>NC_133337.1:11200780-11534113 GCF_030506205.2 Paramisgurnus dabryanus
TGGCTCCCTAATCTTCTGAGCAACACGTTCAATTCTGCGCTTGTTGTTGAGCGAGCACACCGAGTCGGACAAATTAACCCTAACCGCTCGACAGCTCCGCGACCTATTGTGATGAAGTTCTTGAACTACAAGGATAAAGAGAAAACTTTGAGAGCAGCTAGAAGTCTAAAAGAACTATGATATGAAGGACAACGAATCAGCTTGTTCCCGGACCTATCATCTGAGACCCGCCAGCAACAGCGACAATTTGACGGAGTGAAGGCAAAGCTCAGGGAAATGGGGCTCCGCTACGGCATGATTTACCCCGCGAATCTGATAGTTACACACGCCGAACGACGCCACATCTTCAAATCCGTTTCCGAGGCAGAGGCATTTATTCGGTCACTACAAACTGCTGACTGAACATTTTGATGCAGAAATGTGATGAAGAATAAGTCCTACCTGAAATGCTCAGTGAAGCGCAGGTAAAGCCTAACGAAAGTGGCTATTAGATAGGGAGACCGCCTTCAGGAGGAAGAGCTGCTGGACAGCGCTCCGGCCGACCGTCTAACCGATGGAGCGAAAACGCAGCTGTTTCCACTCCAGCCGGGAGAGAGAGAGAGATCGGTGGCGAGAACTAAATCCAACAGGACACAGGCGATGACAACAATCAGATCCTTAGCGGCGTACACGGCAGAGCAGGGGAGCTGGGTAGATGAAAATGCAGCAGAGAGCACAGGCAATAATTAGAAACCTTCCAAAACTAGACAAGACTAAAGACTAGACGGAGCTAGAGCGGCATGAACATACAAAGACGAACTTGCAAAGAACTGAGGACACGAGGGGAATTTAAATCAAACCAGATTGGGCAAAAATAGGAAGCAGGTGTGTGACGCCGGTGAGAAGAGTCAGCGATAACGAGATCACCAGGTGAGAGGCAAGCACGTGTGGAGCTGTCAAAACAAAACACACAAAACATAAAGGAAACAAAGACAAGGCGGCCGGTAAGACCGAAATCATGACAGTTCCGTCTTGGAAAACGTTTTTATGACCCTGGCCACTGTACTGTAACTCAGCATGGTTAAGCACTATACATCTATTATCACTTAGGGGTTGTGTACACCAAATTTTTACGCCCGCGGCCGGCGCATGTTTTCAATGAAAGCTCGGCGTTTTTCAAAAAAGCCAGCAGCTAGCGGGTTTTTTCTGCACTCGGCGCTGAGCGTCGAGAGTTAAAAGAGATTCAACTTTGGGAGAAAAGCTCCGCTCGTTAATGTCAGTTCTCACACGGCCGCCCACTCACAGTGGAGGAGGGGCGGGACATTACCACAGCAACCAACCGGCTCGCAGCTGAAGTATCACAGCTACCAAAGCGCTCAGCTGAAGAAAGCTGGCACTCAGCTGAAAAACAGCTGGCATTCGGCGTCCTCAAGGCGTTTTCAGCCCCGTTTAAAAGTTTTGGTGTGTCCAGCCCCTTAGGGGTTGTGTACACCAAAACTTTTAAACGCGGCTGAAAACGCCTTGAGGACGCCGAATGCCAGCTGTTTTTCAGCTGAGTGCCAGCTTTCTTCAGCTGAGCGCTTTGGTAGCTGTGATACTTCAGCTGCGAGCCAGTTGGTTGCTGTGGTAATGTCCCGCCCCTCCTCCACTGTGATTGGGCGGCCGTGTGAGAACTGACATTGACGAGCGGAGCTTTTCTCCCAAAGTTGAATCTCTTTCAACTCTCGACGCTCAGCGCCGAGCGCGAAAAAACCGCCGAGCACCGGTTTTCAGCGCGGAAAAAACCCGCTAGCTGCTGGCTTATTTGAAAAACGCCGAGCTTCCATTGGAAACAATTGAAAACATGCGCCGGCCGCGGGCGTAAAAGTTTTGGTGTACACAACCCCTTAGAGTGTACTCACTTTTGTTGCCACCTATTTTGACATTAATGGCTGTATGTTAAGTTATTGTCAGAGGACAGCAAATCTATACTGGTATACAAAACAGCACATTGACTACTCTAAAATATTTACACATTTAATTTCTGTAGAATTGTCCCTTGAGAAGTATAAACTAAAATATTTGCTGAAATGTGAGGGGTGTACTGACTTTAGTGACATACTGTATCAATGAAAATGGGAGAATCTAAGCTTTCACGTGGTGTGTGACACATAGACAAGCAAATTATGGTTCATTTGCGATGCTGCATTAAATTTAAGCTTGTTTTTAAATTGAAAGTTCTGAGATCGAATTTCATCAAATCTTTGACATAGCCTTAGTCAGTATTAAATATATCAAGGTTTTCTCTACTGTATATAATATGATTTTATCTAAAAAAAAAAAAAACGTAAATGACAGAAAAATGATTTCTGCTGGGGTTTCACAGGCACATGTTTGTATTGATCATTCTTAGGTTTAATTATATTTTAAGTAAGCAATAAGGTACGAGAGGCTGTGCTGTATCGTGAATAAGAAACGGCTGAAGGGCGTTGTTCGCGTCGTGCCTGCAACCCCTTCAGCTGTTACTTATTCACGATACAGCACTTGCCTCAAGTACCTTATTGCTTTTATAAAACAGTTACCACACAATAAAAAATATTAGTGCAACTTTCATGAAGTTAAATCAATAAAAAGCATTCCTTCCACTAGAAAAAATAGTCCCTGACCATGAACAAAAATGTGTTCCAATGTGTAATATGCATGAAAGCTCAAATAAAAACAACAAACCATTATGTGTGGTTGCTAAGGGTGTTGCTAAGGGTGCAGTGATAAACAGAACCTTTGGTTGAAGCGGTCATAGCCGTGTTTTATCGTGAATAAAGCACACCTATTGACCAATCGGAATCAAGGATTGGAACTAACCGTTTTATAATAATTATTTATAGGGCGGCACAGTGGCTCAGTGGGTAGCACTGTTGGCTCACAGCAAGAAGGTTCCCGGTTCGAGCCCAGGCTAGGGCAGGCGGACATTCTGTGTAGAGTTTCTGACATCCCTGTGTCAGCGTGGGTTTACTCCGGGTACTCCGTTTTCCTCCCACAGGCCAAAAACACGCAAGTTAGGCAAATTGGAGATACCAAATTGTCCCTCCCCCAACTTGTGTATGAATCAACTTCTCTGAATAAAACTTGTGTATGGATTACCTGGTTCTTACCATGAATATAGCCGTAGATGCTGGAATGGTGTTAAGAAATAAAAGGAAGAAGAAGAATATTTATTTATAATAGGCTACTAATATGACAATTTATGTTATACTTATTTAAAATTCGTTATTAAATAATACTTCTGCCATTCATTTAAACTGTCGTTTTAGTGTTTATTTGTCTCTGATTTATATCTGAGATTTTTACTAAACAGATTTGCTGGACCGTTAAAATGTGTATTATGCCGTTTCTGTGGCACTATGCAACCCAGCGAAAATACAAAAATACAACATTTCAACCCTTTCATGCATCTTACCTGACTAAATACAAAAAACACAATCTACACTGGGCACAGTTTTGACGTGACATGGTGCTACTCAGCATAACCGGTTAAAAAAGTCACCGCTCACCACTGGTGTAAATAAATACTAAGCTCACTGACCACTTTCTGTCTGCTAGACAGTGTAGACATTGATGTTTATAGGTCAAGGTCGAAGGGGTGACGACCTCTATTGGATCCATTAGTGGTCTTCTTTTTCCGCCAACTGTGAGGAACAAAAATTAATCCGTTAATCCTTGGCTCATGACCAAAAGTTTGGCAAAGATACAGCCTCACATGCATTTTGGTGTGCTTGTCATCAGATTCGTTTGCACAGTATATTGGATCAAAAAGTCTTTAAATTTTTTTGTCTGTAGTGTCCTAGATTATAAATGCCAAATTTCATGCAAATTTTCCTGACAGAAAATGATATCATAGGGAATTGGAATAGTCATGAGCCAAGGATTCAGAGGTGAAGAAATTTGTTTTTAGCAATTGCGAGTCAAAAATCTACATTAAACTTTGAACTGTTGGTGGCACTAGAGGATTTGAGATAGAGACAAATTTGGTATGTTAACATTTCAAACTGCCGTCTGTCTGTGTGCCAAATATTGTAACTTTTAACTGTATGCTTATTTGGGCTGCCATGGATTTCTATGGTGAAGGAATGCCAGACGTTATAAAGTACCTAGGGCAAATCGTAATATTTATAAAAAAAATATTTTATTCCTAATGCAATTCGGACGTTGAACAATACGTCCCGTTGATGTATTGTACGTAATTGCTACTGCTGTGTTCATTGTTGCCTTGAAGATGTCTGCAAGCTATTCTTGTTGTCTTTGTTGTTGTTGGTTTTATTGTTGTTATTATGAGACCGAAGGCAAATTACCACATTGTGGACAATAAAATGAAAATGAAATGAATAATAATGATAGGATTTGGGAAGATGAACACAGATACAATGGGATACAAAAGCCCATGATAAATTGATTACAATTTCTGACCAACCTCCTTTCCGTGGTAAAATCTTGTTAAATCTTGTATCTACAAGTGTTTTCATCAGCCTTTTATGTTAGCTTTGCAAACTAACAAGCAAGCAAAGAAATCAATAACAATTTAGCAAATATAGATAGCAGAAAAAAAACTTTTTACACTTTTTTTAGTTAAAAATGTTTCTCAGACAGAAAACAAGTAAATAGACAAAATAAGTGTCATCTCTCCTGACCATTTGTGTTATTTTTTTTTTACATTTTATATATTTTTTGTGTGATCTTTTAGATGAGGCTTCAGTGCTTTTCAATTAATCTGTACTTTTTTAATTTTACAGATAAGGAAAGCGGTTAAAAATCGAGGAAATTATGTAGCAAACTGGAAAAAACAGCGTGATGGAATTGTATTTCACCAAACAGCAAAATAACAGGTTTGCAAAGTGTCTTTAAATATTTTATATTTAGATATAAATATAAGTTTGAGAGCATTCTCTTATGATGTTACTGGATTAACATTGACCATCTTTAGAGTTTTTGCAGAAGCTAAGAGCAAGTTTCTCAAAGATCTTAAAGTTACTTTAACTCCTTTTAAAATTTTATAAAAATGCCTGTGTGCTTGTGAATTACGCTTAAAATGTCCTTAAAGAATCCCAGTGTGGTAGCTGAGAACCTTTTACTTTTAACAGTGATGTGTACTGTACAAAGTGTATATATACATTCATTTATTATTAATCTAATATTGCAATAATATTGTTTTTTTACAGGTCCTTTCTAAAAGCAAGACAGAAAACACACAACTCATTATAATAATATATTGGTAATTTTTTTATGTTGTTAGCCTTTGCTTCACTGTCTGCACCCTATACAGATGCATCTCTTTTAAAGTACTAAATATTGCAGTTGACATCACCCATCTTAACTTCGCCATTTTGGTAGACAATCAAAAGAGCCCTAGAGCACCTGTAGCATTGATATCGATAGTGGTTGAACAAAAATTTAAAATCTGACTGTTTAGACCTTACAAACCTTAGAATTACAACATGGTGGACAGCTTTTATGTTTCAGGTTTTATCTTTAATAGTAACGCTAAAATGACATGAAAGAGTTTAAAGTGTGTTTAATAATTGGGCTGATATAGGCTCCAATACGAGGGAAAGTTGATGAGGTAATTTTAGATATATGGATACTGCAGGTCATGAAAGCTACATGTTAAAAAGCATTATATTTTGTTGCTGGCACCATCCATTTCAAATGGTCCCAGCTATCCCTGCCTGCCAAAATGGCTATGTAAACAGAATGGGTCACAGGACGTCTGGAGCTTTATATTCATCCTTAGTGGGAAAATCCTTCTGTTGAAAGTGTTGAACATTGTGTGTGTAAAATAATATTGTAAAAATGGTCTGCACAGGTATGTGCACTTAGTATAGAGAAGAGCAATGTAAAATAAGATGTAAGCTCTAAACTATAATTGTATCATATGCAATGTAATGTAATGTCACTGGATGGCAGTATAAGCTAAAAATGATACTTTATAATTAAAGAGAAAGAATTAATTCATTAATACATCTAAGTGTGTTTATTATCACTGGCAATGTCAGCGGTGGGCTAAAATCCAAAAAGCTTTAATTTAAACAGTCTACTCATTGATGAATATGGTTAAAACATAGCAAACCTTTCTAGCACATTTTAAAGTATGTCTGAGGGTAAAATTGAAAGTGGCATCTTCTTAGTTTATTATCCACTCTTTTTTAAAGATTTACTTCATGTAAATTAATTAAATCTCTGAAATACCTCTAGATACATCTAAAATGGTAGCGTTATTTATTTTTTAATTCTATAAAATTTCAATATTTAATCAAATGATCATTATATATTATAACATGGTCTGGGCTAAGACCTGAATGTCAACTGACCTTAGATTTGTTTAGTACAGGGTGTTAGAAGTGTCAAAATTAAACCTACACTGTAAAAAAACAAACTAACATCTTAGCTACTTTAAAATTTAAGTACAATCAAATTTCAATTCACATCTACTTGTATAGCACTTCTTACAATGTATATTGTTTCATAGCTGCTTTTAAGAGAATAAATGTGTCAGAAAATAAAATTAGATAATTTATATTGATTACGATTATAAAATGTATGTATATTATAGCAATGATAGGTGATCAAAACGGGTATGTTAATACGATGATCTAGAGCGGGCATCGTCAAATGGCGGACCGCGGTCCGGGTCCGGACCGAGTGACGAGTCTGTCCGGACCCGTTAAAATCTTTGATATTAATAAAAATATAAATCATTTGTTCATGCGCAGCTAATCTAGTAATTACAACAGGAGCGTCATCAATAGCCAAGCCAATCAAATCGATTGTTTACCTTTCAGCAACAGCGAGTGTGAGAGAGAGAGAAAGAGAGGAGATGAGAGAAAATGGCTTGCTCAAAAATGAGAAAAGTAGATGCTGAAAACCGAACTTTTAAAGATGAATGGACGGACAAATACATGTTTATTCTGCCTGCAGCCAGTTCTAAACCTTTGTGTCTCATATGCTGTGAAAATGTGGCGTTAATCAAAAGTGGCAACGTTAAGCGTCACTATGAGACCAAACACGGGTCGTTTGAGGAAATGTACCCGCAGAAGTCCGCAGTGAGGGCAAGTAAAATCATCGAATTGAAAGCACAGTATGACAGGTCTACTCGTGTCATCACGCATGCATTTACCGGGCAGCAACGTGCAAATGAGTGTTCGTTAAAGATCGCGTGGATTTTGGCGCAACACAAGAAAGCATTCAGCGATGTGACAGTTGTAAAGGAGTGCTTAAATGCGGCTGCAGAAACTTTACTTGACGGTAAACTAAAAGATGACATGTGTGAAAAAATAAAAAAAATCCCATTGTCAGCTACAACAACAACTAGAAAAACTGAACTATTAGCAGAGGATGTACTGGCACAGCTTGATGCAGCTGTTCAGAACGCAGTATGCATATCCTTAGCCATTGATGAGTCCACGGATGTAACGGATAATGCCCAGCTTTTGGTGTATGTGAGATTTCCTCACAAAGAGAAGAAAGAGATGTGTGAGGACATGTTAGGTTCAACACCACTTGAGACACACACAAGAGGAGAAGATATATATGAGGGGATAAAGGAGATGCTCACAAAAAGAAAGATTAATCTGAAGCAAGTAGTGTCAGTCACCACAGATGGTGCACCTGCCATGGTTGGGAGAGAGAAGGGGGCTGTTGCACGGATGAAACAAGACAACCCTGATCTCATAGCCTACCACTGTATCATACATCAGACTGTTCTCTGTGCCATTCTGTCTGAAGAGTTTGCTGAAGTAATGAATACCATGATGAAACTTATAAACTTCCTTAGGGCATCCTCATCCCATCAGCATCGACTGCTGAGAGAATTTTTGAAGGAAATGGATGCAGATGCGAATGACCTACTACTCCACAACAACGTGAGATGGCTGAGTAAAGGCAATGCACTGGAACGCTTCTGGTCCATCCGAAAGGAAATAGCTGCTTTCTTACAGCAGCTCAAGAGTCAAAAAGCAACACAGTTTGCAAACTTTTTGCAAGATAAGCACAAGATGGATGTGGTGGCTTTTTTGGTGGACATCACAGGACACCTTAATGAGCTCAATTTAAAGCTGCAGGGTCAGAAAAATTCTATCTGCGATTTGATGAAAACTGTCCGCTCATTCCAGATTAAGCTGGACATTTTCAAAGAAGATCTCCAAGCAGAGTGTGAGCATTTCCCACAAATGCGTGAACAAATTCAGGGTGAGAGAGACATTTCCCCTTACGTCGGCTTCATAGACAAGCTAATTGGAAATTTCTGTCAACGATTTGACTGCTTCAACCTTGGACACCAGCTCCTCCTGCTAATTGAAAATCCATTCCTTATCAGAGAAATCAGAGGATTTTCAAAGGAGGTGACACAGACCTTCAAGTGGGCACATCCTGGATCTTTACAGTTAGAGCTCACTGATTTGCAAGCAGATGTTGCTCTAAGAAGGCATTTTGAAACAACTGACTCTGCTACTTTCTGGTTACAGATTGTGCCAGAAACGATGTTCCCTGGTCTAACCAAAGTAGCACTACACACCTTAACCATGTTTGGATCAACTTACAGCTGTGAGACAGCTTTCTCGACAATGAACATTATTAAAACAAAGTACCGTTCTAGGCTCACCAATGAGCATCTCCACATGAGCATGAGACTTGCACTAACCCCATTTAAGCCAAGATTCAAACTGCTGGCAGGACAGTTACATGCCCATTTCTCTCACTAGGAAAGAAAGATTGAAAGGGAATAAGGAGAGGTTGAAAGGAGAGATGAAAAAGGGAGCTGCTCAAAGTTCTGCACTTTTTTTATTCAGTAAATTCTGCCCTGTTCTATTTTACTTGAAAAGTTTCCTGTGTTATTTTATTTAAAATGTAGTTCATGTTTTAAAAAGGTGGCAGCTCAAATGTCTTTTGTTTATTTTTTTTCTTGAAGTTTAAAAGCACTTTTATTTTATTCAAAAGATTCTGAATGTTTTACATTACTTGAAATAGGCCCTAAGTTCAGGCTGCTCAAAGCTGTGTTTGCACTTTTTATTTATTTTATTCAGAATAATTTAAGTGTCTGTTACTTGACATGTAGTAAAGACAACTACAGTATTGTTTTCCATTCAAGTGCTATACAAGTTCAGACTTTTCGGTATGTTAAAAGCATATTACTTTGAAAGCACTTGAAATGTAACAATAAATTATATAGAAATGTATGTGCGTTATTGATTTTATTAACATGAGGGTACATTATGTTAAGTGACAACATAAGATCCGGACCTTTGCTGGGAGAAAATTTTAGTAACTGGACCTTTTTGAATTTTAATTGAATACCCCTGATCTAGAGCCTGACTTTATTTTACGTCTTCGTGAGCATAATGTTTTCATAAATATAGTGTTGTATGTAGTCTGCATAAGAAGCTGGATATAAACTGGACATGGGCATCCCGATGTACACTGTTAGACATTTTTAAGGATGTTTACAGTAGCTTACTGGCAACACTGCTATCCATATGTTACAAATATCCAAAACCTTTATTTAAAACAATACAAGTTGTGTGACAAAATATATTTAAAACATACATTTATTTGCAATAATACCCTTAAAATAACTCAAATAAAAAATTAAACTTGCTACATATAACAGTGATTAGAGGTTTAGTTGAACTAAAAAAGTATAATTTTATTATTCAAACCCAATGATTTTTTTTTACCTTTGACCCAAAATGCTGAAGTTTTAAATGGGACATTCCACAAGACGTTTTTAAGATATTAAAGGTGCTCTAAGCGAATTGAAGCATTTTAGACCATAAAACATTTTTTGTTACATACCGGAAACATCTCCTCACTATCTGCTTGCTGCCTGTCCGCTGATCAAACTGTAAAAAAACGCGATCTCTGTAGACAGCCCAGGCTTCACAAACGGCAATATCAACAAATGGCCAAACCTAGCTTCACAAAACAAAACAAAGTATTCCAGCCAATAAACGACAAGAAGGATTTGGGGGTGGGGGTTGGGCGCGTTCATGAAAGCACGGAAGGGAGGGGAAGGGGGAGGAGTTCGCTACGCTCTGTCTGTTTGAAAACAGTTCAAACATCAACAGGAAGTGACGTCGCACATTATTCGCTTAGAGCGCCTTTAAATAAATTTCTGATGTCCCAAGAGTACATATGTGAAGTTTTAGCTCAAAATACCCTATAGGTAATTTATTGTAGCATGTTAAAATAGGCACTTTATGGGGCTGAGCAAAAATGCACCGTTTTTGTGTGTATCCCTTTAAATCCAAACTAGCCCCTCAGGTGGGCGGAGTCTCAAGCGCTCGCGCTGTAGTAAAGACAGAGCATCAAGAAAGAATCTCTCACGAAAGAAGTTAGTGAGCGATGTAAAGCATTATATAATTTAACAAGTTTAAAAAGTCAATCATCTGTTTTATGCATACTAAATACATGTTTATCAGCAGATGGGGAACATTGTGGAATAAAAAATAAAGACTTTTAGGTATCAAAGTGTTTTAAACAGGCACAATGATTTTCAGCATGTTACAATAAAATACACTTCCACAAACACTCAGAAGTTTTCTTTTTGACCAAACCACACGAGCACATTTAAATGATCTGTGATAAAACAACACGTTTAATGCTTAAACTTTAGAGAAACAGATCAAATGACATGTTTACGTTTATTGTGTACACATATTGAACACATTCGCGTTTCTGTCAGTCTCTCACTCTCTATCTTGTAACTCTTTGTATTCATTTGAAACTTGAGAGATGATTAAACAACATATTTATGCTTATTGTGTATGATAGTGAATACGCGTTGTTCTCTCACTCTGTCTCGTGCAGTGCATTAATCCTCGTGTTCATTCATATAAACTTCACAGAAACATATTAAACATCATATTAGTGAACGGTCGCTTTGCGCTCTCTCTCTCTCTCTCTCTCGTTCGTTCGCTCACTCGCTCTCTCTCACTCACTCGCTCTCTCTCTCTCTTGCACTACGGTAAGGTTAATCCTTTAGAGCGCTAATTCAATCTTTAGAAAGATTATTAAAACTACAAGTTATAAGATTGTAGGCTCCTGTTTGTGTTTGAGGGAATACAAACGCGTCGTGCTGTCAGTCATTCTTTCTCTCTGTCTATCGCACTCGTGAGGCCGTTCATGGTTGGATAGCGCAGATGAAGGGGCGTTATCATTATAATCAGATCCCCTACGTCATGCGGGGAGCGAAATCCGAATGACCTATATATTCACATGCTTGCAGAGAGAGCCTTACCAAAACAAAGTTACAGGGTTGCTATTTTTCATGTTTTCTGGGTTGGTAGAAGCACTGGGGACCCGATTATAGCACTTAAACACGGAAAAAGTCTGATTTTCATGGAATGTCCCCTTTAATAATAATAATAATAATAATAATAATAATATGTTTTATTTATACAGCGGCTTTCAAGAACCCAAGGACTAGGGTTGTTGCGGTGACAGAATTTTCCCACCGGTTAATCAGTGCGTGACAAACCCGGTTATACCGGTTTCACCGGGTGGGAGGGGCTTATAAATGCACAGAAGTGCGCATTTTACTTTCACTTTTGAATTAGATGCAACTGTTGTTTAAATCCAGCGCTTGCGTACGCTGCGTTAAATCGCGTATGAATTTGCGTGCAAATGTGAGTGCAACAGCTGGTTTAAGTGCTTGAGTCAATGTGCGCAGGTACTTCTGACAGAAACCCGCCAGTCCCAAGCAGAGCAACCGGCTATTCCTCCATAAAGCGCTGCTTGAATGATGGGTTTATTATTCTTCTTAATGAAAAACACAACAACAAAACGATCTCGCCTATATTAAACATCAGGCACGTGCACACATAGACATCAAAGGGGGCTTGAGCACCTGCCCTTTTTATTCCTGGAGAGAAAGTGCCCTTTTTTTCTGGGGTGCTTTAAAAAAAAAAAAAGATCTTTATTCATATAACAACTGATGTCTTGTGTTTTTTACTTGTTGCTTATTTTAATTTAACATGAAATCATTCAGGAATAATTTAAATGAGATTTAAACTCTTATATAGAAAAATAGCACTATTTGTGGCACACAAACGGTTAACAGATGAGTCCCGCCTCCAAAATTCACATCGCTAATATGATTGGCTTTACCTTTCCTTAGTCCCGCCTCTCTAACTTACTGCGCTTTATGATTGGTTTGTCTACACTCGTGCTGCATCATTCGCGCTTCAAGCGCCAAAGCTCAGCCTGCCCTGAACGAGACGCGATCATGTGCATGATTATGCAGGCAGGCTATCGGTAAGTGTGTGAGGAAGAAAGCATTCTTATATTAACAGTTTTATGCACAAAATATGGGACACGTTGTTACACATATTGATTCAGGGACATTGTTTTCCATGGCAATCCCATATTAAGCTGAAGAGTTGCAAACGTGTAACAGTGTAGTGTATGTAGTTTAAACAGACTGCTCATAAAATAATAAAGCACAAACAATAAAATAATTGCTAACTACAGTAGTAAGCTTTTTTGTTTGCGTTTTTTGTAATGGCTGTTAAATAAGTATAATGTGTTATACTGGATTGCTGGAGTAGATTGGGAAGAAATCTGATGGTTCAGTATTTTACTTGCCCAGTCTGAATTTTCACTGACATCACAAAAAAGTAAAATATAAAATACAAATAAAATGGGCCTAATCTATATTTGTTGTTTCTGACATGTGTAACCCTAATAACTAAGATTAAAGGTGCCATAGGATGTGTTGTCATAATATGTTAAATTGTTTTTTGACAATTACATAGAAGGTATGTTGCTTTATTAAGTGCAAAAATTATCCAGAAACGTTTTTACATGTCCATTTACAACCCTAGAATTTGTCATTTTAATTTAATGGTCTATTTTTTCCCTATTTGAAAGGGTCATGAATAATAATGTTGAGCTCTGCTCTGAGGCTCATGCCAGAAGCTCACATTAGTAAACAGCAGTGGGGAACCTTCAGGGCCTTCTACGCCTTCAGAGAAGGCCTAAAAAATTAATAAAAATATTTTTTATAATAATAATACAAATAAATAATATAGTATTCAATAAAAATATGTTTTTATTTTTTTACATTTCTATTTAATTCAATTTAATACAATACATGTAATATATTTTCTCTCATCTATTTTCTAACGTTAAGTTTACTGTCAGGTTCATGTCATGAAAACATCTAATCCAATCAGAATCGTCTGTCTCTATGTCTCTATTAAGGCCCGGTTATCTGGCTCATTCATTGGTTAGGACTTCATGAATCCCAAGCTATGTGTTTTGGTGTGGAGAGTGACGGGCAAATCGACCAATCACGTTTTGATTTCAAGTGGGCGGGCAAAAAACAAAACATTGTAAGCCTTCATGAAGTCCTAAGCATGCAACAAACTGGATGCGAGCTGCCGTAAAACACCAAAGACGAAGATCATAGACCGTTAATATTAATACAGTCTAATGGCCCGAATTTCTGCGGTGAGAGTGGTTGAGGTAAATGGCGGAAAACGTGATTGACGTTGTGGCTAGCTTGATAGGGCTGAGGTAAAAACAAAATTACTTAAGCGCGTACTCGTGAAGAGCACAGCTGGAAGAAGCGCGTGCAGAGGAGCCTGTTCATATGACGCGAACACGAGAAAAAGAATGGGTTTAATTATACTTTTACTTCCTGACAGTTTCACTTCTTGTTACGTGAGGATAGTAATGACTGACAGACAACGCCGAATTACATACAATATAATTTCCTAACTAAATCTGAGAGGTGCACTGAGAACGCAGAGTGCTATATTTCCCCTTATGAAAAAGATTAACAAGGTATCCTACAGCTAAATATATATTTCCAAAAAATAAAAAATAAATAAAAGAACATAATTTAAGCTTGTTAAATGCAAATTTACAGAGCCCCTGTCATTACAGAGCAGCAGAATCTGTATTTGTGTTTATCAGTTAGATTAAAGTAATTTTAAACTTTAAAACTGCATTTAAAGGCAGACAATGCCCATTCTGTAATTTAACTTTGCGTGCTCAGAATTTTTACACGTTCACTGTATGATTTAACGAAATACGAATAGCCTAGTATTATGGATGGAGAGGCATTTGCACTTCATTGCATATTTTGAAGGCCCAGCTGAAGTACCCACGGTTCGCCACTGGTAAACAGACCTAATATTTTGAGCCCTTATCAGACAAAAATACATTTTGAGTAACAACTAACAACTAATCAGCTAAACGCTAGCATATGATATAGCATTTATTGGCATGTAGCGCTAACTCAGCAGTCACAACTTTGTTTTTAGCATTTTAACAAATTTGTAATTAATTTGTAATTTAATGTTTTCAAAACATGCATATTGTGTAATGGCTTCCTTTGCTGCTCTATAAACCTAGACTACTAAGGAGACCATGGTGTCTGTGTGAACTGATTATTTTGTAGACATCTTTTGAAAATTAAACAATTGTGTGAGTTTGAGGAAGATAAAATTAATTAACGTTTTTAATAATTTTTAAATAAAAGGAAGTCAGAACTGCGTTAATATATATACTTTTGTTTTAAAAAAAGAAAAAAATATACATAATTATGAGAAGTGCCCTTTATTTCACTTGAGCCCCTGCGCCTCAAAATGTCTGTGCACGTCCCTGTTAAACATCATATATGTATCTTATAACAAAAACGAGTAAGCACGCGTCTTCTGCCATCGTCTGCTCGCCGCAGTCTGACAGGAATGAAATCTGACACCCGCAGCCGCTGCTCTGTGATGACGCGCGTTCAGCTCCGCTGGATTCAGCCAGCAGACACATTCAGTTCTTAGTGTTTGCTCTCTCTAAAGAAACTAAATGATTTAATTACAAGAAAATATCAAAACGCCGGTGAAAGACGGTGTCGCGGTGGGCAAGTGATCTAACCGGTGAGAGGCTGAAGCACCGGTAATCACCGTTTCACCGACTATAGCAACAAGCCTACCAAGGACGCTTTACATGAAGTTGGTATACAAACATGAATACAGTCAGTATACAACATGCAATCAAACAATCTACATTAGACTTACAAAAACAACCATAATGCTGGAGAATACAGACAATCAGTTAACAAAACATAAAGTAAATAAGCAAGTTTTAAAAGCAGTTTTAAAGGTCAGAAAAGAAGAAACATCACAAAGGTCTTTCGGTAGAGCTTAGAAGCTGATATGCTGAAAGCCCTATCACCCACACTACACTGTTAGACATTTCTGTAATTTTTACAGTTATTTACTGTATATCACCCAGTATAATACTGTAAATTAGTTTGGTAATATTAGTTTACCAAAGTCAGTATAAACCAAACTAATAAATCATCCCAGATAGCACACGTACGTCGCGGAGACGTCTGCTAAATATCGCTTCATCTTCTGTAGATCGGCTGCGAGCATTGAAAAGACGTCTGCAATATCTCTGCAAGACGTCTTGGCGATGTCTTGAAACATTCGAAATTTTTACGAGCTGCATGCATCTTCTGGAGATCTTGAATCCGAGCAAACGCTGACGAATCAGCTGACCTCAATGCTCAACTCATTTTATTGTTTACACTTATTTCTTGTTTAATTGTATTGAACACAAACTAAAGATAAAAAAAACTCAGCTGCATATAATTTTCCAGTTTTTTAAGAGTTTGGCATTTTTTTTGCATTCATAAAATATTATTTTTATATACCCTACCTCGTATCACGTGTAATATAGAAACATGAAATCATACCCGTATGTATACTGTATGCGTTTAGTCTAGTTTCACTTGCATATTTTGCAGTAGGACGAGAGGACTCCTGCATTTAAATTGCGTTTATGCTTTAAGTGCAGAATAAAACACATAAAGGTACTCAAAGAAAGTACCTTGTGCACGAAAATAATCTCACTGGCAACATTTTAACAAATATACTGTAACCAATAATGGATAAGCAGTCTCTGCACCGTTCTTTAACAGATGTCTGTATAGATGAAGAAACCTTATACAATGTTGAAACACATTATACATGTATTCATTTGACCAGGTATTATCCAGCATCACAGCATGAATTGTTCTGACAAGTTTGTTTACCAAATTAGATTTATGAAACCTATGTGCTGAATGTTCTTTACATCCAGAGCCTCCTACTAAATATACTGACATTTACCACCTGTTCATTTAATCACTACACAAGACCCAGAGCTGGTCATGACACTTTACATTTTAGACTTTGCATGTTCTACATAAAGAAGGAATTCTTTAAAATGAATGAATTTATAATAAACCTAAAAATTAAAGCATTAAAAACACTGTGATGTAGTAAGTGCTGAAAGTACCATGTGACACTGTGCATATAATCACAAATATTGGAGACTGTTACACAAGACTTTGATGCGACTTTAATTACAATACAACATTCAGTACACCAGGGGATTTTAAACTGTGGGTCAGGAGGACCCACTTGTCGGTCACACAGTAGGTTAAGGTGTGTTGCACACCTTAATGATGCAAGAACAGTTTGGCCAATTAATAATTAACAATGACAATGGTTTTGAAAGAATATACCATAAAATATTTGGTATTGCAAATAAACTTATATTTACTTTTCAGTGGTTCTCAACGTTATTCCTCGAGGCCCACAACCGGCGTAAGACTCGGCGGACATAATGAGTGTGTTCTTGCATAGAGGGAGAAAAGATGAGAATATCATCTATGTACACAAAGACAAATTTGTTAATCATGTCTCTCAGCACATCATTGACCAGAGTTTGGAAGACAGAGGGGGCGTTACAAAGGCCGAACGGCAGAACGCAGTACTCAAAGTGTCCGGTAGGGGTGTTAAAGGCTGTCTTCCATTCATCTCCCTCTCTTATACGCACCAGATGATAGGCGTTGGGTAAATCTAGCTTAGTAAAGAACTGCGCCCCCTGCAGGAGCTCAAACGCAGTAGACATTAAAGGAAGGGGGTACCTATTCTTAACAGTAATGTCATTCAAACCCCTATAATCAATACAAGGGCGCAGGGAGCCGTCTTTCTTGCCAACAAAGAAAAACCCCGCCCCTGCGGGCGAGGTGGAGGGACGGATGAGACCGGCACGCAGGGCATCATTAATATACTGGTCCATAGCCTCTCTCTCAGGACGCGATAAAGAATAAAGTCTACCCTTAGGCGGAGAAGTGCCGGGAAGGAGATTAATAGCACAATCATATGGCCGTGAGGAGGAAGGGAGGTGGCCCGGGCTTTACTAAACACCTGAGCAATATCCGCATACTCCGCCGGGACTCCGGTCAAATCGACCGCCGGAACCTGAGGAAGAGAAAGAACAGAACCAAAATCAGCAGAACCAAGACAAGACACATGACAAGACTGGGACCAAGACAAAATTACACTATGCTGCCAATCAACGTGAGGATTGTGTTGCGCTAACCAACCATGCCCTAAAATAATAGGAGATAGAGAAGCATGAAGAATATGCAACACAATCTCTTCACGATGATTACCAGACACAGAGAGACTCACAGGGGGAGTGCAATGTGTGATCTGCGCCATCTGCTGCCCCTTTAGGGACCAGACATCCAAAGGGGATTGGAGAGGGACAGCTGGGAGATCCCAGGAGCGAACCAGAGCTTCATCAATGAAGTTGCCCTCCACACCAGAGTCGAGAAGGGCGGTGGACGGATGATCACGCCCAGCAAAGGACAGCATGATGGGGAGCTGGGTGCTGGAAACAGGGGAGAGTTTAGAAGATGTCCTTTTAACGGGCAGGTCCTTGCAAAATGTCCAGGTCTCCCGCAGTAGAGGCAGAGGGCATTCTGCAGCCGCCTCTCTCTCTCTCTCTGTGACAGGCGCATACGCCCTAGTTGCATGGGTTCCGACTCGACAGGTGGAGACGTCGGGTCAGAGGGAGAAGTGGAAGTCTCACCCATAAGCACTCGCTGGCGCAGAGAGCGACGCTGACTACGAAGGATCCTCCGGGCTTCGATCCGGAGAGCCAAATCAATAATGGCTTTGAGAGTGGGGGGAAGATCGTGCACGGCGATCTCATCCTGAAGATGAGACAAAAACGCTCGGCAGGAGGCGGGGTCGCCATCATACGGTGGTGGGGCTGTGGCTCCGTCTCTAACTGCTGACTGGTTTGAGAGGTGTTCTGCCGGACCTGGTCAAGACGGGAGGAAAGGTCAGCCATGCGAGTAGATAAATCCTCGACCTCTTGAGATGTGGTGGTGAGACGGGCCGAGTGTTGGCCCAACCATGAACCCTGCTGGGCGAGAGCAGATCGGAGGGCGTCAACCTCCGCGGGATCCATTCTGGCAAGTTCGTCCTGTTAGGAATGACACAAGACCGGAATCCCAGCGCAGAGGTTTTATTCACAGAGTATGTATAATAGAAAAACACTCAATGTAATCAGATGCAAAATGTAAAGAAGAAAAACACTAGGTGGATCAGATATGTATAATGGAGAACTCTCTGTGTCCGTGTGTGCAGAAAAGGAGAAGAGATGACACAGCGAGGCGGACCCAAGCGATCTCCTCCAGAAGCTCAGTATGTGGGAAACACAGCCGGGCTGTCAGACATCCACGGAACACAGTAAACACTGGGACGAAGTCCTGGCGGCACGGAGGGAGAATCCTGGCGGGGCACAGAGAGAGAGAGAAGCGGTCAGAGTCTTCAGCAGTATGCGCGCTGGACAGCGCACTGCGGCAGTCAGAGCGTTGAGCAGAATTACGTGCTAGAGCACACTGCGGCTGTCAGCGTCTTCAGCAGAATTACGCGCTAGTGCGCACTGCGGCTGGACAGCGCAAGGTGTTGAATATCGCTTGGAGAGTCCACTGACTGAGAGTTCACAAAGACTTGACAGATGCCACACCAATCGGGAGAGACAGACAGCAGGGCGGGGAATCTAACGGGGCAAAGGCAGCAGAGAGCACGGTGAATATCCAAAGTATAAAACTAGACACGACAAGAACTAGACAGAGCTAGCGGGCAGGAACACACAAAGACGAACTTGCAAAGAACAGAGGAAACGAGGGGAATTTAAATCAAACCGGATGGGCAAATAATAAGGATCAGGTGTGGGACGCCGGTGAGAAGAGTCGGAGATAATGAGGTCACCAGGTGGAAGGCGCGCACGTGTGGAGCTGTCAAAACACAAACACAACACAACACATGGTGAAACAAAGACAAAGCGGCCAATAAGACCGAAATCATGACACTAACAAGATTAAACACCGCTACTCCTTTAAAAAAGGCGAGGAGACCACAAGAAACTCTGAGTTAACGGGATAAAACCTGCTCCCGACCAGGTTAGGTTAACAGAGTAAGTTACCCCGGAAACAGACTCTGAGTATAAGTTACCTCTCCTTCTGAAACAGGCTTGACTTACCCCGCTGTCTCAGGTTTAACCTACCTCCCTTTAGAAACAGAAAACTCAGAGTTTCCCTCATTTCAGGGTTAACAAACTCAGAGTTTTCACTTAACCACCTTTCTGAAACGGGCCCCTGGCTATTCTTCATATTCTGTGTGGTTGTTAGTTTGCAACTGTGACAAAAATTAACTTTTCATTAACATTACCATTTGTTCACTTAAACTGACTTCCAAGAGCACAGTTATCTAACACAGTCTACTGTTAAGTGTTTTTTAACATTAAATATAGATTTTTTTTTTCCTTTTTTTTGAGAGATACAAAGGACAAATGTCTCTGCTTGCCGCCTTCATCCGTGTGACCAATCAATGGTTGTGTTAAAAACATGGGAGGATAATCAGGTGGTGACAATTAGGTGAAATATTGTGCAGTGTTACAGACAACTCGGATTTCTGATGTTATGTCATTAAATATCCTACCTCCAACCTCAGTGCATTCCAGTCAATCACGTATCACATTTGTGTGTTTACCACATAATGAGACGCCAGGAGAAGTTTGTGCTCTTGTGCAAATTATGGCAGAAAACGGTTACTGGATAATTTAACATTCATGTTCATAAATATTATGTGCTGTAAAAATAGTTTAAAGTTTGTTTGCGGTTCATTTAAGGCTGTGAAGGGCTAGCCACCACCTTGTCTGCAATGTCAAATGATGCATCTCGTTGAGGTCGGTGTTGATGGATCTGTCCCAAGTTGAGAGGTCGGATACTCAACTTTGTTTGCTGTTCCAGACTTCTTACGGGTTTGAGGTCAATAATATCCAACATCCAAGTTGTCTCGAACACATCATTAGTTCACAGACTCCAGTTCAGTTCTATCTGTAACAAAAGAACACAATGAGAACATCATCACATCAGAGTATTTCATTTATATAAATTGCACCCAAAGAAAAACCAAAATATTAAAAACATGAAAGATCAAAATCTTCATTTAAACCCAAAGGACTAGCCTGGTAATACAATTCTCTGCTACTTTGCTTGAGCGGAAGCACGAAGTCTGACGTAGTCAGGCTAAACGGGGACATGGTCTTTAAATAAAACACCCAAAATTACTCTCTTTGTAAGAGTTTTCAATATCTCCACCACAGTAAGAATTCATTTCTTTCTCAATACTTAAACATTAAAGGTCACGTTTTTCCTGATCCCATATTTCAAACTTTAGGTAGTGTGTAATGTTGCTGTAATAGCATAAATAATACCTGTAAATGATAAAGCTCAAAGTTCACTGCCAGCCAGGCCATATATTATCTTTAAGAGAATTCCCCTTTCAATACAGCGAACGGCCGGTTTGGACTACAGCCCTTTACTGTACTTCCCGGTTGAATGACGTCAAAGCAAGTGTGTTTGACTAAACTCCGCCCTGGCTAAGCTAAGCTGCTGTCAAATCACAACACACTAAACCAGTGGTTTTCAATTTGTCCTAGGGGACCCACAGCTCTGCATATTTTGTTTAGCCGTTTCTCAATATGCGTTCTTGTCTGTACTTGTGGACTTGTGAAACGTCATCAGTCGCGGCCCAAGTACTGTTCCAATTCAAAGTTTGCATCAAGCCCAAGTTCACATAAAATCCCCGGATGTGTTCTTGATCCACCCATTTTATCGAGGATGCATCAGAGGAGACTTGTGTGGACTTATGACAGCGAAGTTTCCCAGAATGCATTTCGCGTCAGGAGTTCGTTCTTCCGAGTCTGAACTTGCAAGTTCGAACTACGAAGGACACAAGTCCGAGTTCAGCGTACTTGGTTTTGAGAAACGGCTTTTGTCTCCCTTAACTGACACACCCAGTTGTTTATGGATCTGTCCCTTAATGAGCTGATCATCTGAATCAGGTGTGTTAGATAAGGGAGACATGCAAAATTTGCAGGGCAGTGGGTGCCCTAGGACAGTGGTTCTCAACTCCAGTCCTCGGGACCCACTGCTCTGCATATTATGCATGTCTCCATTATTTCACACACCTGATTCAGATCATCAGCTCGTTAGGATAGATTCCATGAACTGAACTGAGTGTGTCAGATATGAGAGACATCCAAAATGTGCAGAGCAGTGGGTCCCAAGGACTGGAGTTGAGAACCACTGCCCTAGGATAAGATTGAAAACCACTGCACTAAACAAACTACACAATCAGAACTCGTTACGTATTTCTGAACGAGGGACTTCATAGGACAAAGAAGACATCAGCCTGTTTTTAGGACAGTGAAAGCACTATATAGATAAGTAGATTGTGTGAAAAATACCGCATGTGAAACATGAACACATGTTATATTGCGCACTGTAAACCCAATCAAAGCTTCAAAAACACAGGAAAAATGGGACCTTTAAAGTTGTTCAGTATTATGGTTGTAATCAATAAAATGACAGGCAATTTTATTTAAAGATCATATCCCCTTTGGGTTTAAATGCAGATTTTAATCTTTCATGCCATGAAGGCAATAACGCCGAAACATCTGTCCTTGTATTGTTCTTGTAAAACAGGTCTAAGCACCTAAAGCTGGGAGAGCATGGTGAGGGTGTTGATTGAACTAGATCTATTTACCCCTCATTGATCTCATAGACTATGTTTACACTGTCAGTTTAAATCTGATTTTTGTGTATATCCAATTTGAATGACTGACTGTACACACTGTGTATGACAACTCTTTGTGTTTGATTTGTGTGACCTGAGGCGCATTATCTTGTATCCAAAATAGCTGCATTGGTTTATAGTTCATGCAGCAACAACCAGTTTTCATAAATGAAAAATAAAATAATGTATTTTTATCCAATTCATCCTAGAAATCATTTGGTAATTAAAAAAATGTACCCTAAAACAACCTTTCATTTGTAAGACCGCATTCATTACTTTACTACATGTGGGAAGAGACTCATAGGTGGAGGCAGAAGTTTGGTCTACACTTTCCATAGCTGGTGCACAGGGATTGCGGTAGGCTAGTGACACAATTGAAGAAGACTGGTTCAAAATCTGCTTTACAACCAGAGGTCGAATGAAACTTTCTTATTGGCTATCATTTTGACAGATAAGGCTGTAACAAATCTGTCATAATCAATCAGGACTAAAATATCCACAAAACACTTAGAAAATGAACAAAACCAACTATCTGAATCTGTTTGAACTCTAACCTTGAGGTCTGGATAGACAAAGTGAGTGTTTATCTGTGTAAAAGTTAAACCATCATTGAAGACTGATGCAGCTGTCATTAAGGCTGATTTAGTCAGACCTACCCCAATGCCTCTACACAGTAGGCTATGCGCCACTTTTCAAAAGCTGAAAAAATAAAAAGCGGCAGAAAAAACCCTTGTTGGAGGCCAATCACACCAAATGCGTTTTAAAGATGTGGAAACACAAGGTGCACCTTGATTTGGTCACTTTATAAAAAGCAGTGCAGCTTTTTATATTGCTAGGCAACCACCGAGGCAGCTGTCCTGTCAATCAAATGTTGAAGCGTGAGCGCTCTTTTGCTCTTAACTGTCATATAAGCAGAAACTTTAAAATGAGGATGCTTGCACTGACTTTGAACGAAGGTGAGAGGTGCATAAACACACAGGAGACAGTAAGTGACTGAAGTACGGTTGTTTCAAATAACTGTAAACATCGGTCCCTACAACGAAAGGCCCGCCTCTCCCCATATTCAATTGGACAAAGGAAAGACACAAATGACGTCGGGTGCTTTTCCGCTCTTTGCTCTCCTTAAAAAATGCATGTTGCAGGAGAGGGCAAAAGGCATTCAGTGCGCATAAACAGCGCACATAACGCTCAATGCTGCAGTTAAAAAAGATTTACCTCATAGTAAAGACCACTGGATCTGCAGCGTAATGATGGTCTTCAGAAGGCCTCTCATGGTGGCCTTGATTCAGAGGTTTGAGAAGACTACCAAGCACCAGAGCCAGCTAACAGGTGGACCAAACATCAAGCCAGAATTCTGCATGAGTCAGGTAAGCAGGAATAAAAGACACTGTAAATAAACAATAATAAAAGATGGTCATTAATGACTTTCATATTCATGTTAATGCTTTGAAAATTATCTTATTTCTTTCAGAATCTTTTGATAATATTGCCAAATGCAACAAATGGAAAAAAGCATGCTTTATGACAACCTCAGCAGCAGAACCCATGACTTTCTCCTGGGTAGACGAGAAAAAAAAGTTTGGTATCAACACCTATCTAACAATTAAGGTAAAAGATAAAGTTTTATGATCCCTGCATTCAGGTTAGAGTATGGGGTAAGTTGACCGTTCTATGGGTGTTTCTCAAATGCAAGGTTGCATCCTATGGAGGCTGCGTCCATCTTAGACCTGTCCTTCTGAGATTTCGAGGTTAGAAAAAAGCCAGAATGAGATGGTTTAGTTTGAAGTCCAAGGCAACGTCATGGTTTCCGCCCCAGTGGTCATGGCATGAAAACTTTAAAGAGAGAAGTTGAAAATTAGCAATGCATCACCAAACAAATCCAATACTGTACAGTGAATAAAAGTCATGTATCAACTGTCTTTACAACATGGACAGTTGAACATTTTGTAATTAAATTAAAACAAAAAAAGAGAAAACAAGCAGATTGAGATGTCCCTCGACAATGCTTGATGACGTGGCAGCCGAGACTTTTTTTTATTAAACAAATATTCATGTACAAACAATAAGGCAATAATAATAATTGTTAACATTAAACGTACAAACCAGGTGCAGATGTTTAAAACAACAATACACATACACAAAAATTATATATATATATATATATATATATATATATATAAATTAAATAATAATTAAATGCAAAATAATAATAATAAAAAAAATAAAAAAAAATAAAAAAATAAGGGGCTAGGGTTTTTCTTCTAAATCAAATTCACATATGATGGACAAAAGACTAGTTGCATTTTTCTTCTAAATCACTTTAAGGGCTTTTATAAGTAAAAACAAATTCAGAATGAAATGCATAAAACGTGGCAGCTGAGACATGCAGCCTTCTAGGACGGATCATTATTCAAAAAAAAAAAAAAAACAAGGACGGGGCATTATTTATTTTTATTTTATATATGTAAAATGTACCCCCTGACTGAACTTGTATTTCTTATTATTTAAAAAAAATATATATTAAAATAATTTTAAAAGGACGCAGCTGTGCGGTTGAGAAAAGACCGGAAACGACTTATATGTCGCGAGGCCATCACGTGACCACAATATTTGCTCGCCTATCCTCAACTTTTTTGTCGCAAATAACATCATTAATAACCTGTAAATAATCAAATTTGTACACATTACGTTCCTCTTTACTTTGTAATAGTATGTTTTTGGTTTAATAGTCGGCTTTTAGTTAGGTTTTCTGTCAGTTTGATCGTCAAAATCTTGGTAAGTATAGCTTGTCATTCCTGGGTTTTAATTGTTAGAAATAAGAATTAAAAAACAGATATAACTAATATAACTGAGACAATTAATAAATACAATTACCACTCCAATAGAACAACGTTAACGGGTTTGAGTGGTTTAAGGTCTGACTGACAGTCATCCGTTATCCGTATAAGGGCCATTTTAACGTAACGTTACAGGGCGGGAAAGGTTTGAGACATTTAATAACTCTATTAAACTGGCTGGTTTATCCCCACCAGTGCGTAACATATAAAGTTAACATTACAACGTGGCTTCGGGACTTTGCAGCGGCCTGAATAGCATTGCATTGATAAACGTTAATAAGCTTTTAATCGCGTATAGAACGCGATAATTAAGACGATTATTCTGTAGGTTGACTAACTTACATGCATGCATAACATATTTTCTGTTTAAATGGTTAACTTACCTTGACACTGAAACTCTGCCGTCAGCACTGTTGCTTCACCCGTTGGAGCATCCTACTAGTTTAGGGAGTTAAAAATCGAGTTGGAAAAGAACAAAAAAATCGTTCTGTGATCGTTCGACACGACACCCAGAAGCTGCAAAAACCGATTGAGGTTACACTCTACTGAATGATCGCAACGTTGAGTGCAGGCAGCACACACATCTTTCAGATGTGTTGGAATTCATGCTGATCTACGCGCAAACCGATCGTGACATCAAGTACCGCGAGTTCAAACCTTTTCTGGGGCTTTCCCAAGACTCTCGCGGTACTTTGATGTCATACCACGTGCTGTCTGCACATCTCGGTGTTAAGTCAAACACACCTGAATGTATTTGTTGGCTGCACTCCCTTGCACTCAGTGATGTAGGTGTAACGAAATAAATGTATTAAATTGATATTATATAAATAAATATTGTAATAAAAATCTTTATAAAATTATTAGCTGTCATTAATAAATTCATCTTTGATTTGAAACATCAGTATACGTAAATTTCCCTCAAGTTATGAAATGCCTAAATAAGATCAAAATGGTGGAAATACAACAATGTATATTTGAACAATCCAGCATGTATTAACTTTTGTCTTTTTAAATTGACTTCAGAAAGTTATCTACAGCCACACATCCACTGTATACCAAGTTATGATGATCAATTATGAGAATGCAAAAGGATTGATAGATCAGTAAACAAGCAACAAAAAGGTAATGATTTAATACTCAGGTGAAAAAAATTCTATTAAAAATATACTTTAAAAAAAGTGTACTAAGTATATTATCTATATTTTGTACTATTTTCGTCAGATCCAAGTATAGTTAAGTGTACTCAATTATGTATTTACTTCAACTTAACACCTATTTGATTACACTTCATGTGTAAATAGTATACTAAAATGGAACAACTTTTTTAAAACTTCAAGTACACTAAAATACACTCCTGAAAATCAAGATTCATGAGTAATTAAGCACACTTACAGTACAATTGCATTGTATTGCCATTTTAATGGAAATACACTTAAAAAGCCATTGCTGCACAAATTATAGTTGTGTTTAAGTACATTTTGTGCATACTGTTATCATACTTATAATTACTATAAACTATGTTAATTTAGTATGCCTCTGTAATATTTCAAGTGCTCTACAAATGCACTTCCTAACTATTTTTAGTGCTTTTAAAGTGTCCCACTATGACAATAATAATGTTTTTTAAGTGAAGTTCAATTACAACCTAAACATCATAGACACGTACTTTCAGTGCAATATTATTATAGTGTATTTTTATATTTTAAGTATATTTCATCTGTACTTTTATACCCATTTTGTTATACTTAAGCATGAATGTTGCTATTACACTACAAGTGTATTATATAACAATTCAGTTCAAATGCACACAAACAGATTACAAACTGCATTTCAAAAAAGGATCTTTATTATTGACACAAAAGTAACACACAAAAAACAGATATTGGCATAATAGGGAACCTTAAACAGTCGACTTTCTTTGAAATGCCTGGAAGAGAACAATTGCGAACAACTTGTACTATATGCACATCTAGCTCTGATTTAAACTACTGGAGGCCTTGTAACTGTCATTGTTGCACTTCCTCTGTAGAAGGTCCCGGATCTCTGCCACCTCGATGTTGGGGAATCACTCCTTCACTGCATCTGTAAAACAGGAAAGAGACATTTCAATTAAATTCAATTTTATTTATATAGCGCTTTTCACAATTTGTAGTTGTTTCAAAGCAGCTTTACATTGAAAGAAGCAGGGGAAACATAGAAAAATCGACAGACAATATAAGTAGCAAAAGTTCCGGGTTCCGTCGGTGGTCAGGCATCGGCTGGGCATCACGTTGAAGGGCAGCCAGTAGATCAGTGGTGTGTTGACCTCCACGGCAGCCGGAACTGGTCTGTTTGTCTCAATGTCCTCGGGTTTGAGGACGAGACAGGGAGAGAGAAACAAAATCCTATTAGCGTAGGGGCCATTCACATGTAATGCAAGTGTCACACAGTGTTGTGTTTTAATATATGCTCGGTTCCAGACTGGCTAGCTATTGCGGCATTAGTAAATTACCCAGACGAGTTATGTGAATGCTTTGTTCCGTACAAGCTAACTTTTGCGAGATAAGTATAATTTACTAGACAAATTATGTTAATGCTTTGTTAAAGAAAAAGTCTTACTGTGGATTCACACCAGCCGCGGAAGAGGCGGCAAGCGCGGATGATTTACATGTTAAGTCATTGCAAACACGCGATTAGGCATCCTGCGGCGCGGAACGCGCGGGGCGTTCCCCACGAATTGAGCGTTGCCGCGGGAAACGCGCAAGTTCAAAAATCTGAACTTTGGCGGAATTCCGCGCCGCGTTAACCAATCAGGAGCTTTGTCTTGTAGTGACGTGTTTACAGGAAGACAGGCAGAAGACAGAACAAACATGGAGGAGAAGATAATTATTGCGGTTTGTGGACACCCGGAGCTTTATGACACGTCGTCTTATTTTTATCGACACAGGAATAAAAAGGATCTGGCTTGGAAGAAAGTCAGTGAGGAGGTTGGAGAATCCGGTAAGTTGGGAAAACGAACTTTACACCATTTTAACTGTATATATTTATGCATACCTATTGAGACTTCACGCTAGAAAAAAGGCGGCAAATGGAGCATGGTTTACCACTACTTTCCCGCTGACGAGTTCATGTTTTAATCAAAGGAAGTGTGCAGGAAAAAGTGGAAGACGCTCAGGGACACATATTTAAAGGAGAGGAAAAAGGAGAGTGAGAAGAGGAGTGGGTCAGCTGCAGGGTCAGGGAGAAAGTGGAAGTACTCTGCGGTCCTGGCTTTCCTCGACCCCTTCGTCTCCCCAAGAGAAACAAGTGGTAATATGGAGAGGGAGGATGAGGAGACACAGGCCGCAGGGTACGACCCGGAGGACCCGGGCGAGACAGATGCAGCAGCAGGGCACTCAGAGACAGGTGTGTTGCAACTCAAGCAACACAACAGGGCATATATGTTGGTGTTTTTTATGCTGAAAAGTCAAAATACTTTGAAAGTGAAAATTAATATGTCTTTGTAATGTTGTCTAACTTTTTGATATTGTCATGATAGAGCCTACTTGTTATTTTGATGGTGGTGAGCCTACGTCCCCTTTGCCAGAACCTGCTGCTGCTTCCCTTCCCGGCCCTTCTACATCCACTCCGGGCCCATCCACTTCTGCAGCTGTACCCACAGGTGTGCACAGGCAGTAATGACCATGCTTTCATGTACAGTGCATATAAAAAGCCTACACACCCCTGTTAAAACTAGCAATTTGTGTAGAATTTTTAAATCCATTGTATATTATATTTTCATTTAAGCACTCATAGCCTCACACAACACTGACGGCTTGTGGATGCCTGTAATTAATTTCTGCTTTCTCATTGGACAAAATGTTCTATCAATTCATACAGCACCAAGAAGAAGAGGCCAGAGGAGGCCTACAGAGCAGCCATCAGAGGTGGAGCAGCAGCTCCTGGAGGCACTCCGGACACGTCCTGAGCCACCTCCACGCTCGGATTCGGAGCGCTTCCTGTCCAGTCTGGCTCCAACCCTGGATATGGTGCCGCCTCAGAGGAGGGAGTTTGTTAAATTTCAAATTTATAAATTAATATATGAAAACACCGAAGTAATACTTAATTTGGAACCAATATAATAGTTAAAAATAAAAAGGCTGGCACTCGTTGCAGGGATGGAACCAGACTTGCTCTCCTTTCTCCTCTCCTTTAGTTTGTCCTTCTTCTAAAGCCAGATCCTTTTTATTCCTGCATGGAATATAGTTGTACATGTTGTTTGTATATAGTTTTTATATTTTGTTATTTTTCTCTTGGCTAATTAATTGTATTTTCATTAATAAAAAGTTATATGACAAGACCACATGTTTTGGTTTGTTACTTTGTGCACTACATAGTAAATGACAATTTAGATTTTATAGATAAAAGAAATGGTTATGGCAAAAATTTGGACATAAATGTTAATTATATCCTATTGCAAATATACTCAGAAAAGTATAGAAAAATATAGTTTAGATGTGGTTTCTAATATGTTGTCGTGTAGTGCATGAAAAAGCAGCAATAACACATTAAATACTTTGGGATACTGGCTCAGTGTATTTTTGAAAACCAAGAAGTACAACAATGTAGACTTAAACTGCAACGATGGCAAAAAAATAAGCATTTACAAGTGATTATTTACAATAAAGGTGTAACACACAAAAGGTACCACTAAGTAAACAATGCCACGAGTTATCATGTCCAACGTAAATTTCTTTTCTTGGAGTACAACAAACACATGAGCTGTGTCCCAATTCAAGGGCAGCAACCTTATGAGCATTCGACCTTAAAAGGTGAGCACTCAGTCTTTCAAGGTAGAAGCCTCAGAAGTTCGCGAAGAGAACTGAAATGAGACGGTCTAACCTTCGGAGGACCCATAATTAGCGTCACCTGCTCCACGCGCCCACCTGCACGTTTCTGACTTATTAAAATAAATATGACATCAGAAAAATCATTAGTTTATTTTAGAAATATGACACGTTGATGTATATTAAACTATTCAACAGTTTACCAAATTTATCAACCTTATAAATATACGCAACATAAAAAGAATATTATTAACACAAAACATAACTTATAATACTAAAACAGTGACAAGAAAAAATGTTTTCTGATAAATACACTTTTATTTAATAAAGGTTTTAATTGTTTATTTTAGAATATCCACCCATTATATGCAGCCGTTGCAGACGCGCAATGACTCTTGGGATATCCTCGGCTGTTAAGGATCCATTCGTTCTATCCTTAACAGCGCAGAGAAATGAGGACGCATTTTAAGGCTTCGTTCTAAGCATCCTTTGAATTGGGACGGCCTTACTGGCCTTAAGTCGCGCTGCTGTGACGCAATCGGTCTTAAAATACGTCCTTAGAAGGTCGCAGCCTTTGAATTGGGACACAGCTATGGATTGTAGGCAGAAGTTTACTTCCTGGTATTGGTGATGTAGATAAGACTGACTTTATCATGATTCCAAGTTGTTCAAACATGTACCGCTGATGTCACAGGTATTGTGGGATTTTGATGTTCTTTTGTTAATCATTATGTTATGTTATGGTTCATGAGTGCCATTATGTTCTTTTTGATAAAATGTATGAGAAAATGTCTGTGTGCAAGTGGAAAATAGCAAAGAGGAAGTTACTAGGCTGTGAGAGCAAAGCTACAAGCTTTGTGCTTTCCTGTTGAATGTTGAGATCTACAGAATGTGCAAACAGTATTGAAAACAGACTCTGGGAGAGAGAAAACACACAGACAAAGCATGCTGTTATTAATTGAAGTTTGAATCTTGCTTAAAAATATAACATTGCCTATATTAACCATTTTAATGGCATTTATCATTTACAGGCTTTAATCACCCCTATACAATAACATGATTTTAGAAAGTACGTTTTAAGTGTAATATGTTTTATGTTGACCCCAGTGAAATCTGCCTAGCAACAAGATGATGTGACTTACAGGGGACAGAATGTTCTAGAACCGAACATTCTGTATGTATATATGTGTATGTGTCATTTCCTCACAGGCTGTAGCAGTGATATGGTAATGGAGTCAGATGAACGAGGATAGCCAATGGGGAAAGTGAAATCTGAAGAGAGTTCGACGTCACATATCATATAAATACTCATGTTATTTCCTGAAGCTGGGAGTCTGTTGTTGGCCTACTGTGAGGCTTTAAGACTGCCCAGCATGCTGTTACTTTTTCATATCTGATCAATAAATATTCAATTTAGATATTTGTGTCTTTCCTCTAATTGTGAACATGCTATGGACGCCTTAAAGTCCAACAATTGGTTAACCCGACTGGCTTGGAGGGAAAGAAGGGAAAGACAGTTTCGAATTATTGAAAACTGAGTAAGGGAGGACTCCGTTTCAACACAAGAGCCGGCTCATCTAAAATAAGGTATGCAGAAACCTGTTATATCAAATTCTGCTATTGGCAATACCAAATTAATTGTGTTGATGTGGAGATCCGAACTGAATTTAAATATTTGAATACAACGGATCAGATTGAAAAATTTAGGAATAAGAAGGAATAAAGTGACATTAAAAATTGGGTTGGAGGCCTTTAACGTATTAGACGTTATAAAGTACCAGCAGGTGACGGTCCTTCGGATGCAAGCTCCGTAAAAATAGTAGTTAAAATTTGGGTTGGAGGCCTTTAACGTATTAGACGTTATAAAGTACCAGCAGGTGACGGTCCTTCGGATGCAAGCTCCGTAAAAATAGTAGTTAAAATTTGGGTTGGAGGCCTTTAACGTATTAGACGTTATAAAGTACCAGCAGGTGACGGTCCTTCGGATGCAAGCTCCGTAAAAATAGTAGTTAAAATTTGGGTTGGAGGCCTTTAACGTATTAGACGTTATAAAGTACCAGCAGGTGACGGTCCTTCGGATGCAAGCTCCGTAAAAATAGAGTTTTATTGAGAATTCAGGATATTGTGTGATATTGTGTATTAAACTTGCTATATTGTCTGTTCAAAGCTCCGTAAATATTGTGTTATTTCAGAAGATGAAGTTGTTATGTGGATTTTTGTCGTTTGTTTAATTGTGTTGTGAATATTGGATATAGTCGTGCATTGTAGGAGCGTGATTTTTTGATGATTTGTCCTAATTGTGTGAATATTGTGAAAAATGGCTGAATTTCAAAAGGAATGTGATGAGTATGGGTGTCCACCAGTGTATGTGCAACTTATGCTGGCAAAAAAAAAAGAAACCAAAAGATGTAAAGAAAAGACAGAAAGAGGGTGAGATAGGCTTGCAGAAATTGAGGGATGAAAATTGCTGGGAGGTAGAAGAAAAGAAAAAGATTCCTTTAGCCCCGATCATTTTGGCTATGGAACAGAAAGCCATGCACAAAGCAAAAAGAATTAGTGAAGAGGGAAAAGGAAAATGGTTTGGAAAAGGGCCCTAGTTTAAAAGAGTTAGAGAAATAGTTAAGAATGTGGACGAGAATTGCATTAGTTGCAGCCTGACAGAGAAAAAAAGAGGAAGTTGACAGTTGTGCTGTGAGCAAGCAAAAGGAAGTAAAACAAGGAAGCGCTGAGCCATTACCCTAAGCCCCACTCATGGCTGCTCCTCAAGTGACGTCACTATACCCCTCACTGCAAACACCTCCTCCTTATGAGGAAAAGTCTGTCTGAATCTCAAAGCAACAGCCGGTGTTAACAGTACACAGTGGTGAAATAGATGTTGAATTTGTTGAAATACAGGCCCTAAAAAGAAAAATAGACAATTTAAATAAAGAACTTGCAGAAGTAGATAAGCTTAAGAATGAGCTGTTAAAGCTACAGCTAGAACAGGCCAAACAGGCCAACACAAAAAAGAAACAAATGCCCCAGCAGGACCAACCAACACCAGCACCTATGACAGCTAATGTCCGAGATAATGCCCAATATCCCAATCAGCCCGTAGACCCCTTCAAAGGGCCGCCATATGCAGGCAACCCATGGGGAGGGTACAACCAACAGAGAAGGGGAGGGCCTAGGGGAAGAGGGGGAATGAATAGAGGAGGATTTGGAGGCCTTGGTAGAAATGTATGTTATGTGTGTGGACAGGAGGGTCACTGGGCACGAGTTTGCCGGACATTGTGGTCACAGCCTCAAAATCCAGGTGCTAGCCCATACGACGGACCACCTGCGGGGGGATGGGGTCCCCAAAGGGGTGGGGCCGGTGGCTATGGCAGGGGGTCACCTAGACAGCACAACCTCCCGCAACCAAATTTAATGGCGCCCATGCACCCATCATGGGGCCAAGGGGGCGGGGCGGAGGAATGACGGGGCACACAGGAACCCACCATGAGAGGAATGGCTGGGCCTCTAATGGAAATAGTGGTGAACAACACCACTAAGAGACATAGTGGATAATGGGCCTAAATAGTCCACCGTAACCAAAAAAAAAAAAAAAAAAAAAAAAGAAAACATTTTAACAACGGTGGGGATAATGGGTTTCTGGTAAAATTGAAAAGTGACTATTAACAAATCAACTACCCAATAAGGTAGCAAACCAGTCTAGTTCGCACGCATTTCTGTATTCCTAAAACGCACCAGTTAATATTAGATAGGGACCTAGAAATTATAGTGACCTGTCAATGTTGTCATGTGCTCCCCGACGGACGGGGCACAAATGAATGGCTAATTAAACTATGGAGAGATAGAGCCTTATGTCTGACCCAGGACCAGAGACTGGGAGCCACAAGTTATCATTTTTGGGCCTTATAGACTTCAGCAAACAATAGATAACAAGGTATGTACCAATATATATACAATGGTGTCCTAAAGAAAGTCTACCAAAATCCTGGCCAGCCAAACCTAAAATTGTGTTCATGAGGGTGTAGACATGACTGACCTGATCACTGAGGGGATGCCACGTAATTGTATTTAAAAAAAATACAATAAAAAAAAAAGGGCCAACAAAATCAGACATAATTTGTTTACAGCGCTGCTGCCAACTGCCCCACCAGCCATTACGCTATTCAAAGATGGTTGTTGTTTTAGGGCATCAGATGGTAGATTGAAGGCAGGCTTTGCTGTGGTTGAGCAAGTTGAGGGTGATTTTGTAACAAGAGTGAGTGGCAAGTTGGAGGGTAAACAGTCAGCACAGAGAGCTGAAATGGTAGCTGTTATTAAAGCCTTGCACTATGCTGGTGAAGAGAGGGTGATTGTTTATAGTGACTATGCATATGCGATTGGTGCAGTATATATGGAACTGCCATATGGCAGATAGGTGGGTTTGAAACGAGGAAAGGCCGGCCTATAACACATGCTAGCGAAGCCTGACACATATTACAGGCTATGAAGGTACCTAATGAAGTGGCTGTTGTCAACTGCCTAATACACCACTTATATCCCCAACCATGGTTTCCCAAGTAGTGATGGTCAACCCGGATCTTTTTAAGGATTCGGGTTATTCTGAGTCACTCACTAATATGATCTGGGTTGTGCGAGTCACTCGAGTCACTTGAGTCACTAGGTCAAAATCTCCCAATTCCAATCGCTAAATCATACTAATGCCAACCAAGCAACTCGGATCACGCGTGCAGCTACGAGTTTATGACTCCTCTGCTCACAAAAAAGGGCTTATGTGACCTGAGGAACTCATAAAAAACATGCATGCCCGTGGTAACATTATCAATAACATAATTGTAAAAGTTTGGTGTGTTTAGTTTCATTTCATAACGACAAATATATCAACACCACATTTAGAAGATGTCAGGCTTGGTTGACTTGGACGTGAGAGGAACGTGTCCTGTTTCAGATTGACTTAAAAGATCCACGATAGGCTTCGGTTAATCTTGTGAGTGAGTCCCAGACAGAGCCGCTCGCCCACTCCTGCACGGGTCCTGTGAGTGAACCACTCACGTCACTCTGAGTGACTCAGTCAACAAGAGGAGCCGTGTACGTCCGTCGGTGGCGGATCTTTCCAGCAGCACTGCTGCAGCAGTCCTCGTATTTAAAAATGTTAAACATTTGCAGCTTCTACCCAAAACATAGTGCCAGTCAAATATTTCAACAGATTAGCCTACATGAGTCAGTGGGTTAACAACACGAGCAAGGCTTGTTTCTCCTAGCCCAGGATTCAAGCTCCATGAGTTGAGTCACTCTCTGTGTGAATCCCCGAGCCGCCGACCAACTCATTGTCGCGCGCACGCATCCCTTTGTACTCGGACTCGGAGCTGCAAGAAATAATGATCCGGAATAGCAGCTTTTGGTTCAATCGGTACCCCCAGTCGACATTTGGTGATGTAAATTAACTCGTTGTTGCAAGTTATAGAACCTATGGCAGCTTATGTAGAGTTATTTGTTGTAATTCTGTTGTAAACATTTGAAGAGCTTTGTGTTTGATACAATTTCTCATTTTTAATGCAAAATCTGAGAGGACTCAACTGACTCGGGTTAATGGTCACTAAGGACTCATGGTTCTCGAGTCATTTTAGGGATCGGGTTAAATGATCAGAGTTTCGGGTGACTCGCTCATCACTATTCCCAAGACAGAGTTAGATCTGACGAAATTGACAAACACGCACTGGAATTGACATATAGTTTCGGGGCTGCTTGTCACCCCAATGCCAGAGTAAAGCTGAAATAGTGAAACTGACTTTGACATTAAAACTTGACTTGCCAAAATCTGTGCACAGACAAAAATAACATGGCTTGACGCATTACCAATTGAATTGATGTCTATTCGCTCTTCTGTTAACAGGATTTCTGGTTTTACAACCTTTGAATTGCTTACAGGTCGACAGTTTCCAGGCCAACGGAACGCCTTGGTGTAGGATCCAATCCCGCCACTAACTGATGCTGTCTATTTTGACAAACTAACTGCTATGATCAAACATTTTTCCTGACAGGCTACCACACAACGACATTGTGACAATGACCCAGCTGTTAAAAATGATGGTTAGGTCTCTAACAGACACAGGTGTGGACCTGAGGACTCAGGTCCAAGAGAGGGAGGGTGGTGAACAGACAGAACCAGATACACCAACACCAACACTGCATCACCAACAGAACCAACAACCAGGTTGTAAGATTGTACATAAAAAAGGTGACATTTTTTCCCAGGTGACATTTTTTTCCCAGCCCAGCAACAGAACCTTTAGCACACTGCATAAGTGCAGACTGTGCCTACGGAGCAGGTATAGCCGTACAATTCAAGGCCAAGTACGGAATACAAAAGGTTGTAAGTCAAAACAAACACACAGGTGAATGTGCAGTTACGACGGCAGACTGATTTTTCATTTAATAACCAAAAAAACCTGTACTGATTTACCAACATATGGGAATTTTACCAACAGCCTCAGATGCATGAAAGATTGGTGTGAGAAAAAAGGAATAACAGGTGTATCCACTCCCCGGCTAGGGTGTGGTTTAGATAAATTGGATTTCCATAGGGTGGTGGAAATCCTGACAGAAGTGTTCAGGGGCCTGAACATCACAATTACTGTTTATTCAATATAACTTGGGGAGTCACATACTATAGGGACTCCTTTAGCTTTTACCTTTAATATCTTCTCTTCATTTGATATAACCTTTAGAACTGGTGTTGAATTTTTGAAGGTTGAATTTCCAACTGTATAACGATTGTGTAACTGTTGGTTTAATATTTTTTAAATTTAAGACTGTTTTTTTAATATAGCCAATAGGCATATGCGTGCTTTTCCACAGAAATGAATTTGTATGGGAATTGGAAGGTTCTGTGGGCCCTAGGGTTTGCAACAGGTTGATAGTGTCTGCCATTGAGAAGAAAGAGAATAGTCCACCCCCGTATAGTATGCGCCTATTAGGCCTACAGAACCTGTGTGAGGAGGAAGAAGAAAATGTGTGACCTCTTTCAGAGGTCAAGAGAGGGAATTGTGGGATTTTGATGTTCTTTTGTTAATCATTATGTTATGTTATGGTTCATGAGTGCCATTATGTTCTTTCTGATAAAATGTATGAGAAAATGTCTGTGTGCAAGTGGAAAATAGCAAAGAGGAAGTTACTAGGCTGTGAGAGCAAAGCTACAAGCTTTGTGCTTTCCTGTTGAATGTTGAGATCTACAGAATGTGCAAACAGTATTGAAAACAGACTCTGGGAGAGAGAAAACACACAGACAAAGCATGCTGTTATTAATTGAAGTTTGAATCTTGCTTAAAAATATAACATTGCCTATATTAACCATGTTAATGGCATTTATCATTTACAGGCTTTAATCACCCCTATACAATAACATGATTTTAGAAAGTACGTTTTAAGTGTAATATGTTTTATGTTGACCCCGGTGAAATCTGCCTAGCAACAAGATGATGTGACTTACAGGGGACAGAATGTTCTAGAACCGAACATTCTGTACGTATATATGTGTATGTGTCATTTCCTCACAGGCTGTAGCAGTGATATGGTAATGGAGTCAGATGAACGAGGATAGCCAATGGGGAAAGTGAAATCTGAAGAGAGTTCGACGTCACATATCATATAAATACTCATGTTATTTCCTGAAGCTGGGAGTCTGTTGTTGGCCTACTGTGAGGCTTTAAGACCAGCATGCTGTAACTTTTTCATATCTGATCAATAAATATTTAATTTAGATATTTGTGTCTTTCCTCTAATTGTGAACATGCTATGGACGCCTTAAAGTCCAACAGTATTCAGAGCAATCACATTAGCTGGCCAATCAGGGACACAGAACTTTTAAAATCCCTGTGCTTCAGGAAGACTATAATGTGGAAAATAATGTGTTTTCTTGAATCATACACAACGTCAACCAATAGTATTATACTAAATACACAAAATAACGTTTTAAGCAATGAAATAGGTGAACTTTAAAACAGTAAATGATGCAAAAAAATAACATTTGCAAGAGAGGTTGCAACCATGTGACTGTTGACAATATATAAAGGGTGTAAATCAAAATGTATGGTATGTGGAAAATAATGTGTTTTCTTGAATCATACACAACGTCAACCAATAGTATTATACAGAATACACAAAATAACATTTTTAGCAATGAAATAGGTGAACTTTAAAACAGTAAATGATGCAAAAAAATAACATTTGCAAGAGAGGTTCCAACCATGCAACTGTTAACAATATATAGAGGGTGTAAATCAAAATGATTAGACTATTTACAAGTGCTAAACATGTAAATAGGACATAAACAACACAGGACATGATAACTAACTATTCTACAGGTTGCCACGGTACTGCTCCCTCTGCTGAAAAGTGAGCCATGAAGTTGTCCCTGACCCGGATGGCCTCTCTAGCAGAATTGTTGGCTGCAACCCGACCGAGACTCTGCATGGAGTCATCTGTACCTTGCACCACCCCTCTCACAGCATGTGCCTCTGATGATCTCCTCATGAAATTGTGAAGGACACACGTGGCCTTCACACACTTTTCCACAACCTCGGGCTGAACCTCTATGACACGACGAAACAATCTCCACTGAGAGGACAAAATCCCAAAGGCGTTCTCCACCACCAGCCGGGCCCTAGAAAGACGATAATTAAAGATACGTCTCTCTCTGGGAAGGGTGCGCCCAGGGAATGGCCTCATGAGGTTTTTCCTGAGGGGAAAGGCCTCATCTGCCACAAAGACATGGGGCTGGGGTCCTCTGTGGTCAGCTCCTGGAAGAGGACGATCAGGTGGAAGATGGAGAGTACCACGACGGAGTGCCTGGCCAAAGGCTGAGTTAGCCAAAGTCCCACCGTCACTCGTCCGTCCATAACCCCCGACATCAATTAACCGAAAGCAATACCTTGAATCAACAACAGCAAGGAGAACTAAAGAAAAAGTCCCCTTGTAGTTAAAGTATTGCGATCCAGTGTTGGGGGGGCCTTAATCTGGACATGCTTGCCGTCCAGCGCTCCACAACACAGTGGGAAGTTCCACCTCTCCTCAAACCCCTCTGCAATGGACCTCCATTCATCTGTGGAGGGCACAGCCATGAACTCATCCACTATCTGGGACAATCTTGCAGACAGTGGAGACACCAACACGAAAGCTGCTGGCAATGGTCCTGTAGGAGTCTCCAGTGGCAAGATATCTGAAAGATTGAGAAAAAGTAAAAAATCATTCTTATAAATGCAGATTGCAGACAATTGTAGTACTTGTGTTTCTGACTTCAGCATTTATATTTACCCTTTTTACAGTTAAAGGGGTAGTTCACCCAAAAATGAAAATTCTGTCATCATTTACTCAGTCTTGTGTGGTTACAAACCTGTACACCAGGGGTCGGCAAGTAACTTTGGCCGCGGGCCAATATTTTTTTAGCCAGTAGATGGCGGGCCAACTGCTGTTGGCACACTTACGTCTTATTTTGAATTAGCCTAGTATAGGCTATCTGATCTTTTGTCAAGAAACATTGTCTTTATTTCCTATTTAAAATACGAAAGACGGCATTAAAAATGGCTAAAAACATGGTTATGGGTGTGTGTATCATTCGTTCAATCGTTTTTTAAATTAAAAACAAAAATGAAAAAATTAACCACCACGGGTTTTCTGATTGTGTGCTCAGATAAAAAATTAATTACTGGATTAGACTTTTTTTTATTTAACACCTTTATAGGCATAATATATAAATGAAATCATTTTAAACAGATCAAGTACTATTAGTGGTAACATTACAGGCATTTATGCTCTCATGAAAGACTCTTACAGTCCGACTTTTGAACTGTATTCCTTTTTTTATTAATATTTATCCGGGACACACACATACACACCTAAGGTTTAAGGAGGTCTCCGCTTTTTGTCCAGCTCCGACATGGTTCTATTCAGTAAACCGCTTAAAATACACTTTGTGTTCACCCGCTTTATTTCCCGACCTGACGGGTCTGCAAAACTTAACGTTAGATCTCGTTCCCAGAATCTCAAATTCAATGTTTCTAACGAAAAAAGAGAGATGAAGTAGCCTATAACAATTATAAATGTTATACAAAAATTGTGTTCGTGCCAATATAAATATTATTTTAACATTGTATTGTTAGCAGAGAAAAAATGTCACAGAAAAAATAATGAAATATAAATAATAAATTAAATAGGACAAAGCCTCTCACTCAAACCGAAACCATTGGTTGCAGAGTTGCTGTTCAAACAAATTGCTGAAAATCCTCCTTTGCCAAATTTATTTTTAAAAGGAGGTAAAGATCAAAGAACTATGCGTTAGGAAAATTAATAATGGCTTTATTTTAATAGACATGTAAAACCATATTTTGGCGGATTACTTTCATTTTTTAACGAATTTACCTGCCCATTTAGTCTTAATAATTAACGGTAAACGAACTTGACTTGCTGTCGAACCTAAGGTCGGGCTCGAGCCCCAAGTTCAAGTAACAGAACAGAACAGTAGATTCCTTTAAAATCTACGTTAAAAGTGTAATAGTTAAAATATTACTGCAGTAAAAGAGTTTATTTTATCATATTTTGTGTAGTGGTTTCTAAATGCCTGCAATTACTTTTCAGTAATTTGCAATGTCACGGAGTTTAACGTCTTCACGCGTGACGCATTGACATGATTTACGAGGTAAATTTGCAAATGATTCATGAAGTCAAACCTCTGCAATTATTTGATTGATTGTGTTTTAGAAGTATGTTCAAAATCTAATGACAGTTATGATCGCGGATGCGCTGGTAGAGAAAGAGAACGAGAAAGAGCGGCCGGTTAAGATTAAACTAGCTATTATACGCATTTTTTTCAGGACATTCTTGCGAGCCGGTGGCAACTTGTCCACGAAGCAAATATTTTTTTGTCAGGTAATACATATTATTTGTCAGTGTGTTATACGCGAATAAATAATAATGAAAAAAGTTCAAAAGTCGGACTGTAAGCGAATAAGACTTACCGGAAAGGTTTCTATTCAAACCCTTATTAAAACCCTTATTAAAATGTAATCTGTTAGTACCTGATCTGTTTAAATTCATTTCATTGGTATATGTCTGCTAAGGTGTTCAATTAAAATTTGTCCGAACCCGTTTTCATTCATTTTTGTTATTTTTGATCTGAGCGCACATTCAGAAAACGAGTCGTTTGATTTTAGTTCAGGAAATAAATAATAGAAAAACAAGTCGTTTTTCTTTCTTTCTTTTTTTTGGTTTTGATTTGAAAAAACGAATGAAGGAATGATACACGGGGCCATTTTTGTAAACTGTTATTTTAAAATAAAAAAGTGTGAAAAAAAAAACGGATTTCAAATTAATCCGACGGGCCAGAAAATATTACTGGCGGGCCACTTTTGGCCGGCGGGCCGCCTGTTGCCGACCCCTGCTGTATACGTTTTTCGGTTTTGATGAACACAAAGAAAGATATTTTGAAAAACCAAACCGTTCGTATACCCCATTTACTTTCATATTTTTTTAATACTTTCGTATTATTTTTTCCGACTACGGAAGTAAATGGGGTCCACGAATGGTTTGGTTACCAACAATCGTCAAAATATTTTCCTTTATGTTCATCAGAACCGAAACATTTATACAGGTTTGTAACCACACGACAGTGAGTAAATGATGACAGAATTTTCATTTTTGGGTGAACTATCCCTTTAAACAACAACAAGCTTAATGAAGTCCCCTAGCAGTTCACCTTTATTTAGCATTTGCTCAGATTTGCTGGCTACATATAAAAACCTGTTACTTCATATCGCAATATACCCGTAACCTGCACACTTATTTTATTAGGACATATAACTACTTTTAAGAAACATGTCTTACTAAAACACTACTTATGTGCATTTTGTGACAAAACAAAGGGCACTGATGTATTTTACAGATGTCAGGGCAAGTTGTTTTTTATTTGGACAGGACTTAACCATGATTTTACCACCTCTAAAAATACATGATTACTGTAGATAAAACGGTGGTCACGGAGAAATAATTTTAAACCAAATAAAAGAAATGTCACTTGGTAAAACCCTTCTTTGGCAAATACTAGCCTAATCAGTACCCCACAGACCCTGGTTACTACAGTTTTACCACACAAACACAGTTTGTTTTCGTAGGGAAACAACACAATTCTGAACACCTAGTTATCAATCACAACTCTGTGGAGGTTATCATTAACTACTTGTAATCATACAGAATATTAAATGATTTACTGACCGGAGACAGATAGACGGGCGCTCTGCTGGTGGAATACAGCGCCTGTAGTTGGTGTCCTAAAGGGAAATCCTCTCACCGACACGGGACAACAAGTCGTCAAATTGGGCCCGGCTCAGACGAAAGTACCGCTGGAAGCGGCCGTCATCCAAGCGGAGCTCCTGGAGGAGCTGGTGAAACTCACCAAGCTGGTTGCGCCTCTGAAGAATCTGATGGACCCAGACCCGGCGCCGAAGGAGTCTACGCTGTTTTATAACTTTCCAAATCAAATAAACAGCAGCTGCACGCTCAACAACATCCATGTCCGCCATTTTGCAATGCGACTAGAGTCACCCGGCTGGCAGTTGCAGAAGCCCCTCCCATGACGCGGTTTCCGCGTGATTTTGCGAATGACTAGAATTGACCTTTCGCCGGCCCCTCCCCCAAAACGGCCATTGTCCAATCACACATCACAGCAACCGTTACTATGCGAGCACGTCCGACAAACATTCACGCCTGCAGCGCTTGTGAGCGGTGCATACAATGGATAAAACAGTATGGACTGCCCCATACAATGGATAAAACAGTGTGGACTGCCCCATCCAGTTAAATGTGTCGAACATTTACGAAGCATAAATACGTCTGCACAAAGGTAAGGCTTACAGCTAACTAGTTACAGTGTGGTCTAAATCTACTAACTAGAAGCAAGAACACAAATTGGACCAAAGTTATGATTACCATCAATATAATTGCCAGAATGTTAACCTACTCTCTAAGACAATTTAATGAGTTATTTTGCCAACATTAGTTAACATGTTAGCTAACGCTAGCTACATTAGCTGCTGTTGTGTTAGGACTTTCAGCTCCCAAACTTTATTTTTCGTCAGTTTATGACAAAGTCGAACATAGCGCCCTAACAATCAACTTTAAATAATTTGTTTTTATCTTTCATGTAGCATTTTATGAACGGAAAACCTACCCCTTATTTTACCCCTTACAATCCCGTAAATGCTGTGCAATTTTATTATATTATACATTTTATTTATTATATTATCTGTCCTGCAACTTTTAAGCCAAAGCAGTTTCCTATTTGTGAATTCTGGTTATCACCAAAGGAAATAAAACATTATGATTCTCAAAACGGCTATCCTCTAAACAACAGAAATGTTAGTAAGCTTTGAATGGCTTTGAAACACATGTAGGTTTAGCTAGCTAACATACCCTTGTATTTGCAATAGACATCAATAGACCGTACCATATGAAAGAGAACTTACCCGGCAGTGCAAGAGCATGACTGGTCCACAAGGCTGTGCTGGTTGCATTTGAGTTACCGGTCATGTGGTTTCTAATTTTTTGCTTGAGACCGGTAAGCATTAGCCTCGATAGTAGCCGTGTCTCCTTCATTTCGTATTTTTTGAATATATCCCTCCACTGCATACTGTAACCCCTTTTGCCTCGATCTGGAGGAAATCGCGGAGGTATTGCTCCAAAAAAGGTCACTGACACGCACGGGTATATCGCTTTCCGTCTTGGCAATCTGTCGCGCTGGTCATTTGTTTGTCGGAAGTAGCAACAGTAACTAAGGGGGGCGGGGCTCGGCGAAAGGCTAATTTCACTCGCGGATTAAGCGAGTAAACTCAAAATGTTCAAGCGGCAAACTGGACGCGGTTCACGCGTTTTTGCCACATCTTCCGCGGCTGGTGTGAACCTACAGTTAAAGAATAAATCCGGTATTAAACACTTTGAGTCTCATTTTTGGATGAACTACAGTGATGGTCACTGAAATTTTGACAATGCGTCGTGTCTTGACTTTTTGACTTGTTTAGAAGCGTCTCTTGACTGCTTCAGAATGGAAGTTAAGGGCCATGCACAAACATGTCATTAAAACAACACTTAACGTTCATTTTCAGAACTGTGCTACTCACAGAGTGGTTCGTGGTGTTTGTTGATAATTAAAAACAAATATATAAGCGCAATGTATGATTTCAATCCGTGTTATTTGCTATAGTGGATCTATTTTTTCAGATACCTCACAACCACGTATATATACTTCCACTCTTTGAGTCTGAAGCGTTAGCACACTCTCGACCACTTGATGATGCCAACCACTTTGCCGTACAAGGACGCTGAACGAACTTGGTGTCTAGCGTATATACAGTCACAATCGAGCTCAACTTCAAACCTAAGGCTGGTCACTGAGCCATAAAATATGGGAAAAATTTGCTCTGCTCATGCTAGCATTCTAAAGGAAACCTAGCGAAAAAACTACAACCACATGTAAACAGACCCCGTTTCCATTTCCGGCGGCAGAGTGATATATCAGTGAGCAATGAGTCTTCCAAGAGAAGTCAATGGAATTTTACAAAATGCCAAATAGAACACGACAGAAACTGTATTTCGCTACACTACTTGTTTTTAATCATCAACGAAAACCCACAAACCACTCTGTGAGTAGCACAGATTTGAAAACGAACGTCGTTAAGTGTTGTTGTAATGACATGTTTGTGCATGACCCTTGACTTCCATTCTGAAGCAGTCAAGAAACGCTTCTAAACGAGTCAAAAAATTCAAGTCACGACCCATTGTCAAAATTACAGTGTCCATCACTGTAATTCATCCAAAACAAACCAGAAATGAGATTCAAAGTGTTAAATACCAGAATTATTCTTTAATGGAGCATTTCACATGTAGAAACATTAATCTTTATTGAAAGTGTCTCATATTTGTAGTGGAAATGTAACATACATTCCGAATTTGGTGCCTATTTGACTGAAAAAAGGGATGTTTGTAGTCTCACTCCCTCAACAAAGATATTGGACTTCCTTCTTTCAATGATGCAAAATGATGATTTTTACATCATTGAAGGAAGTGCAACACTGAAACTGTATTTCTCCTGTCTCAGGAAATGATGCACGACCATTCAAAAACATGACTGGGGTTCTAAAGATACAAAGCTTAATACAAATGGGTGAAGTGTCCCTTTAGATTTAAAGTGATTGACTGTGTCTGATTCACAAACATCAGCTGGCAAATCATTTCAGAGCTTAGACACTTTTGAAATTCTAGGGATAATTAAGAGACCAGAAATTTGCGACTGCAGTGTACGTGTTGGATTGTATTCTGATATTAATTCTCTAAGATACGAAGGTGCTGGGCCATTTAAGGTTTTATAGATGATTCATAGTATTTTTAATTGTATGCGATATTTGACTGGTAGCCAGCATGACATGGGCATGAATTAAAACAATATTAAATTAAATGATTAAACTTAACTTACATAATTTTTACACAGAAACCTCTTCAGCGTCAGCAAGGTCGACCACATGGTACATGACCTCTGTAAACACAAACATGGATAGACATCATATTAAAAAAGAATTCATACAACTTTAAAATATATTTTGACTCAAAGCTTCTTTACAACAGCATCTAATGTTAGTTTATCTTAAACTTAAAGTGAAGCTGGCTTAGTTACTAAACAGAATAAAGCTATTAAAACAGGCTTGCAAAATAACCAGCATCTATCAGAACTACAGCAATGAGCTTTTAAACAACAGAAGCAGAAAGAGCCATTTGCTACATTAGCTGAACATCTCCAACACAAGTAATCTTGCAGTTTTATTTTTAAAGTTTTAAACATCGAATTGATTCGTTTATCAGGCATTTTGCATGTAACTTTGCTCACGGAAAAACCGCATGTTACTGTGTACAGTGTATACGGTTTCCTGTGTGTGCTTTAAATTAAAACACTTCTCACACAAAGACAAAAATAATCACAGTGAAGAACAAATATGGAACAGATCTGCGCGATGTAGAGGAATAAAAGTCAAACTTACCTCAGCCGTACTGTTTAGCATGAAAACGAAGACCGAGTCAGTAGCGGTTTAAAATAATGCAGTTGATCCTGATTGGTGGGAATGAATGGGTGGGTGCAGGTGAATTCTGGGAATTGGAGTCTTTTGCCCTGGCGTTGTAACATGCTGTAGATGTTAAATGACTACGAATTCCAAGATGCATTGGATGTTTCAAATGTTTGTTTGTTTTTCATTATTTTGGATCCTCTGCTGGCACTTTATGCACTTTTTATAATCTGCGTTTTCACACTGATTTGTTCTTTATACTTAATCAATAATAAAAATATAAAATATTTTTATAAAATGTATAACGTTTACAAAACATGTTTAGTTGACAAACATGTTGACAGTTATTTTGAGTGGTGCTCAGATTTTCTTAAATAAAAAAACCTTTATGAATTAAATTACATTAGCATAATAATACATGTATTTAGTAAACACACTTGTAGATATATAATGTTTTGATCCAGTTTTTATGTTATGTGCTGCCTCAAACCCCCCACCCAGCTTTGAAAACAGAGACAGCACCTCACACCTCACAACCAGCACTCCTCACATCCAGCTGTGAGGATTCCTGGAAACTTCCACCAGTTCCTATATACATTCATATACACAAGGTTTCTGGATGTTTCACACGTTTACTTCTGAGTATTACGTTTCCAAGCACTCTGCCTCATTTATCTGGCAAACCTAAAGTTTAGCAGGGATTTCCCATCCGTATTTGTCCGGATACAGCTCTTTTTTTATGCAGTGTATTTTATTATTCTAACGTATTTTATGAAAGTACTCTGATATGCAACTAAAAATACATTTATTTTAGAGTGTTCTGTATAAAGTGTACAGAAGTCACACTTCTAATGAAGTGAGATCATAGTGCACTTTAAAAAAGTAAATTAACAATTAATTTCCAAAAAAATATACTTCCCATAAGTATATTGAATTGTCACTCTAAGTATGTCAAATTTAATACACTTAAAAAAAATAAACTTCTATACAATTTAAAATACATTGACAACAAAGTACACTTTCAAAAAGTACATTTAAAAAATAATTGAATTACTGGTAAATTAGTTTACTTATTTTTTGGACTCTTAAGTTGAACTTAATTACATCTTTTTTGGAAGTATACTTTCAAAAAAGTACATTTAAAAGATAATTGAATTACTGGTAAATTAGTATACTTATTTTTTGGACTCTTAAGTTGAACTTAATTACATCTTTTTGGAAGTATACTTTCAAAAAGTACATTTAAAAGATAATTGAATTACTGGTAAATTAGTATACTTATTTTTTGGACTGTAAAGTTGAACTTAATTACATATTTTTTGGAAGTATACTTTCAAAAAGTACATTTAAAAGATAATTGAATTACTGGTAAATTAGTATACTTATTTTTTGGACTGTTAAGTTGAACTTAATTACATATTTTTTGGAAGTATACTTTCAAAAAGTACATTTAAAAGATAATTGAATTACTGGTAAATTAGTATACTTATTTTTTGGACTGTTAAGTTGAACTTAATTACATCTTTTTTGGAAGTATACTTTTAAAAAGTACATATTAAATACTCTTTAAATTAAGTACAACAAGTAGAAGCATACTTGTTTTATACTTCATGTACTTCAATCATAATTCTAATACACAAGTATACTACTTTTTTACCTGGGTAGATTTCTGCTTTTGTTACTTATTCATGTATTTGAATTACATAGTTCAAAATCAAACGTTAAAGGGGCGGTGAATTTGTCGATTTTATTGTTGTATACTGTTGTCTGAGGTCTACTTATGATGTTCGCGTGGTTTTTACATTCAAAAACATCAAAAACAATAAGTAATAGGCTATTTTGTAACATGGATTAGTGGCTCTCTGGAGAAATGGTTCGTTTGAAGGGGCGGGCCGCATTGAAGACCTGGACGTAAACACCCACTGCTATGATTGGACAGCTTCATTACCCATCATTACATCTGGGGAAATGTTATAAAAACATTAATGTGTGAAAATAGCAGCCGAACACATATATGTTTGAGCCACAAAAGATTCTGGGTGCTAAAGATAATACAGATAAATGACAATACGTATAGTAAAGTAGAAACAAAACTTTAAACTCGACGTGACTTAAGTACCTTATACAACACAGTAAGCGTGCATCAGATTATAAACTGCGGCTGATAAGCTCTTATCAATAACTTTGTATATTTCTATTGTGCTTGTGAGGTTGCTCTTAGATACACGTAACGTTACATACCACAGTTATATGATAAAAAAGCTTTGTTGAGTGTTTGACCGTTCAAACGCAACTCACCTAAATTACCGTATACAACACAGTAAGCGGGCATCATAATCTCAATTGTGGAGGATAAGTCCTTCCTTTGCATATTTCTACCGTTAAATTACAATCGTATTGTTAAGTGTCGTACCTTTATTAATCGTTTAATGTTTTTAGTAAATTAAAACAGTCAAACATACGTGTTTAGACACGGATGTTACAACAGGACATGTCAAGCAATCTCTTCTAACAAAGCAATAGTGAAACGCAGTAACTTAAATAAAGTAAAATGTCTTACTTGCTGTGTCATTTTCGTCAGATCCAATATTAGTGGTGCTTTTAATCACAGTCTCTCTGCAAATCCAGCATCGACTTGCTTCTTTACAAGTGAATCCGCACAGTACACAAGGTAATCAAACACTCCCCACGCGAGCTGGAACTCTTCAAAAACAACCTTTATCTACGCATTACATGTTATTTTCCGAGCCGCCGAATTAAAGTATTCAGCTTCTGTGTTGTTCCCACGCGGTTCTCCCACAACCTAAGACTTCGTTACCATGGTTACTCTATCATAACAGATCACTGCGTCAAAATAAAAGTCTATCAGAAAAAATGTATTTAAAAGTCATTTTGGTTACATTTGGCAATCTTTAAAGACATGTTTACTGATTGAGACACACGTGTGTCACGCGAAGCTGTGGGCGGGGCTACAAAAGTGGTCATTGTATTTGGATATGGGGAGGTGCTTCAATTCTACTTTGACGTCATAGATTTCCGAATTCCACACTGGAGTGTTTAGCTGGCTTGGTGCCAAAAACGGTTATATTTCAGTAGCATGGACGTTTTCAGTTCTGAAACTTGCAGGATGTTCATTTAAGTATGATGACCTAAATAAATACATGGACAGGTTGCTAAAGAGGGTCAGGATGATGGAGTTGCAAGAGCCAAAGACAGCACAGACCAAACACCAGGCCAGAATTCTGCATGAGTCAGGTAAGCAGAATCAGTTACACTGTATAAAATAATTAATTGACAGTACAATTAATAACACATTATTTTTCATAGCTGTAAAAAACAAAAAAATGAAACAGTACCTGCATTTTAGTTCCCTTTCAGTCGGTCACTACGACGTCACGTCGTGACCGACGAATTGGGAACTCGCTTAGAGAGACCAATCTGCTTCGAATACTACTAAAACGCCAATGAACTTGGCATTGAGATATTTGCATAATGCTGGCGCCGCCCCGCCAGGTGCGTATATAAGCAGCAGGTGCAAATAAGGAAATTAGCTTTTTATCGCTTCGAAAGCCGGCAGTATCTGCTACTGAGAAGCTACTCTACTCTGGTGGGATTCGATTGCTGAAGTTGGTTGGACTAGCAGTACCACAGCGGACGCTTCGCTTAATTCCACGACTCTACATCTTTATTTTGTTTTGAGTTTAGTGTGTGCGTTGCCTTCCTGTGCGCTCATCAACTAAGCATCTGAGTGAATTTCCCTAAAAGAGTGATACGAGAGAGCTTTGTGCCTTGTTAAAGGCAGCCACTCTCTCGTATATCCGGACATCAGCGTCCTTTTCAGGATGGCTTTTCGTCCGTGCGATCTTGGGTGCGGCAAATACATGGGTCCGAAGGACGGTCACGAGCGTTGTCTTTCGTGTTTGGGCATCGAGCACGCAGAGGCAGCGTTCGCTGGGGGTAAGTGTTCTCACTGCGAGAACATGTCCCTTGTGGATTTGCGCAGACGGTTGTCTTTCCTCCGGGAAAAACGCAACCCTCGTCATGCGAGTGCTGAACGCCGCCACGGTGCGGCTGTGAAGCTCTCAAAAGACGACCTGCGCATCACTGTGCTGAGCCGAGCGGGGGATTCGTCCTCAGGCTCTCAGCCTCCTCATCCACAGCCGGTTGATGTGCCGATGGAGACTTCAGCGTCGTGTTCTACGATGTCTCTAGAATCCATCGTGCCGCCCTCCGGGTCCACCGACGCCGCAGCATCCGAGGGTGGGCCTCCTCCCCCTGACGTGGACCCCGACGCCCTTCCTCCCTCTGGTCGGGTTGGGACGCCGGAGTTCGATCCAGAGATGGTGGCCGTGCTCGCTCGAGCGGCGGAGACCGTAGGGTTAGAGTGGGTTCCCCCCCCTCAGCCCGAACCGTCCCGCCTGGATGATTGGTTCTTTGGAGCTGCCCGGGTTTCACAACCCTCTCCACCGGTGCCTTTCTTCCCCGAGGTGCACGAGGAGCTGACTAGAACCTGGAAGTCGCCGTTTTCCATGAGATTACGGCCGTTTCAGCCCTCCCCCCTCACCTCCCTCACCAGCGGAGCCGCTAAGGGTTATACGGGGATCCCTCCCGTGGAGCGTGCTGTCGCGATGCAGCTGTGTCCGGCACAAGCTCCCTCTTGGAAGGACCGCCCAACCCTCCCCTCTCGTGCCTGCAGACAGTCCTCCGGTTTAACGGGCGCTGCCCACCAGGCATGTGGAGAGGCGGCCTCAGCCCTGCACGCAATGGCGTTGCTGCAGGTTCACCAAGCCAAAGCCTTGAGGGATCTGCACGAGGGAGGACACGACTCGCCTGTCCTTTCGGAGCTCCGGGCTGCCACTGACCTGGCTCTTCGCGCTACGAAGGTGACAGCGCAGGCGATTGGTCGTGCCATGTCCACGATGGTGGTCCAGGAACGCCACTTATGGCTATGTCTGGCTGACATGTCGGAAGCGGACAAGAACAAGTTCTTGGACGCTCCAGTGTCACAGGCTGGCCTCTTCGGTGAGTCGGTGGAGTCTTTTGCCCAGCAGTTCTCCGCCGCCCAGAAGCAGACAGAGGCGATCGCACAGATCATGCCCCGGCGCAAGCGACCTGCATCTCGCCCTCCAGCGCCGGCGGGCCCGTCTGCTCCTCGCCGAGGGCGCCCTGCGGCGGCTGCCTCCGCCCCCCCCACTAGAACATCTTCCAGGCCACGGAGGGGGAACAGCCGTCGACAGCCCGCCCCGCCCGCCCCACCCGCTTCCCGTGGTAAACGGAAGACGAAGCGGCCCTGAGACGGGCGACCTGGATTTGGATGGGATCACTCTACGGGAGACGGTGATGGCATCGCTCCCTCCACCGGTAGAGGGCCGGGTGGAGAATCTTTGGTTTCCTTTTGTTTCTGTTCCGCCGGCTTCTCAGCCGGCACCCACAAAACCACAAAAAGAGTGCATTCCTATTCCTTCTCCAGGTCTTCAGAGGATCGAGAGAGATGTGAGCGGGCATTCACATGCTCTTCCTCCCTCTCCTCTATCGCCAGCGGGTGTTCTGAGGAGTTCCAGCTCTCCGCTGAGGAGACGGGACCACCAGCACCCTCCTCGGAGTCTGTGCTCTCCGCTGAGGAGACCAGACGACCGTCACCCTCAGCGGGCTCAGGTCAGTGTCACACACACACATACTGTAGATACTTATGCTGTCTCAGCAGACGTACCGGCAGTACCACCTGTCCCGCTCAGCCGCCCCACCGCGGGTACCCCGACAGTGCCGTTAATTCCCCTCGTACGGTCCCTGGGGGCGTGGCTTCAGCTTCCCAGCCCGTCTCGTTGGGTTTTACGCACTGTTCGCCTCGGTTACGAAATTCAATTCATCCGGCACACACCCAAATTCTCGGGCATTCGTTTCACCACGGTGAAAGCGTCCGATGCACACGTACTGCGTGCAGAGGTCGAAGTCCTGTTGGCGAAGGACGCGATCGAGCCGGTCCCTCCAACCGAGATGAGATCGGGCTTCTACAGCCCGTATTTTATAGTACCCAAAAAAGGCGGCGGGTTGCGACCGATCTTGGATTTGCGCGTTCTGAACAAATCTCTGCAGAAGAGGTCCTTCAGGATGATAACACCGAAGCAAATATTCAATTCAATTCGCCCCCAAGATTGGTTTGCGGCAATAGACCTGAAAGACGCGTACTTTCATGTGTCCATAATCCCTCGTCACAGACCGTTTCTCCGGTTTGCGTTCGAGGGACGGGCATACCAGTACAAAGTTTTACCGTTCGGGCTATCCCTCTCTCCCCGTGTGTTCACGAAAGTAGTGGAGGCGGCGTTAAAACCCCTCAGAGAGAGCGGCGTTCGCATATTGGCTTACCTCGACGATTGGCTTATAATAGCGCATTCTCGACGGACGCTGTGCGAGCACAGAGATTTAACGCTTCGGCATCTCGCCCGTTTGGGTCTTCGGGTCAACTGGGAAAAGAGCAAACTCTGCCCCACGCAGAGGATCTCTTTTCTCGGGATGGAACTGGACTCGATCGATTTATCGGCGCGTTTGACAGAAGAGCGCGTCCAGTCAATTCTGACTTGCCTCGGTTCATTCCGAGGGAAGAATGCGGTCCCGCTGAAACAATTTCAGAAGCTCCTGGGGCATATGGCTGCAGCAGCGGCCGTGACACCGCTCGGACTGCTCCATATGAGACCGCTTCAGCGTTGGCTTCACGATCGAGTCCCGAGGAGAGCGTGGCGCGCCGGCATCCATCGTGTAACCATTACACCTGCGTGTCGCCTAACATTCCCCCCGTGGTCGGACCCCGCGTTTCTCAGGTCCGGTGTGTCCATGAGACAGATCGCTCAGCATGCTGTTGTACACACAGATGCGTCCGACACGGGCTGGGGTGCCACGTACGACGAGCTTACGGCTTCAGGGGTGTGGACAGCACCCCAGTTGCACTGGCATATCAATTGCCGAGAGTTGTGGGCAGTATATCTGGGACTCGTACGCTTCGCTACGGAGCTGCGAGGGAAGGATGTACTAGTACGCACCGACAACACTGCGACCGTTGCGTATATCAACCGTCAAGGCGGTTTGCGCTCCCGTCACCTGTCGCATCTCGCTCGTCATCTCCTCCTTTGGAGTCAGAAGCATCTGAGGTCCCTTCGTGCCATTCACATTCCGGGCTCGCTCAATACAGCAGCGGACGCGCTTTCTCGAGCTGCGCGCCCCGGCGAATGGCGACTCCACCCCCAGACGGTCCAGCTAATTTGGAAGAAGTTCGGTCGTGCGCAGATAGATCTGTTTGCGTCGCCGGACGATACCCACTGTCGCCTGTTTTATTCACTAACCGAGGGCAGCCTCGGCGTGGACGCATTGGCACACAGCTGGCCTCGGGGGATGCGCAAATACGCATTCCCCCCAGTGAGCTTAATCGCACAGACACTGTGCAAGGTCAGGCAGGACGAGGAGAACCTTTTACTGATCGCCCCATATTGGACGAGCAAGAATTGGTTTCCAGAGTTAATGCTCCTCGCGACAGCCCCTCCCTGGCGGATTCCCCTGAGGAAGGACCTTCTTTCTCAAGGAGGGGGCACATTATGGCACCCGCGCCCCGACCTGTGGGATCTCCATGTGTGGTCGTTGAGCGCGCGCAAGGTTTAAGTGATTTACCACAAGCGGTATCTAACACAATCAACGCGGCACGAGCTCCGTCTACGAGACGGGCTTACGCGTTTAAATGGAACCTTTTCGTCACCTGGTGCTCTTCGCAACGCGAGGACCCCAGAGAATGCCCTATTAACACCGTGCTTTTATATCTTCAACATAGGTTAGACGGTAGGCTGTCACCCTCCACCATTAAAGTTGATATCGCTGCTATTTCTGCTCATCACTCACTTATTAACGGCAGAACAGTTGGCCAGCATGATTTGGTTGTTAGATTTCTAAGAGGCGCTCGTAGGCTAAACCCCTCGCGCCCTCCTTCTATTCCTCCTTGGGACCTGTCCATGGTGCTGAAAGCCCTTCAGGCCCCCCCGTTCGAGCCTTTGCAGTCTGTGAGTCTGAAGCTTTTATCAATGAAAGCTCTGACCCTGCTAGCATTGGCCTCAATGAAGAGAGTAGGGGATTTACATGCATTCTCTGTTGACGACTCGTGCCTTCAGTTTGGTCCTGATGCCTCAAGCGTAACATTGAGGCCCAGACCAGGCTACGTGCCCAAAGTTCCCACGACTCCTTTCAGAGACCAAGTGGTGAGCTTGCAAGCGCTGCCTCCGGAGGACGCAGACCCAACCGTGGCTTTGTTGTGCCCCGTACTCGCACTGCGACTCTACGTGGATCGCACGCAAAGCCTCAGGACCTCAGACCAGCTCTTTGTTTGTTATGGTGGCCAGCAGAAAGGGAAAGCTGTCACTAAGCAGAGGATGTCTCATTGGATAGTTGATACTATCGCCCTGGCTTATAATCTTCAGGGTATTCCTTGCCCCTTTAATTTGAGAGCGCACTCCACACGGAGCGTTGCCTCATCTTGGGCTCTAGCTCGTGGTTCCTCGCTAACAGACATCTGTAGAGCTGCTGGTTGGGCGACACCTAATACGTTCATTAGATTTTACAGTGTTCGTATTGAGCCTGTATCCCCTCGTGTTCTTTCCTCACCAGGGGGAGCACGGAGAACAGTCTCACAGGTCGGCTTGCAGCCTCCATCTGATGCTTCATAACTGTGTCAGTATGGAAGGCCTTCAGAACAAAAATGCGTAATGGTTTGAATTGTTCTTCCTCCGCTGCCTTGGCAGCCTTTGTTGCGGAGCATTGGCTGTCAGCCTTCACTAGCTGCATCCTCGCGAACCTACGTGTTGGCTCGGGCTCCACATTGTGTCCCACCGGGTTCCTTTGTGAGTATTTTTCCGTGGGGTTAATCCTACTAGCCCACGTTTCCCTTAGCAGAGCACTGCTTTGCTTACACAGCCACGGCTGTCATTTTTACCTCAACTACGGTTGACTTTCGCCCACCAATAGCCCTTAATGGGGCGGTGGCTTCCGCAGCGTCCCTATACCGCTCAGATAGGGCGCTTCCCAGTCGCTGGCACTACTGTGGGGTTAAAGGAACATCTAGTGCCCGGCCTTCTGCCTTAAAACCTAATTCTCCTTATCCTTAAGTGGAACCGGAGGGCTTTACGCAGACACTGGAAGAGGTCAGCCCCTAGTGGCGTTTTGGTAGGGATTCCCAATTCGTCGGTCACGACGTGACGTCGTAGTGACCGACTGAAAGGGAACGTCTCGGTTACGGATGTAACCCTCGTTCCCTGAAGGAGGGAACGGAGACGTCACGTCCCGTCGCCACAGGTGCTGCCACCTGCTGTTACGGCCGGTCACACTTTCCGGCTTTCTCAGCGAAAAAGAAGCTAATTTGCTTATTTGCACCTGCTGCTTATATACGCACCTGGCGGGGCGGCGCCAGCATTATGCAAATATCTCAATGCCAAGTTCATTGGCGTTTTAGTAGTATTCGAAGCAGATTGGTCTCTCTAAGCAAGTTCCCAATTCGTCGGTCACGACGTGACGTCTCCGTTCCCTCCTTCAGGGAACGAGGGTTACATCCGTAACCGAGACGTTTCCAGCTTTTTTCACAAAGTTTCCGACAACTGGAAGAATGTCCCAAATTGCTGCAAAAAGAAATTCAGTAAGTCCTTATAAAAGAGACAGTTTAAAAAGTAAAACAGCTTCATTTAACTTCAAAAATACCCCTAAATCCTTAAAGGAACACGCCCACATTTAGGGAATTTAGCTTATTCACCATATCCCCCAGAGTTAGATAAGTCCATACATACCTTTCTGATGCAGCCCCCGCAAGCTTAGCACAAAGACTGGAAGTGAATGGCTCCAGCTAGCATACTGCTTACAATAAGTGACAAAGTAACGCGAACATTTTCCTATTTATGTGTTGTGATTTGTATAAATTCAAGTCAGATAGCGTCTACTTCAAAATGCAAAATATACGTTAGCAGCCAATGTTAATCGTTAATGATTTGGGACAAATATGATGTTATTTAATGTTAAACTATGTGAGTGGCGCTGTGTGGCGTGACAGGGATTTGAGCAACTTCCTGAGTCACAGCTGGGCGGCGCGGACAGGCGCCACCTGGCGGCGCCGGTGTGCGTATACTCATAGAAAACTTAGGGCTGTGTATCGCCAACAATTTCCCGGTACGATACGTATCCCGATACAAGGGTCCCGATACGATGCACATCACGATACAAGACTATTTTGAATTACATTTTTTGTTCAGAATTTAGTAACATTATTATTATTATTATTATTATTATCTGTTTATTGTACATTGAATAAGCAGTGTTGTAACAGTTGTGTTTTTGCCATTCATTTATTAGCTTTGTTTATTAATGCTTGAAATCCTAGAGTTAGTACTTATGTTTTTTTTAAAGCAGTTTTACAAAAGATATAGTGCCTTACTCTAGGCATTATATTTTTCTCTCACTTAATTATTCTATATCAATGAATATATCTATAAACATGCAGTCAGAGTTAATACTATTTAGTAAAAAATCAGATTATTAATGTGACAGCTATAGTTTGAAGTAGCTCTGTATCTCTTCTCTAGACGTACACTTTTCACATGCAAATCTTTGTCGTGTTTCTTCTCAAATGTATTAGTTCTGATTTATAAGAGAGTGGCTAATAAAGCCCTTTGCAGTAGTATAGGCTAAGATCTGTGCTTTCATACAGAACTCATTGATTTTAAATATACACAAGCGCGCGCAAGAGAGATAGAGAGAGAGAGCGGGAGAGAGAGAGCAGGAGTACGCGGCTCGCTATGCAGACACGTGCGCCAGCGAGACAGACACGCAAAGTGAAAGTATACCCCGCTACCTTTAACTCTACGTACTCCACAGGACACGTGCGTCCTTTCCAAATGGATCACGGATCAACAGCGATTCGTCACGTTACTTTCAAAAGTGCATCCGAATCGATACGGAAGGTGCTGTATCGATGCGCGCATCGTCAGGCGTCCATGACGATGTATCGTCGTATCGATATTATGAACACAGCACTATAGAAAACAATGTGTTCAGTTGATTTAGAATGGCGCGGCGCGGCCGGTGTGCGATCCCCTTAACTCTGGGGGATACGGTCAATAAGCTAAATTCCCAAAATGTGGGCGTGTTCCTTTAAAAATCAGCACCCCTAGTTAATTTGGATGCTAAAATGTCCAAGCCTAGGATTTAGTGTGTTTAATTGTAAATGTAATAAATGCAGCTAACCATTCCAAGCTCCAGTGGGCAGGTTAAAGAGTGTTTCTTAATATGAGACAGAAAACAGAAACACATTTTTAATGGCATTTAAAGACAACATACCACTTCATAAAACTACATTTTCTGTTTAATCCATAGATTGAGTAATTTTCACTCTAGAGACCCTGGGGTGACCACCAAGGACGAATGCAAAGTAAGTGACCTACAAAACAAAAACATCATGTAAGACTGTTACATGAGTAGTTACACGAGTAACTTTTTTTTAAGCGGATAAAAATGAGAACTATATTGTATGGCAAAAGAGCACTAAGTTTGCAGCACTTCAACCTCGGCGCGCAGTAACATCATCACTCCTGATTACTCCACCTCTCGCTCAAACTCAAAAGAGGGGGAGTCGGGAGTGATGATGTTACTGCGTGCCGAGGAATGAATGGGGCTAGGCTAAATGCTAACACATTCACGACGTGCTGTACAAATATTAAGTGCATGCATTGATGAAAGATAGGGATGTATTAATTTATCTAAGTTGAGGTAAGAACATAGTAAAATATTGAAAAACTGATGTGTTTTCCTTTAAAAGCAGCACCCCTATTTATTTTGGTGCTAAAAATATTTGCCACAGACAGTTTAAGGCCTTATGCTTGCTTCACATGAACTTCACTGCTTCACTCTCATTGGTAGTTGCTCCCAAAAGTCCTTCATCAAGTTAAACTTTCCTCAACGTTGTGGCATAGCTGGACATGCCCACTTCCTGTTGTCGATGGTCACAGTTGCTCATGTTGCTGAATGGGGCAAAGCTTCCATTGGAATGAACGAGATTGTGTTGCTACTCGCTGGCGGTGTACAAGCAGCATTAGTGTGTGTGTCTTTAAAAATATATCAAATGCAAATTACCTGATCTAACATTCCCAGCTACAGAGGGCATCCTTTATTCAGCCTCTAATGCAGATGGTTGGAGTGTTGATCCACCTAACATGAGGGGTAAAAGAGCGTTTGTTAGCATAATGAGAAAGAAAACAGAAACACATTATTAGTGGCATTTAAAGACATAACACTTGTTTATACCACATTTTCTGTTCAATCCATAGAGCACTCGATTTGAATCCTGAAACCCTGGGGTGATCACTGTTAACAAATACAGAGTAAACCCTCAGATAAAAAAACAAAAATATTTATTTATAAAAAGTTCTTATGAAAAAGCATCATCATTAACTCGCATGAAGTGTTACCTTACCAACATGTTCAAGACAACATAAAACTTGTTTATACTGCATTTTCTGTTTAATCCGTAGAGCACTCGATTTGAGTCCTGAAACCCTGGGGTGACCACCGTGAACAAATACAGAGTAAGTTACCTAAAAAAAACAATAATAATATTTATTTATAAAAAGTTCTTATAAAAAGCATCATCATTAACTCGCATGAAGTGTTACCTTACCAACATGTTCAAGGAAGGTGCAGGTCTGATGATCCATCCAACATTAAAAAAAAAACAGTACATTTATACTTAGTTACATCTGTTGTAAAACAGACAAATGCAGTTATAAGAATTTTACCTAAACTACACACCTATTTGATTCTTAAGTTTAAATAAATCAAAATAATGCATTTAATAGTAAAAGCATTTTAAAAGCTACACTCCTAATTAATTTATCTTTGCTATTGCAGCTGCAAAAAGGCAGTCTTGATGGTACTAGGATGAATGCAAATAAAGACTAACCACCTGACTTCAGCGGTCCAGTCTCTTGTGGGAAGCAGGTGTTTGTTACCCCAAATACGGATGAAGAGTGACGAAGAGGATGATGACTTTTTTCTCAAACATCTGCTGAAGATCTTGACAGGCTGGAGACAAAATTACAGACTGAGGGTTTATACAAAGAATCTTACTCAGCCAATATTAAAGATAAGATATTTTTACAAAATGTTATTTTCATTGTTTAGGATGATTTTATGTAGAAAACAGTACATCACAAAAAAGACTTTAGATGTGTTTTCACAGGCAGAGCCTTACACACACACTAACCACAATTATAAACGCAACACTAACACAGATTTAGACAGATTTGTGTATAATATTTGAGAGAAATAGGCCTTTTGGGGACATAGAAAATATTTAAGTTCAGCTCATGAAATGAAAAATGGGGGCAAAAACAAATATTAACAAGTGCAATACAAATATCAACCATAATACTGATCGTTTTAAAAAAGTAAGCCACTATATCTTTCTAGAATCTTACACAAGACTCAGTTACATGAATGATCAAAATAAATTAACGTCAGACAGGTGGGCGAAATATCAATATTAAAGCATGATTAACTGTTATCAACCCAATCTCGAGGTATTATTTAAATGATCCCACAGCAAACAGTTTATTATTTAAATGCATTATTACTACATACCTTAAGCAAATGTTCCACGCCTTTCTTCTTCTTGGCATTGCGAGGTCAAGCGGATGTTGTTATGTAGAATCATGACCTTGACGTAAAGACGCACATCCGTAATTTATTTAACAATGACAACGCTTTCAGGTAATTTTATCTTCTAGATCCTAATTAACGCTATGAAGAAAGAACAGCCTTTCACGATTATTTCCTGGTAATTTTCTGTAATGTTTTATTTTAGAATGGAGATTAATAAAGCAGACGCGGAAAGGTTTTGATTATTTTAAATATGTTATGTTTATATGTTGTTGTTTTCGCATACTGTCATGTAAAATGCATCTTTAAAGATAAATGAATGAAAGTTTTCATTGTTTAATTTGAATAAATGTGTTTTATAAAATCAACAACTGCCTGTTTTAAGATCAATTGAAAATGGTGTTTTAATAACTTAATATCAATGACACAGCATGCATTTGTAGATGTGTGTAGAAATAATTTGCTGTAGTTTAGGCAATTTGGCAATTCAATTTGTTAATGAGGGATCTTGTAATCTTATAAACATCTGGGAAAGAGCGGCTCGGCATCTTTTAAAGCTCTTCTAAAGATCTGTGAAAGAGCGGCTTGCCGTTCTAACATCTTGTAAAGATCTGGGAAACGGCGGCTCGCCATCGTTCTAAATAACATACATCTTGTAAAGATCTGCTGGGTGTCTTGCAAACAGCTGGGTCGGACGTCTCGGCGACGCCTTCCAGATGAGCAAACGCCCTATATAATACGTCTTCCAGATGTAACCCCCACTAGGGGCGCTACAGTTCAAAATGTATACCCCAATATCAAAAAGAGCCCACCGCCCTCTTAACCAACTAGGCAGGTTGTGCGCAATGAAGGCACAGACATGGAACTGATGTAATCAAAATATATAATTTATTAGACACTAATTTTTCACAAAATTATTCCACACACACACACACACACACACACACACACTACTGTAAATACACTGGCAAATAATCGGGGCAGCAAATATTCACATGAATGACAGTGGATGAAATCCTGCAATAATTTACAGTGGATAAAAATCTCACAGCAAATGAAGTATACAAAGTTAACCAAATATTATTCACAAATCCTCCAAGAGGCACCCCCACTGCAAAAGCCACTTCACCCCAAATAGGCCGTACACATAATAACGGCGTGTCACACTTCACACTAGTGAACACTGTAAACAAAACACTGTTTAGGGAATATTGCACAATGCCCAGGCCAGATACAATATTACAATTCACAAAACAAAACAAAAAAAACAAACAAAACACTAAAAATACATGCTACCCACACAGGGCTTCTGCCCAAATTTCCAATCAGCCTTACCAAAATATGGCAGACTTCAAGAGCACACGCCAAATAAAAAAAAACAATTAATCAAAAGAATTACGCACAGGATAAACAGTGGCTAGTTGAACAGACGACGATAATCCTCCTGCAAGCATAAATAATTTATAGCATTTATAGAACATCATGACATGTTACTATAATTAACAATTTAAAACAATCCTAAATTTCTTTTGAGAAGACTATAACAAAGAAATTAAATGAACTTACGGTTTTGAGACCAGCCTAGATGAACGATACAGCAAATGAGTTTTTACCGGTGTAGATGACTGATAGCTGTGCACACACCCTCACCACGGCAGCTGTACTTCTATCCCCAGACCATATCAAATAAGCATGGTCAGAGCTAAACCACCACATCTTACATATAAACGAAAAGGTGCATACACTTACAATACTGCAAACCCGCACCATCCCACTACTCGCTAGTAAGAGAGCAACGTTTCTGTAAACAGCGCAGCTGCGTGTACCATTTACTGGCCACCACGCCAGCCCGGGCTACAAATAAACAGAGCACCGCATTAAATATTACACAATGGGAAATGCGTTTAGCGTTTACAAACCATAAATGCACATCTGGGAAAAGCATGTACACTTACGTTACTGCGAGCACGTCTTGATCCACTACTCGCTATTATGCAAGCAAATATTTAAATACACAGACCCCAGGCCGAGCTGCAAAGAACAATACATCGCATTAACTATTACTCAATGAGAATGCATTTGGCGTTTACGACCCATAGATGCACATCTGAGAAAAGTATGTACACTTACGTTAATGCGAACCCAGTCTTGATCCACTACTCGTTATTATGCGAGCTAAGTTTAAATACCACACACACCAAACCGAGGTTCTCCCATTTACACAGCTTATCTTCCAAGAGCCTCACTCCTCAACACACACCGTACTATTATCATTCCGTCTTCATCTTGCTCCACTTTTAAAGGGAAAGCCACTGATGCCACCTGATCCCACTAATTAGCGCCAGTGGGCCGATCTTAATGCTGCACTTCCCATCTCAGCCACCCTACCCACTACATTCACCACCCCCTGAATATCACCGTCCCGGTGATATAACAACCCCAACTACACCCAGGGTCTATAAGCAACATTATGGGAGCTAACGATTAACGAAGCTCCCCTATGTTCATCTCCAGATATTTGTCTGGTTGATGTACCCGGGAGGTTATAGGGGTTTGAATGGTGGCCTGCAGTTGTTCTATTGGTCCGCCTTGGAACCACACTTCGCTCAGGTGCTGGTAATAACTCTTCACCTCCTGGAATGTGTTCTACCACAGAACCCTGCAAGGTTTGCTCCTGCTGGGCAGAAGTTAAAAGCAGCTGATCACCCGTTACAGTGGGACCACCAGCAATTTGCCCATCCTGGCAAGAAGTCTCCAGAGCCACCAATAGTGCCAGATCATCATTTTCACTTACACTACTATTTAGACCTTCCGATGCCAGGTCAAACTGATCCATATTGGACTCTACATTGGTCTCTGTAGGCCGGGGTGGACCGGGATCAACAGGAATGGGGCGCAACTCCTGCCGATGAATATTCCTTGTTGGACCCTGCTGGTCCCTTGGTCTGATTTTATAAAGAGTACCACCCTCATTCAAACAGCAAACCACTTCATACATTACATGGTCCCAATGGTCATGAATTTTATGTCGCCCAGGTGGGTGACTCCGGCGGTACACTAACGTACCTGAAGGTAAAATGGGCATAGGAGCAGCTAGATGCTTTGTGCGCTTGCCAGCCGCTGCCTCAAGATTGGCTCGAGCTTGCCGATAAACCACAGAAAGGTGCTCTTGATGCTCTCGAACCCACTCTTCGGTGGTCATTTCAGATGGAGGATCAACTGTACCCAAGAGCGAGTCGAGGGGAAGGATAGGCTTCCGCCCAAACATCAATTCATATGGTGAAAACCCAGTCGACTGATGGACTGTCGTATTGTACGCAAACAACACATGAGGCAAATGGTGTGGCCACCTTTTCTTCTTTTCTAAAGGCAAGGTACGCAGCAAATCGTGGAGCGTGCGGTTAAACCGCTCACACTGTCCATTACCCTCCGGATGGTAAGGACTTGTACGGGACTTATGGATGCCATACAACTTACACAACTGCCGAAACAATTCCTCCTCAAACTGACGACCCTGATCTGCATGAATACGCTGTGGGACTCCATAAGTGTAAAACCACTTTTCCGTAAGGACCTGTGCCACGGTCGTGGCCTTTTGGTCTACGGTGGGATAAGCCTGAGCAAATTTGGAGAAAACATCAGTTACAACCAAAAGGTTTTCCCTCCCGTCACTAGACCTCTCCAAGGTGGTGAAATCAATGGCCAGAATTTCCAAAGGCCTAAATGCAAGAAGATTACCCATAAATGTTCTTAACTTTGGCTGTACGGCTTTTGCCACCACGCATCGTTGACATTCACGGCACCAGCGCTCAATGTCTTTGCGCATAAAGGGCCAATAACTACGTTGGCGAATGAGCATAGTAGTTTGTTCCACCCCCTGGTGCCCATGATTATTATGCAAAGCCGTCAAGACTTCTTCATGTAGCAGCTGAGGCAGCAACAGCTGCATCACTTTTACATTACCACCAGGGACATGAGTTTGCCGGTAAAGGACACCCTCGTGTTCCTGTATACTGTCCCACTGACGCACGAGTTCCACCACAGCAGGGGGCTCTTTAGACACTGGGTCTTCGGACTGGAGGAGTTGGAGGTTAGCCCTAGTTCGTACTGGAGTGGCATCAATGGCCTGGATGTTCACCAGCCCAGGAGGATGGATTCCCAGCCCATTCCTTACCTCTGCAGGGACCGAAATTCCTGTTGCTACCATATCTATGGAGTCTGGAGCTGGAAATGCCGGCAAGCGAGACAATGCATCTGCATTTCTATTACACGCACCCGGGCGGTATTCAATCTTGAAGTCAAAGAGGGCCAACTGTGCCACCCAGCATTGCTCCACAGCACCCAATTTGGCCGTCTGCAGGTAACAAAGTGGGTTATTATCGGTTAATACCGTGAACCTTCCGCCTAAGAGGTAGTCTCGAAATTTGTCTGTCACAGCCCACTTAAGGGCTAACAGCTCCAATTTCATAGCCGAATAATTAGTCATATTTCGTTCTGTTGGTCGCAACCCCCTACTTGCATAGGCCACTGGCCGCCGCTGTCCCTCCCCCTGCTCTTGTGACAAAACTGCACCCAGCCCAAGCCCACTTGCATCTACCTCAAAGACAAAAGGCTTGCTGAAGTCTGCGTAACCAAGAACTGGTGCACTTATGAGCTTCTCTCGCAGTGTCTCAAAAGCCTTTTCACAACCCCAGTCCCAATGATCCTGCAAGGAAGCACTGGAACCAGTTCGCTTCTTCCTTGGAGAAGGCTGCAATTTCGCTACCAACTTATGTAGAAGGGCTGCATACCTTGCAAACCCCTCCACAAAACGGCGATAGTATGAGGCAAATCCAAGGAATGAGCGCAATTCAGTAAGGGTAGCTGGTGTCTTCCAGTCCCGAACTACACTGATTTTATCAGGGTCAGTTGAGACTCCTGAAGTAGAGATAATATGCCCCAAGAACTTCACCTCTGGCTGAAAGAAATGGCACTTCCCCAAATTAAGTTTCAGCCCGTGAGAGATCATCCTCTCCAGCACAAGTTCCAGTCGTTCCAGATGTTGTTGGAACGTAGATGAAAAAACCACCACATCATCCAGGTACAGAAGAAGGGTATGGAAACGTTGGTCCCCAAAGATCCTTTCCATTAACCTCTGGAAAGTTCCTGGTGCGTTACACAATCCAAATGGCATCCTTTGAAACTCAAAGAGGCCAAACGGAGTGCAAAATGCTGTCTTTGCCCTATCCTTTGTAGCCACAGACACCTGGTTGTAGCCACTTGCCAGATCGAGAGTGGAGAAAAGGCAAGCACCTGAAAGGGCATCCAAGGATTCCTCAATCTGAGGCAATGGAAAGGCATCTTTCTTAGTTTTTGCGTTGAGTTGTCTATAATCAACGCATAACCGGATGGACCCATCCTTCTTCTGAACCACGACAATGGGTGAAGAAAACGGACTACAACTAGGCTTTACCACTCCCTGTGCCAACAACTCTTGGATATGCTTCTTCACAACCTCATACTGAGACGGTGGCAATCTACGGTAACGTTGCCGCACAGGCGTTTCCTCCACTAATGGGATCTCATGTTCAATAAGGTCTGTACAACCCAAATCCCCTTCTCCACGGCTAAAAGCTGCACTATACTTTTGAAGTAACAATTTGGCCTCTTGATGCTCATAATCTGTCAGATTAGGCCAAATAGTATCAGCCAGACCAGGAAGAGGAGAGGTGGTAGCATTCATGGACTGAATAGAAGCCACAAGACCTTGGCCACGGTCCCCTTGAAGACAAACGGACTGACCAGCAGAACATACCTCTATCATGTGCAATTGGCCCAAGGTAGTACGTGGTCGTAACCACCGATCTTCCCTCCCCACATTGACTACCGGCACATGAACTATGCCCTCTCCCATGGGGAGTAAAGAACTAGGAATAAGCAAATCTGGTGGCAACTGCCACCCTCCTTCTCCTGGTTCTATAAACACCGAAGAAATCAACGGGCGAAGACCTTGCCTACATACAGCGGAAACCAGCTTCATAGATCCCGCAGGCACCAGAATGGAAGAACCGGGAGGAGTCGAGACTTTGCCCAAGAGACCAGAATTAGACAAGTCTTCAAAATTTTGACATGCCAACAAAGCCTGTTTCCAGACCGTAGGAACATCAGCGGCAGGAGAAGTAAACAAACTAATGTTCCCTTGACAGAACATTTCTTGCAAACAGCAACGAAGTACATTCATTCCAATCAGCCCCGGGGCAATGTTTTTTGTTTCTCTTGCCCCAGGCTCTGGTGGGTCATGAACAACCAGAATACCCATGGAGGGAAACACCTTACCAAGTACTTCTATCTCCAGCTCTAGATATCCTCGATAGGGGATCTCAAGCCCATTGGCTGCCCTTAACTGCAGCCATCCACAGGAACGTAGCCGGTCCTGCCCCTGCACTTGGAAATGTTCTTTAAAAAATGATTCTGTGATGGTAGACACCATAGAACCAGTGTCTACCAAGCACGTAATTGGTACTCCCCCCATCTTAATATCAGCCACTGGGCACTGCCCTATCAGTTCAGAATGAGAAGATGGTGTAAAAGCTGCTGCCCACTGGAATAAACATCAGTTCTATTAGCTGCCCTCTGTCCAGCATCACCCTGTACCCACTGTCCCTGCTGGCGGACCATCGAACAGTCCCTTACCATATGGCCAACCTGGTCACACCTTAGGCAAATAGGCCGACCATCAGCTTCAAATCTGTAACGCCGTGGTGGATTACTTGACCTACGGCTCGAACTGAGAGGTACTGGGCCGGACGACAAATGTTTAAGAATAGTATCCAATTGAGCTTGTTGCCTACGAAAGCACTCTTTAAGTTCAGCCAATTCGTTGGTTGCTTTTGCAGCTACGACCTGAGTCTCCACTCCACACACCCCGGCACTTACATCGCAAGAGAATGCCCTGGCGCGTACCGGGCGGGCCCCCTCCCCATCATCAGCCCAACGAAATGCTTCCCTACGCACATCCAAAAAAGTTGAAGCAGGAGTAAGACGAATACATTGTTTCAATTCCCGGCGCAACATTTTATCTCTAACATTCTCCACAAATTGATCGCGAAGAACCAAATCAGGGTTAGAAATAGCATTTGAATTTTTGCGCTGACAAACTTCCATTAAGGCCATTAATGAATGGGAAAATTACCGTAATGTCTCTCCCTCACGCTGGCGGCACTGGAAAAACTTTTGTTGGGCCTCGATGTAAGAATGTGCACAGCCAAAAGTCTCTAATAATATTGCAAAGATCTTTTCAGGGTCGGCCCTATCAGTAGCTGGACGAAGTTTAATCTCTAATTTAGCCTCCCCCTCAAGAAGATCATATACAAAATAGGCCTGTTCCTGAGTGGACATATGCCTAACCTGTAAACATCTACGGACCTCTTCAACCCATTCCTCCACAGGAAGACATTCTGAACCTGGACTACCAGAAAATCTGGGATATTTACGCTCCCTAGGCACATAAACATACCTCATACCAGATGACCCTGGTGCCGGCCGACCTGGCTCTCCCTGCTCTGGATTCACGGAGGGCACTACATTTTCTTGCCGAAGTCTCTCATTATTGGCCTGCAATTTCTGAAGTTGCTCGGTTAACTGCCTCACCTGGTCTTCCATAACTGGTGAATTTTAAGCGAAGGGACAAAGCAAAATTAAATGTTCAATGCAACCCACCAATTGCTTACAGCGCCGTCGTTCCGAAACCTTCCTCAGCCACTGTTTTTCCTGTAATCAGAGCAATCTCAATCATTAACCCCAAAAGAAAAAAAAACAAAAACACAACAACAACAGAAAAAAAGTTACTCAACACAAATCCCACTTTTACACCAGTCCCAAAGGCCCTGCCGACTACGCCAAATGTAACCCCCACTAGGGGCGCTACAGTTCAAAATGTATACCCCAATATCAAAAAGAGCCCACCACCCCCTTAACCAACTAGGCAGGTTGTGCGCAATGAAGGCACAGACATGGGACTGATGTAATCAAAATATATAATTTATTAGACACTAATTTTTTACAAAATTATTCCACACACACACACACACACACACACACACACACACACACACACACACACACACACACACACACACACTACTGTACATACACTGGCAAATAATCGGGGCAGCAAATATTCACATGAATGACAGTGGATGAAATCCTGCAATAATTTACAGTGGATAAAAATCTCACAGCAAATGAAGTATACAAAGTCAACCAAATATTATTCACAAATCCTCCAAGAGGCACCCCCACTGCAAAAGCCACTTCACCCCAAATAGGCCGTACACATAATAACGGCGTGTCACACTTCACACTAGTGAACACTGTAAACAAAACACTGTTTAGGGAATATTGCACAATGCCCAGGCCAGATACAATATTACAATTCACAAAACAAAACAAAAAAAACAAACAAAACACTAAAAATACATGCTACCCACACAGGGCTTCTGCCCAAATTTCCAATCAGCCTTACCAAAATATGGCAGACTTCAAGGGCACACGCCAAATAAAAAAAAACAATTAATCAAAAGAATTACGCACAGGAAAAACAGTGGCTAGTTGAACAGACAACGATAATCCTCCTGCAAGCATAAATAATTTATAGCATTTATAGAACATCATGACATTTTACTATAATTAACAATTTAAAACAATCCTAAATTTCTTTTGAGAAGACTATAACAAAGAAATTAAATGAACTTACGGTTTTGAGACCAGCCTAGATGAACGATACAGCAAATGAGTTTTTACCGGTGTAGATGACTGATAGCTGTGCACACACCCTCACCACGGCAGCTGTACTTCTATCCCCAAACCATATCAAATAAGCATGGTCAGAGCTAAACCACCACATCTTACATATAAACGAAAAGGTGCATACACTTACATTACTGCAAACCCGCACCATCCCACTACTCGCTAGTAAGAGAGCAAAGTTTCTGTAAACAGCGCAGCTGCGTGTACCATTTACTGGCCACCACGCCAGCCCGAGCTACAAATAAACAGAGCACCGCATTAAATATTACACAATGGGAAATGCGTTTAGCGTTTACAAACCATAAATGCACATCTGGGAAAAGCATGTACACTTACGTTACTGCGAGCACGTCTTGATCCACTACTCGCTATTATGCAAGCAAATATTTAAATACACAGACCCCAGGCCGAGCTGCAAAGAACAATACATCGCATTAACTATTACTCAATGAGAATGCATTTGGCGTTTACGACCCATAGATGCACATCTGAGAAAAGTATGTACACTTACGTTTATGCGAACCCAGTCTTGATCCACTACTCGTTATTATGCAAGCTTAGTTTAAATACCACACACACCAAACCGAGGTTCTCCCGTTTACACAGCTTATCTTCCAAGAGCCTCACTCCTCAACACACACCGTACTATTATCATTCCGTCTTCATCTTGCTCCACTTTTAAAGGGAAAGCCACTGATGCCACCTGATCCCACTAATTAGCGCCAGTGGGCCGATCTTAATGCTGCACTTCCCATCTCAGCCACCCTACCCACTACACAGACGAAAAAGAAGACATCGCGCAGACATCTCCGCGCCGTACGTGTGCTATCTGGGATACTATGTGTATGCAAGCCTACGAGCACACGCAATGCGTTAAATTACACGCTCATGTTTTCCTTTTATAAAACTATTATGAAGAAATGCTTACGTAGCCTAATGTATACGTCAATGATATGAAAAGATCAGATTTAGTATATAACGTTACCTGAGAGAATAATTTATTAATAAAAAGCATATTTAACAAAGTACCCTAAATTACATGAAGCTGGGAGGAAAACTAAGTTAATGTGTAAGTTACCACGTTGTGTTTATATTCTCATCCGCTTGGGTTTACCTGTTACATAAATTATGCGTTATTAATAAGGTGTATAACAAAATTTTATCTTTCAAATTCGTTAAACTATGTTAAGCATTTTAGCGTATGTTATGCAGTGTTGGGTGTAACTAGTTACAAAGTAACTAGTTACTGTAATAAAATTACTTTTTTCAGTAACTAGTAGTGTAAGGCATTACCCGTCTGAAAATTGTAATATTATTACAGTTTTCCCGAGCTAGTTACTTTAGTTACATTCGCCAGTAGCACCTTCATCACACAAGGCACAAAACACAGAGAACAAAAGGGAAGGGGAGGAGGGCGTGAATGGAACAGTGATTGGTCTAAGTTTGGCACGAGGTATCATTTACCATCACCGATTGGTCGACACCCGGCAGCCAGCAGCACAGAGCGGCAGCGGCACACTCAAAGACAGATCGGGAAAATGGAAGCGTCAACAATGGCAAGCTCTTTTTCAGAGGAAGGTTCCCAGCAACAGAAAGCTACTTTCGACGGGTGGAGATTCAGTCATATTTTATTATGTTCAACAGAAGGAAAATAACTTGACGGTGAAGTGCACACTCTTTAATGTTTCTACGAACGCTGTGCCCTGCGTCCGGTAGCGGGTAAGGAAGCCAGCATTTTCTTGGCCGTGGCTTGCCCAAATAAACATTCTTGTCCAGAAAAAAAATGTAACTAGTAATATAACTAGTAATATAACTAGTTACTTTCTCCAGGGAGTAATAAAGTAAAGTAAGGCATTACTATTTTTGAGAGTAATATGTAATACGTAATATATTACTTTTTTGAGTAACTAGCCCCAACACTGATGTTATGTGTGTGTGGTGGCCAATCGGAAAAACATTATATTTTAAATGTAAATATGTTTAAACATAAAGGCTGAAACCTAATTTGCATAAAAAAAAGTTTTATAATGTGTTTTTGTTTTGTATTAAATTGCTTTTGAATCCAAGGTAGCTGTACAGTAAATATTCAGCCTCGATCAGAAAACCACGTCCCACTGTCATAACACACAGACCTGTGGCCATGTGTAGTGATTTGAGTAGAGTACATCTACTCTGGTTATCATTTCAAAACAGTATTTACTGAAAAATATGAGTGTTTAGCATCATGTATTAAATGTGTTAAATATGTCCTTTTTTCCCTGCATTTATTCTGCTGTCTAAAATTCTTTGGGAGGATAAATGAAGGAGGATGTAACAAAATACACTGCAAGAACTGGAATGAGAGACAAGTGAGGATGAAGAGGACAACAGAATATCCATCCTTTCTTCACCACCTCACAGAGTTTGAGTGAAACAACTTGTATTAGGTGAGACACTTCTCAATAAGATATAGTATGTGCTGCATATATGGGTTAGTTAGGTCTCCCTAATTAACTAACAGCTGTGACAAACAGTACTGTAAAAAACTGTGGTTCAAAATAATTATGACCATCTTTCTTTTGCTTACAGGACTCACAGGATTATTTTATAACAAGACTGATTATTTTATACCAGAAGTATTGTATTTTTTTGAAGCTACTGTATTATTTCTTATGACAATTCATTTTGATGTGCATTCAGAACTGTAAGTTGGTAAGTACATTTACTGTAAGTAAAGGCTAAAGAGTATATCTCCTGTAGTTCTAATTTCTAGTTTTAAGTTTTAACAACGTTCCCAAAGTGTCATGGTTTACAGAGAGATGGGACCCAAGTGCAGGTAATGTGGAACTCAATGGGGTTTATTTAACCAAAAAGCCCACGAGGGGGCAAAAGACAAACTTTAACAGCAACTTGACAAAACAGAAGACACAACACGAGACTTAACTTGACTTGATTCTTTGACAAACGGTCATCAGAACAAGGGTTCATGATACACAGGACAATACAAAACGATTCAGCACAGGACAAGACACACTGGGGCCTTAAATAGGGAAAACTGAACAAGATAACAAGGGAAGCTCAGGTGCAGGGAGTTAACTAATAATGAATATACTAACAAGGAAACAAGGGGGCGGGGCCAGAGACAAGACACTGCAGCACACTACACAAACAAAAGGCCATGTGCTACAACACAAAACATGGGTACTGCCACAATCCTGCCACATGGCCATGAATCACCATGAACAACTATAACAGACTGGCAGGATCATGACAGTACCCCCCCTTTAAGGGGACGCCACCTGGCGTTCCCCAAGGGGTACACAAGACAATGGACAAGACAAGACTGACTAAACATGACCACATATACGATGAATATAAACTAGAATAAACAGAGTCCAAGGTGACAAACGTAACTAATAATGATGAAACAAAAGTTCATAAAGGTGAGCATAACAGAGTCCAAAAGAAAGTCCAAGGAGGCTTGGGCAAAGGCCTACACAGAAGATGTGGCTTCGGTGCAGACAGCTGGAGTGGCTGTGGTGCAGACGGCTGAAGTGGCTGTGGCTGGGCAGACTGCAGGAGCTCTGGCTGTGGCTGGGCAGACTGAATTGGCTTAAGAAGGCAGATCTCCAAAAGCAGCCTGTCAATAAATGTCCATGACGAGTCCACCAATACCTGCTGGGTCCCTGTCTGGCTGAATCGTTCTGTCATGGTTTACAGAGAGATGGGACCCAAGTGCAGGTAATGTGGAACTCAATGGGGTTTATTTAACCAAAAAGCCCACGAGGGGGCAAAAGACAAACTTTAACAGCAACTTGACAAAACAGAAGACACAACACGAGACTTAACTTGACTTGACTTGATTCTTTGACAAACGGTCATCAGAACAAGGGTTCATGATACACAGGACAATACAAAACGATTCAGCACAGGACAAGACACACTGGGGCCTTAAATAGGGAAAACTGAACAAGATAACAAGGGAAGCTCAGGTGCAGGGAGTTAACTAATAATGAATATACTAACAAGGAAACAAGGGGGCGGGGCCAGAGACAAGACACTGCAGCACACTACACAAACAAAAGGCCATGTGCTACAACACAAAACATGGGTACTGCCACAATCCTGCCACATGGCCATGAATCACCATGAACAACTATAACAGACTGGCAGGATCATGACACAAAGGTCCCAATAATGTTAAGCCAAAGTGTCCAATTTTTAAATTGTTTAGGAATGTTTCTTGATTGTGCGAATATAAGAGGAATGTTACATTTTATTTTCAGACAATGTCATGTTTAAATGTACTCACAATGTTTAAAACACATGTTTAGTATATTTTATGAATGTTTATATGGAATATTTTAACAGAACATTAAGAAATAATGTTTTACAACAGTTTGTAAATAATAGAATGTAATGTTTTTTTATCATTACAAGCAAAAACATTCATAACGTTATTCGGAACTTTGGGAACTTTCAAGGAACGTTCTTAGAACCTTTCTCTGTGGTTGAGCATTGTGTTAGCATCATTTAACGCCATGGGTTCGAACAAGGGAATGCACATGCTGATAAAAAATGTATGCTTTGCATTGCACTGTATGTTATTTGCCTTTTTCTGTAAATGTGAAGATAAATGTAAAGACAGACAGTCATTGTTTCATTTTAAACCAGTTCTATTTTAAGAGAACTTAACTAGACTAAATAAAAGGGTCACAAAAATTTTAATTTTGCTATTTAATTATGATGCTGATTTTGTGGTGTGGGTTTTCTGGTTACAGTGGTAGTGGATCATGATCATCTCTCTAGCTTCAAAAGTAGGATGCAAAATGTATAACACCAAATCATTATATTACTCCATGTAACTTGACATAATTTAAAGTAATCTAAAGACAGACATGATTGCGTGTGAAGTCCTATGCCAAAGACTCTCAAAATACTGCATCTACACATTCTTCCTGATGTGTATATTTTGTTGGTATATCCTGGTTGTTGCAGACCTGACAGTAAACTTGACTGTGAGCATCCTATCCATCAGGTATAGCTGTTTACTTGCATTACTCATTTAGAGAAATTACGGGTCAAAATTGATTATATGGATTATATTTTCATCACCCCTTTTTGTATGTCTTTGGGACACTTGAAATATATAGCATGTATAATGTGGAGCCATTTTATAATGCGTCACAGACTACTCCCATTGTAACTAGAAAACCAAAGAAAATCATTGTTTAAATTAAAAAATTATAATTTTTGGATTAACTAAACCTGTAATCAGTGTTATATGTATGTATGTTTATAATTTAAGTTATTTTAAATGTATTAAATGATTTGTAATTTCACACAACTTCACACACAAGTATTTGTATTGTTTTAAATAAAGGCTTCAATATTTGAAATTGTCTCTTTGAATTAAATGTTAGCAGTATCTGTAGTTTAAAATGTAAAATTTTATTTAATCTAAAAATTATAGCTAATTTAAATATAATAAAAATGATTGTATAAAAAAATAAAAAGAATAGTAGTATAGTATACAGTAGTATACTGTAAACCTAGTTTTTACGGTAGCACACTGTATTACATATTTACAGTAGCATTTAAATACTGTAAAATGGAAATACAGTTTAGAACTGTAAATCTTATTTATAGTAGCCTACTGGCAACATTGTTGCCAGTAGGTTACTGTAAAAATCCTTGAAAATGTCTAACAGTGTACTGCAAGCAAGTTTTCAGAGCTCGATCTCAGGGTACGGGCAGAGATATAGGGGATAATCAATTCAGAGAGGTAGGAAGGTGCTAAACCATGACAAGCCTTAAAAACTAAGGTGAGAATTTTAAACCGGATGCAGTAATTAACAGGGAGCCAATAAAGTGGTTGTAGGACAGGGGTGATGTGAGCTGATTTTTTGGTACAGGTGAGTGCCCAAGCAGCTGAATTCTAAATGAACTGCAAGCAATTTATTATTTTTTGGGTAGACCATAAAACTAAAAAATTTTCTATGTTTGATCCATCCATTTTTGAGGTCATGTAAGCATGATTTTAAGGAAGGGGGAGGGAAAACAGAGTTAGGTTGTACAGTAAAATAAATGTGTGTCCAGCATAAATTTAAGCCATGGCACCGGATGAATTGACCTAGGGGAAGTGTGTAGATTAAAAATAAAATTGGACCAAGGACAGATCCTTGAGTCACTCCACGGGAGAGGGTGACAGAATGAGAATTAAATGTGTCAATGCTAACAAACTACTGCCTATCTGTGAGATATGAAGTTAACCATTTTAAAACCGTTACTGAGATGCTGATTGTGGACAAACTGGACAAAAGTACATTCTTTAGAAAAATGGTTCTTCAAAGGTTCTTAAACGATGGCAAAGGTTCTATATAGAACCGTAGTTCCCTTTCTGTCATTCACTCGTGTCGATGATGACAGTATGGGATGTGCTCTTGAGAGCCAATCTGGTTTGACTTGTGTGTAAAATATCAATGAAATTGCAATGAAATTGCGTGCATGGTATTTGCATACCAGTCTCCGCCCACACTTACGTGTATAAAAATAGACAAGATGTGTCTGTCACAGGTTGGAGCGGACCACAGATGTAACAAGTCACGCCCCTTCCTAGTTTCCACCTCGAGGAGGTCCCAAAGCCACCCCAATGACCAGACACACAGAGAGCGTAAGTATACTTAAAATGAAACTTTATTTAAATTAATTAAAATTACTGTTGGGAAGGGGGAGGGGGAGAGTTAAAATAATTCTCCTTCTGTCCTCCAGCTGGATCTTACAGGGGGGAGAGAGGGAGCCAGGGGCCAAGGCACTACTGAGAGGGGGGAAGACAGGGGAACGAGGCTCCTTTTCCTTGGTCTCTTGAACCCGTGGCGCCCTCCTCTTCTCCTTGAGGCAGAATTAAAAGAGAGACACAATCAATATTCGATCCGGTGAAAGTGGCTACCTGTCACTTAGTTTCGTAGAGTTGACCGATAATAAACTCAATCCTCTTCAAGGGTAGGTAGTTTGCAGATAACTGGACTTTTACTTTCTCCTACTGAAGGTTCGTAGCTGTGGACACATAACAACACTTTACAGGTAACTGGGACTTTTCTCTCACTTAGGTGACTCGTAGTAGTGGACAAGGTAAGTACTTCACAGGTAACTGGACTCGTACTTTCTCCTTCTGAAGGCTCGTAGCTGTGAACACGGAATAATACTTTACAGGTAACAGGGACTTTACTCTCCCTTAGGTAACTCGTGGCGGTGGACAAGGTAGGTACTTCACAGGTAACTGGACTCGTACTTTCTCCTTCTGAAGGCTCGTATCTGAGAACACACACTGCATGAAAAGTGGAATTTTTGTCAGAATGTAGCATTGTAGATTGTTGTGAAACTCCAAGTGTACGACTGCGCATGACAATTTGCAGCCAACACCGAAAACTGCCGTAAGTTGTCAGAAGTTGACGTGGGTCTTGCTCTGAAGTTGTCCCCCCTTCCCCTAATTCTAGGGGAGGCTTTAACATGTAAATGAACATGCTGTGAGCTATACAAATGCAAATCAGGGGGGGAGTTTTACTCAGGTGACATTCTGAGAGGTTTTAAACTTTGATTTTAATAAAATCTCTGGTATCAGTATAGCCAAATTACAAACTCTTAAATTGTAGCTTGAATTGATTTATTTTCAAAGTATGCTACACTGTTAACCCAGATATTGTCTTAATGATGTAAACATTACTTAATATTTTGAGTTTTGGACATATACTTAAAAATATATTATACCCATAATCCTTTGTCCCTGAATATTATGATTATTTAAGCTTTTTTACAGAATTAAGAACTAATAAGAACTTTAACTACTTAAATATTTCTTAAAATGTCATAGAGGTTTATGCTCTAATATTATTCATGTTGTTTAGTTTTAAATGATAAATTACCATTTTTGTTAATGAAAGTCACCGTTCAGGTGATCAGTGTTTATTGACATAAACAGCACATTGTATTGTATTTTTCGCAGTTTTGTGTGTGTTTCAGTGGAGAATCAAGTGTTTTTAATGACTGACTTATTCATGAGTTTTGTGTTATAATACCATTTATAACACTAGAGAATTATAATTATAAATGAATTAAAAATAGAAAATCTTTCAACTCAGATAACTAAGCGGAGATGTTGGACAGAGTAATTCAAAATCATCTTTAAGTTTAATGACAATCATTTATCAAAATATTTTCTTCATCATTTATCACAATCCTTTCAAAATATTTTTCCCTAATTTTTTTTTAAACTATCCCTTTAAGTAGATTCAATTTGTCCAGGCTAACAGTATTAATTTCTCTAGCAATGTCATTAGCAATAACCAATGTTAGGTAAAAAAAAGAGATACACAAATCAATTTATTTCAACAATTTTAATTGTTTTAACAGTTTTAATCAGGCTCAATTTGTGCATTCTATGCAAACAACATGTCAAACAACAAAATGTCTGTCTGGAAGGGAATGAAGCAAGGAATCTTGTGCAATTACATCACAGCTCAAATACTGTGCATAGTGGCATGACTACAGTTATTGAATTCACATACTGATAATCCTGCCATACTTGTCCATCATATACATCTCCTAACACACCCTTTGGCATTTCCCGCTTTCGTCTATCATCTAATTTCTCTTCAAATCCAAGCCTTTTAACAAGTCCTCCCAGAGACTGCACAACACTCTTGTATCAGTAAGAACGTATTGGATGGACATACTCTTCACTGCTCATATATGTAGCCTTGCTTAGCAAGGCAGAGCCACATTTCTTCCTTAATGCAGACCTCTGCTGTGGGTGATTGTAGAATGGGATGTGACCACAAGTCCTGCAAACCTTTGTACAATCCAGTCTGAGCTCATAGGTTTCAGTAAGCATGTACACTGTCATACATTTTGGACAAACCACATACTGTAAGAAGTCGTCACGGAGGATACCAGTCAATTTCATCGTGGCCGAAAGGTTCATCAACAAGTGTTCTGGTTTTTCACTTCTGGCCTGATCACTTCCATGCTCCTCCCCATCTTGTATGTGAGGATAGGCTTCACTCTGCTCCTCAGCAAGGATTTCCCCCTCTTCATCCACATAGTCATCCTATGAAAATTTAAAGGACATATTTAAAACACATGCAATGCACATACTCAGCACCACTATTAGACCATAAGAGATTGAAAAGCCCATCGTTAATATGGCCATTTGAGATTGAAAAGTCCTTCATGAATGTGGCCATTTGAGATTGAAAAGCCCATCGTTAATATGGTCATTTGAGATTTAAAAAGAACATAATTAATATGTGCATTTCTCATCAATATGGCCATTTGAGTATGAAAAGATTTGAAAACTGTAGTTGAAAAAGATCATGTGCATCTCAAACAACTAGCTTTAGTGCAATGAACCAGTTAAGTACTTTGTGGGAACTTCATCCACTTCAACTTCATTTTAGGATTTTTTAATACTTTATAAAGTGTGTTTATACTTTAGTTGCTTTCATTAGTTAACTAACAGAAATTTAAGAGTGGAAAACAATCATGTGGGTGAAACATGTTAGGTTTTCCCATTTCAGCTCTGGATTAGCATGTTTTGAACTTTATACTAGTATATCCAAATGTAATTTCATGCTTACCACACAACAGGAGATGTCCAGGAAAAGATGAATGCTTTGGTCATCTGCTGTTTCGTCTGAAAAACAACAAACAGAAGATACCGTTATGCATTATCACGCGATATTCCTATTCAATTATAATTTACTATTAAAATAACAACCACAGTGATAATCAACCACATTTAACTCCAACCTTTTTGTGAGCAAGGGCTGCCACAATGTATAAAACATGCTTGAGGGCTACTTTTTGATATAGTATACTCAAAACGTTTTTGTTTAACTTGTTGATTTTATTTTACTTTACTTGTTGATATTTTTTAGTATTGTTTAAAATGTTAACATACGTAAAGCAAGCCAAGCTTATATAAAAAATATGTAATTATGCCCACCGTTGTCTGAACTGCAATTCGCTGGGTGCATTTCTTCAAATTCTTCAATCACTTATTTTTCTGGGTCCTCGGAGTGCATTTCACTTTCACCAATCTCTCTAACTCCAGTAAAGTTATCCTCCGATTCTTTACACATGACGGGACATCACTCACAGTGGGTTAATGACTGGATAGCAGCAGGCTCTGTACGTTATCTGACGTAGCCCTTTTGGATTTTTTTCTCCCAAACTCCATTTTTGAAATAGCGCTTTCTGTGGTCAAAATACTGTGTATGACACAGTTCAGTGTTGCAATGTTTACAGAAGCGCCGAGGTCGTTTCTTCAGTCTTGGGACTTCCATCTTTCAACTGACAGCACACTGTGTTGATATCACACAGAGCTTCCGGCACATCGCGTTTGTTGTTTATATCATACGCATGCGCGCACGTCTCACAAGATTTTCCTTATATCAATAACCTCGCATGTGATTGGAGGAGCCCGACAGGCTTCTCGCCTTCGTCCAATCACGTGCGAGGTCATGGCCACGGCTCACACAGCAGTGTCGATGAGCGTAACAGACATTTGGTTTGGTGTTTGTAACTCTCCAAGAAGAGAAGACGGGTGCACAATCCCAAGATTGCGGTAAGAATAATTTTATGTATAAGCATATTTTAGTAGCCCAAGCTGTGTGTTTTATAACCAAGAGGTGTTTTTTGTCTTGTAATTTTTAGGAGGCTGTACGGCGTCTCTGAGGCACACTGCAGGCGCTATGAACCAGAGCAAAGGTAACGTTACGATTTAAAGAATATGTTTTTATTCTTGTACAAGGAAATAGATACGTTAATAGATCCGAGCTTAAACCCGCACATTTTGTTTTCAAAGACTAACGTCGCCTCATAACAAAGCCGTGACCTCCGATTTGCTTGGGGCTATTTCAGCAAGTCCAGATTTACTGCTGAGAATGACGACATTGTTTGTAAGTATAACTTCTAATGTTGTTCCTCATTTCTTGTTTAATTGTACCGTGACTCTTTTTATTAATACCAGTCTCATTTAATTGTTTTCCAGCTGCCCGTAAGACGTATTATGAGTCGGTACGCCGGAGCTTCAGATTCAAACAACCTGAACTCGCATCGCAGGCGGAAAATGCAAAAAGTTTAGCTCGGAGTCAATCCAGAAGAAAAATGGTAAGATTTATTATATCAGATCAGTTTTTTGTCAATGTGAGTATTTTTCAGGTCATTTATTGTCTTTATTGATTGTATAACAGTTGCTGAAAGCGAGACGAAGTGTGCTGGCTGAGGATGAGATGGACATTTGGAAGTGCGCCACCAAAGATCTCATATCTGATGAGGAAGACGGCATTGTTGGCGGAGTGTCTGGATGGATTGTGCGGCCACCGCCCTCTTGCAGCCCGGAACTCTCCGAGCTCTGTGCCACGCTGCAATCCAGATTAGAGGCGATACCAAAGTACAGGGCAACTCACCATATACGCCTGAAAAAGTGACTTTTTTACAATGTTTTTGAGTTGTTGTTTTTTTTAACACTTTGATCACTTTGAAAAAGATTTTTAGGGATCTTTCCCGAACGTCTTAGGCACTTTTTGACGTGTTTGGAGGACAATATAAGAGACATTATGCTGCTTTGTACATTAGTTGTGTGTTTATAAATAAAGCTCTTTCTTTAAATAAACAGCTGTGTGTTTATAAATAAACCTCTTTGTTTTCTCTTATATTCCTTGATGGTGTGAATAATGTATAACATAGCACAATGACATTAATATATAAAAAATTATTATAACATAAATTATATATTTATTATTATTATTATTGGGGTTTACATTTATAATGAGCCAGGGTGCCCAATAACCCCCCTCTTTAGAGTAACGGCCCGACTTGAATTTACTCACTTGGTATTGGCTGAAGCCACTACTTTTAAACAAGCCAACCATTCACGGGGGATTTTACTTGTTTAAAAGTTGTGGCTTCAGCCAATACTGAGTGATTACATTCAAGTGGGCCGTTACTCTAGTTTTGCTGCTATTCACATGCTAATTAGGTTAGAGACGCTCTACCTGGCCGGCAGAGGTTTCGCTGCTATTCATATGCTGATTAGAGGCATTGCACCCGCGCGGGGCTCTCCACCTACGTCATGGTTCGTTTATGACAATTTGTGACACAGACAAACGCGACGCTCGCTGCCTGTAAATTGAGGAAAGCTGCCGAAAATTAAGGAGATTTTCGGGAGCCTACAGGCGCTTACTGGGACGAAAATCCCACTTTTCATGCAGTGACAGAATAATACTTTACAGGTAACTGGGACTTAGCTTATACTTTGGTGGCTCATAGCAGTGGACAAGGGCACTGTAGGCAAGTATGTTTACGATAGTCCTACAATCTCTCAGGACAACAGGGGTTCCACACAAGCTGTCGCTCCTAGGTGGTGAATTGCGAGTAAGGGTACAACTGTACAGTGAGTAGATAGACTTACAGACCTCCAGTAGCCAAGTACCTGGGCACGACCTACACAGAGGCTCCCTGTGTGTCGAGAGGATGTTGGGTACTGTCGTGCGGAGCCGAACGTTTCCCTTGCTCGTCCTCCACTTGCGGTTCCAGAGATACTGAGCAGGGGCGAACCTTTGGAGAGGCTCCACACAAGTATGATTATTTCACACTGAAGTTATAGCGGCAACCCTTCGTCCAGGTATAACAGTACACTTTGGGATTTCTACTCACACTAGTCCTGTTTGCAGGTATACTTCACCACCACCCTTACAGAGCCAGAAAGGATCCAACAATTTTATGCAGGAAGTCCGATTTATATCTGCCTTCGGATAGCACTCCACTGGCCTCAACGTGCACTAATATCACCATGACTCCTCTAATCTAGACGTGGCTTCTGTCGACACAAACACAGCAATACACTGCAAGTTTTCAAGTGTACACACTCACGATAAAGACAAGGACTCACCCACAGCACTCCACACACTTTAAATGAAATAAGGACGGAGCCACAATCGACTAGGGTTCGTCCTGTGGTTCGTTGGGCGTTGTTCTTAGTGGAGGAAAAAGAAACCTGAAGATGGCTGCCCGGCCTCCTGCGTCTTCTTCCGCTTATACTCCCCGGCTCACCCACACTTCTTTCCACAGTGGGGCCACTAACCTGTTTATCTTGGGCTTACAACACACGCTGAATATTGCACTTTTCCTTAATGATGTACAGTACAATGTATAGAGTCACCCACGTAGGACGATAACACTCTGTCTTTATCTCCTTCTTACAGATGTCCGATCCTCTTCACACCATCGGCTGTCCGTCGCCGTCAATCGTCCTTGACGATACTTCCGGTAAGTAGCTCCTAGAACTATTACTCAATATACATCAATAGTTTGTAAATGCTGTCTCCTCACACCATCAATGTAATGTCAATACTCTGCCCATTATTTCCATGTCCACGTTTCCTTCTTCACCCAGTCAATAACCACCTCTGCCTTTACCAGTAGTGACTTCACCCAGACCTTAAATTCTTCGCACCGGATCGGTTGGTAAGCACCCGCTGTTTCCGTGGTGCTCCTTTAATAGAACAACAACAACTCCTTTCTTTCACCTCCTTCGGCCCCGCACTCTTCCCGCTCGCTTCCCAGCGATCGCCGGATCAACGGAACCTTCAGGCTCTTCAAAAGGTGTGCGTGTTTTGGTCCGCCCTTGGCGAAAAGGAGCTTGCCCCGAAATCAACCGCCCTCTTCCTGTGTTTCTATGGATCTATTTATACGTCCCATCCTCATCACATCTTCCAATCACGAGTTGCCACATTAAATCTCCACACCTGTTGCTCGTAAAGCCGTAATTTATGTTGCCATCAGAAACCAGGAAGTACTGGTGTTTGAAAAATTCGGTCCGGACGGAACCTTCTTCCCCATTCTAGTTCCGCCCTATAAAAGTCACCCTGTGACATGTCAATTCATTCGCACTTATTCTTCAGAGCTCGCTGGTGTGATTTCTCTTCCAATAAATACGAAGACGTTTACTGTTGGCGTGATGGCTTAACAGTGGATTTGTCTTGAAACATTCCCTTGGCGCTTCAGCAGATTGTCAGAGCATTGTCTAAAAGAGCAATTTCCGCACAGAATGAATGTCCTTTTAAGGACGGGTTTTTCATTTCTGTGCTTCTTGGAGCGGAAGATTTCTCTCCCCCACTGACAGTCATATTCGCTCACTGAGTTCTCTGAGTTTGTAATCATTGCGAGAGCATGTCTATTTAAATGTTGCAGTCATGGCCACGTCTGCTTCCCACGCTGGCATTTCAGCTGCTAATTTAGCCTCTGTCAGTCTGGCTAGCGGCGCAGGTGAAACGGGGTGAGTGCAAGTGACTCGTTGCTGGTTTTTACCTGCAACCCGTTCCGCTACGCTCGTTTTCACTTGTCGGTTTAGTATAGGAGACGGAGTTTTCGTCTTCCCCGCAGGAAGACAGGGCGTTACTGTGAGGGGCCATTTTGGTTTCTGAGCAGCACTGACAGTCTCGTTCCAGGGAGGAAATCTCCACTAGTGGGCCTAGCCCTACAATTTGAAGCTGTCTCCTGATTAGTTTAACCTGTATTTTGTGTATAAAAAATGTCAGAATTTTTTTACAAACGTCAGAAGAATCATTAAGAAGAGGCGATGGTGGTTTAACGAGTTTGTTGATCTCTGAAAAAGGGGTCCTGGGTTTACACTTGTTTAAAGTGTTTTAAGTTTTCCAGTTACAAAGAAAGTAGGCTATGACCACCTCCCAGGATTCTAAAGGATGCAAACACATTATAAATTGACTCCATGCTATATGTGCTATATATTTCAAGTATCCTGAAGACATACAAATAGGTGTAGCAAAAAAAAATACATTTTGACCCGTCATTTCTCTAAATGTGTGTTCATGAAACTGCAAGTAAACACTGTACCTGATGGATAGGATGCCCACTGTCAAGTTTGCAGTGTACATTTGTATACATTTAGTATAAAAAGTATATATTTTTATCAGCATGTGCATTACCTGGTTAGAACCCATGACCTTTTTATGATGCTAACACAATGCTCAACCACTGGCCCAGCTAACAGAGAAAAGTTCTAAGAACGTTCCTTAAAAGTTCCCAACTTATGCCAGAATTAAAAAAATCTATTTTGTAATGTTTTAAGAATGTTTATTGGTTGTTTGAATGTTAGAAGAATCTTACATTCTTTCATTTTTAAACGTTATAACGATTTCATGTTTTTATAAAAACAAATTTAATTTTTTTTTTGTTTTCTATAGCAATATTTTTAAAGAACATTCATAAATAATGTTTAATGTGTTTTTTAAAATAATAGAACGTCAGGTTACGACAGTAACCATGGTTCCCTGAGATAGGGAACGAGACGCTGTGTCATGGTAATGACATTATGGGGAACGCTATGCAGCGTGACGCACGTGAATATTCTTTCAAACTAGGTCTATATATAGACGCCGGCGGATGACGTCATGTGACGTCACAACGCGAAGCTATAAATAGGCGGAGAAAATGTAGGTCAAACAGCTTCTGCTAAAAAGAAGGGAATGCTACAGATACAAGGAGTTATGGCAAAGGGACACAGCGTCTCATTCCCTATCTCAGAGAACCATGATTACAGTCGTAACCTGACGTTCACTTTCAAGGGATACTTGACGCTGTGTCATTGTAATGACATTATGGGGAAGTATCGATTCAATTACAATTGTATCGATCTGATACTAATACCAGTGTTGGCATCGATACTATCGATATTTAGATCGATCCGCCCACCCCTACCACGCATAAAGGCATGAAGGCAGAGATAGCCGCAGCATATCACTGCATGAAAAGAGCTGTATACGGACAAATACGGGATGGGATATCCCTGGCAAACTTTAGGTTTGCCAGATTTTTCAAGCAGAGTGCTTGGAAACGTAGAACACAGAAGTAAATTTGTGAAACATCCAGAAACCTTACGTATGTGGATGTATATAGGAACTGGTGGAAGTTTCCAGGAATTCTTACAGCTGGTTGTGAGGAGGGGTGGGTGTGAAGGGCTTTTTATATGTTTATGACCCACAGGTAGAGGTGCTTTGTTTTCAGAGCTGATAGGGGGTTGAATTAACTTCTCTTCAAGGCAGCACATATTGTTGTAGTCTACATAAAAACTGTGTTTGCTAAACACTTTTATTATTAATATAATTTAAGAAACTTAGCAATATTCAAATAACCAAAAATTCAATGGACACAATTACCATTTTAATGTATGAAAATGATGTCTCTGACTTTTCATGTTTAATGCAGTCTGGAGGAATGCAACAAATGTTATTTCAGTATATGAATATTTCCAACACTTTGAAAACATGTCTCCAACTGCCCTTTGTCAGGATGTTGTGCAAGTATCCCTCAATGCATACATCGTATAAAAAAGCAGTTCAAAGAAGGAGACAGTTTGTTTAAAAAAAAAATCATGTAACGCATTTTTGCTAGCTAGGATGTTGATAAATTCAGTACCATATTCATAAGTCAGTGAAATGTAAAGCTGCTTATTTTTGCTGATGTCTCATGATTTGAAGTTCACGGTTTCTATTGTTATTATGATTTTACCTTAACATTTCATTAAATATTTTAAAATAGAAACAAAACAAAAAATCAATAGACAGGTCCATAATCTAATGGCGCTTTTCCATTGCATAGTACCCCATGGTTTAGTTTAGTTTGGGTCGGGTCAGCTCACCTCACTTTGGCGTGGTTAGCTTTTCCATCGAGTTTAGTATCACTTCGGAGTGGGAGGGATTATAGGCGTGTCGTTATATTTACGCTGCCTACTGCTGTGACATCATACACGTGAGAGCGTTGTTGTACATTCCCATACATTCATTTATTTCTCAGTCTGCCACAAAATTAAAATTGGCCACCACAAATAGATGTTTGCACATCGCGTTTATAACTACCTCTGTCTCACATGACAGTTTCTGTTCAAACACCCGACCCGTGGCGTCAGTCGACGGCGCTTCGCTGAGCCTCATTCAAGCTGCATTTACGCATATATAATGCGGACGTGCACGTCGCGAATGTGCCACCACAAACTGCAAGTCTGGAAAAAACTGTTATGGTGTCCCGGATTCTCAACCTGTGGATGTTTTTCATCGCTAAAAGGGTGTTTGGAAACATATAGCAGAACACAAATAACAACATGTTTGCTCGAGACAGCGCAAGCTAGCAGTAAGCTAAAGCTAATATTTACATTATAGCGATGACGTGACGATTCTCTCAGACCAATCAGTGATCTACAGTGTTTTCGCGTCACGTTTGGTATCAGCTCAGGTCGCTTGGAACCCCAACCGAAGTGGTACGAAAAAAAGTATCGGGTACTACGTACTGCACCCAATGGAAAAGCTCCCAAAAGTAAGCTGACCCGACTCAAACTAAACTAAACCGTGGGGTACTATGCAATGGAAAAGCGCCATAAAAGTCTTTCACATGTGAATGCAAAACATGTTGGGTCATACAGACTGACAAACTCAGGTAAACTTATCTGCAGATACCTGTCAGCTACTGTACTTCTAGTCCAGAGGTGCCGAAACTAGGGCCCATAGCCCAAAGTTGGCGCACAATAGACCTTTAATTTGGCCCGTCATGCTACGTGAGATAAGGAAAAAGGATAAAAGTCATTGACGCAGATGTTCATATTTCTAATTAAACATGTTCTAAAATGTATTTTTTTTATCTGTACAAATAAAAAAACAAAAATGGGAATTTAAATCAAATGCAGGGGATTAAAGTTATTTTTTTAAAGTACATGCATACTTGAAGGTGTATAACATGCATCACGAAACTTAATGAACTCTGGTACTATAGGGAATGTTAATGTACGTCACCGCAGTGTTGCATTATGGGACGTGGGCGCCATGTTTAGAGGCACCGCTGACCGCTATGCCATTTAATTGTGGGTGTGTTAAGCTAAAACTAGGTAAACTTGAAGAAGAACCGAAGAAATTGAGGAGTTTGAAAGAAAAAGAGAAGGGACCCTATCGGGAGAAACCAAGTGCTACTGCCAAAAAACTTTATTTGGACAAATAAACAACAAATCCATATGATTTAGCAGCTCATGACTGGATTACGGATCCAGACGCACTACCTCCACTCACATATCTGTTATTATTACCTTGTTTTTGGATTGAGTGCATACACTTTGCAGGAGTTTAAGAGCTATAAATCCCTTCAAGCTCATAGTAAGATGACATTCTTCTTTCAGAGTTTTATGACGGTTGGCAAACCAGCTAAAAGAAATATGCCATTTACTTACAATGTATTAATACCCAAGTATCTTAATGATTCTATAAAAAAAATATCCGTTGTATTCTGTGCAATGAATCAACACATGTTCATAAGATGGCACTTCTGTTCTTGGCCAAGTTATTAAAACAAACAAAATGCTAAATATTTAGCTAACGTTATATCATTTTAAAGAGTCACAAGCAGTGGGTTTGAGCAGTTGTATTTAATAAAAAATATTTGTTATAATCGTCAAAATTGTCTAAAGATTTATTTTTATAACTCATGTGGTGAGGTTGATCAGAAATGAATAAATAACGTTACATAATTTACATTTACAAGTTAGTTTGACAGTGTTATCATTAAAACAAGACAATTTAAGTGGTTCTGCTTTTATTAATCACAAATTACTGAATGACTGAAAATGCAGCAAACACACTCTCGCTGATGCAGGGATATTTTTTTTGAAAAGTAAAAGTTTTTCTCCTGATTGCGGCAGGTGAAACCACGCGATCCGGCGTCTTTTCGTCAGCTCCTCCACCGGCTTCCCCCAAATAAAAGCTGAAAAAACGTATTCCGTTGTTCAGTTTCCTCCCTGAACGATCGTGTGACCTGCTGTGGCAGTTCTTGATCGAGCAGTACTGACCAAACATTATCGAAGTTTATTAAAATCTCGACAGAAAATACAAAAACAACCTCCAACACACAAAGTCAAATACAGCGGGATAGGAGGCGATCCTGCAAATATGGCGGATTACTCATAATGACACACGGCGTGACGTCAACTCCACATTCCCTATAGCCATGGTACTATATGACATGTTTTTCATTGTTAGTTAATGCACTAATTTACAAAAAAATAATTTGAGTTCATGTTGTAGTTAATGATGACTTTTCATTAGTTTATGTTCAGTAAGTTACATGTCTTAACACTCTGGGGTCGGCTGCGGCGCGGGCGCCGCAAACTCTTTATTTTTCAATCACTCCCCAAAGAGACTTAGATAACTCTGCTGATTTTGGACATACAGATATGATTTATACATCATTTAAAACGTTAAATTGTCTAGTTTTTTTCTGTCCACTCCCAATAAAAACAGCATGTTGTGCTTTTCGCAAAATTAAGAAAATAAACATGATGCGCGTTTTGTTCTCTCTCCCTCAGTGAAGTCCTTTCAGAAACACGTCAGAAAAATTAACTCTAACTTAACGAATATTTGTCATAGAACCAAAAGATAAATGTCTACATAATGCTTGGAATGTCTGCTTTTGGAAGATGTAAGTGAAATCGAAAACAAATATTGTAATTCGTTGTTAACTGTATTAGAAGAGAGAGATGTACCGTCTTTCTTCTGTTGCTTCATTATCTATAATGAGCCACGCCCCGCTCCATTGAAGAGAAGAGCAGAGATCATCCATATTCATTAGTCAACCCCACAGTCAATGGACATTCCGTCTCTTCCATAGTGTTGAGTTTTAATCCGAGTGCTGGAAACATGACATATACTGGTTTACTCGTGACTGTAACTAAAGTTATCTCCAGACGCGAGTGTGACTCGATCGACGTCCAAACGCACACACAAACACACAAAGCCTCATATTTGAAGCACTTTGTGGTATCATTATAAAAGATGCGATTGCACACATCACATAACTGTTTACTCGCGCCTAAATCTCCAGACAGACACGAGTGTGTGTGCTTCGTCAGTGTAAAGGGATCGATGTCCGACACCTAAATCCTTATTTACTTGCGGATGTGTGTCAGTTTCTCCAGACGCGAGTGTTTTCTTTGTCTTCCGTGAAACAGTTGACGTGACGGGAACACACATACACAAACACGCGAGTCAGGAAACTCAACGCGCTTTTTGGTATTCTTATAAAATACGTGATTGCAAACAGTACAATCCTTATTTAGTTGCGTCTAAGCGAATATCTCCGCACAGCAAGTTTATTAAACACAGGATCACTCGCATGTGCACACGTTTACTGCATTCATGATCAACACGTGAGTTAATGGCGGCGGCTGTAAACAAACATTGATAAGTTTATCACGCATGTCCCTGGTTGTGTTTCTACTATAATGATTACAAAAACACAAATAGGAGTCCAGACAACGATAGGCAGTTGTTCTTTTGAGCTTTTTACTGCACAAAAGTAAACCTCTCGCTGGCCAACCAAACACTAACCCTGTGTTCACTTTACGATGGCCAAACAGTACCTTTACCATGATTAGGCTACTATGGTTTTTAAAGAGTAACTTATACTTGTGATATTAATAGAAAATATTTCAATAGATATTGACAGCTGAGAGACAAAAGAGTTGAATAATGAGCCACATAATGAGCCTTGTGGGGATGTTCAACAGGAATGCAACTTCTCTGATAAGGTTTACTTTTCAATATAATGTAAACACACACACACACACACACACACACACACACACACACACACACACACACACACACACACACACACACACACACACACATATATACAGTATTGTTCAAAATAATAGCAGTACAATGTGACTAACCAGAATAATCAAGGTTTTTAGTATATTTTTTATTGCTACGTGGCAAACAAGTTACCAGTAGGTTCAGTAGATTCTCAGAAAACAAACGAGACCCAGCATTCATGATATGCACGCTCTTAAGGCTGTGCAATTGGGCAATTAGTTGAAAGGGGTATGTTCAAAATAATAGCAGTGTCTACCTTTGACTGTACAAACTCAAAACTATTTTGTACAAACATTTTTTTTCTGGGATTTAGCAATCCTGTGAATCACTAAACTAATATTTAGTTGTATGACCACAGTTTTTTAAAACTGCTTGACATCTGTGTGGCATGGAGTTAACCAACTTGTGGCACCTCTCAGCTGTTATTCCACTCCATGATTCTTTAACAACATTCCACAATTCATTCACATTTCTTGGTTTTGCTTCAGAAACAGCATTTTTAATATCACTCCACAAGTTCTCAATTGGATTAAGGTCTGGAGATTGGGCTGGCCACTCCATAACATTAACTTTGTTGGTTTGGAACCAAGACTTTGCCCGTTTACTAGTGTGTTTTGGGTCATTGTCTTGTTGAAACAACCATTTCAAGGGCATGTCCTCTTCAGCATAGGGCAACATGACCTCTTCAAGTATTTTAACATATGCAAACTGATCCATGATCCCTGGTATGCGATAAATAGGCCCAACACCATAGTAGGAGAAACATGCCCATATCATGATGCTCGCACCTCCATGCTTCACTGTGTACTGTGGCTTGAATTCAGAGTTTGGGGGTCGTCTCACAAACTGCCTGTGGCCCTTGGACCCAAAAAGAACAATTTTACTCTCATCAGTCCACAAAATGTTCCTCCATTTCTCTTTAGGCCAGTTGATGTGTTCTTTGGCAAATTGTAACCTCTTCTGCACATGCCTTTTTTTTAACAGAGGGACTTTGCGGGGATTCTTGAAAATAGATTAGCTTCACACAGACGTCTTCTAACTGTCACAGTACTTACAGGTAACTCCAGACTGTCTTTGATCATCCTGGAGGTGATCATTGGCTGAGCCTTTGCCATTCTGGTTATTCTTCTATCCATTTTGATGGTTGTCTTCCGTTTTCTTCCACGTCTCTCTGGTTTTGCTCTCCATTTTAAGGCATTGGAGATCATTTTAGCTGAACAGCCTATCATTTTTTGCACCTCTTTATAGGTTTTCCCCTCTCCAATCAACTTTTTAATCAAAGTACGCTGTTCTTCTGAACAATGTCTTGAACGACCCATTTTCCTCAGCTTTCAAATGCATGTTCAACAAGTGTTGGCTTCATCCTTAAATAGGGGCCACCTGATTCACACCTGTTTCTTCACAAAATTGATGACCTCAGTTATTGAATGCCACACTGCTATTTTTTGAACACACCCCTTTCAACTAATTCAACTACTTGCCCAATTGCACAGCCTTAAGAGCGTGCATATCATGAATGCTGGGTCTCATTTGTTTTCTGAGAATCTACTGAACCTACTGGTAACTTGTTTGCCACGTTGCAATAAAAAAATATACTAAAAACCTTGATTATTCTGGTTAGTCACATTGTACTGCTATTATTTTGAACAAGACTGTATATATATATAATGTGTGTGTGTGTGTGTGTGTGTGTGTTTACATTATATTGAAAAGTAAACCTTATCATGGTTTTACTACAGAGAAAGTTGCATTCCTGTTTAAAATCCCCACAAGGCTCATTATTCAACTCTTTTGTCTCTCAGCTGTCAATCACTGATTATTCAGGAGCTTTCCCGCCTCCACGCATACAGCCTTTCCCCAGCAAAAGTGTCTTAGAAATTGTAAATCAATATCTTGCTTTATGTGATTGAGTAGGCCATATGATTTTCACATCATTTTGAAGAAAAAACTCTAGACTACTAGATGCTGTTTTGAAAAGTCTTGGGAAAACATGTTTAGAATGAGTTTTGTGAAGTTATATCAGTGACTTAAAAATTTTGCTTTTTCAAAAACCACGCATAAACATTTTTCTCTCAAAAATACAAACATGTACATACATGTTGATTATATGATATTGAAGCCCAGTTTGTGATGAACACAGTGTTATGAGACTTTTGCCATTAATATGTTTTCAAGCAACTGAAAAAAGCACAAATGTCAGTGCATGTCAAAACTTCCCCAGGGCCCTAAAAACCCCTTAGACCCCAGAGGGTTAAATCAGCATTAGTTTATATTTAAGTAAGAATTAATTAAGGTATAAGTTCATTATGATTCATGGACTCTTATTATTAATGAATTATAAAGTGTTACCGAGATTATAGATATAGTAGTTCATGTTTCCAATAATGAGCAGTTAATCCACTAAACCCAGGGACAATTCCTGAGGCATGTTAAAGAGTTTTGTATTTCATCAGGAAAATGATGATTCAGTAACAAAACACATATTGTTAAATAAAAACTGGATAAAAACACAATCTCTACAAGTGTGTTTACTAAATACATTTATTAATTATATAATTACATTCGTTATATATAGAAAAATCTGAGCATCATTCAAAATAACTGCCAACATGTTTGTAAACTAAACATATTTTGCCAACGTTATAATCTTTATACAAATATTTTATATTTTTATTAATGATCAAGAAGAACAAAGCATAGTGTAAAAACGTGGATTATAAAAAGTACAAAAGTGCATCTTGGAATTCGTAGTCAGATTACATCGTCAACAGCAACAACGCCAATGGAAAAGGACTCCATTTCCCAAAATGCACCACGCATCTATTCTTCCGGAGGATCAACCCCCGCCGATCATCGCGAAATTCAAATCTGGACTAGGTGTTTGTTTGCTGGCTGAACAGTAGGGTAAGTTTGATTTAATTCATTTGTCTGCATCGCGCTGATCAGTTACTTATTTGTTCATATTATGTTATTTACCGTGATTTATTGTTGTCTTTAAAGTGTTTGAATTTAAATCACACACAGTAAAACATTAAAGAGTATACGCGGTAATTTACACAACATAAACACGAGGGTTAACAATACGCGTAGTAAACGTTACATGCTAACGGGCTGTTAAAATAATTAATTCGATGTTTTAAGTTTTTCAAACAAAACTTTAAAGAAGCCAAGATGAGACGTGATTTGCTTAAAAACAAAACATCATTAACTCATGTGTTGGAAATGTTAGCAGCTAGCAAATGTTTCTCTGCTATTTAAAATTATACATACGATCTTCTGTTGTTTAAAAGCTCATTCATTGCTTTAGTTTTGGTAGATGCTGCTTATTTTGCAAGACTGTTTTAATGCATTATTTTGATTTGTAACAAAGCCAGCTTCACTAGATGCTAAAGAAGCTTGGAGTCATAATATATATTTTAACATTATATGTTTGCCTTTCTTTATCTTTTTAAATATGAAGTCTATCCATGTTTGTGTTTACAGAGGTCATGTACCATGTGACGCTGAAGAGGTTTCTGGGTAAAGATGATGTAAGTTTATTCAATCAATGTTAAAATCAAGATTAAAATGAAACGGGTTAAATAGTAAACAGATGTTTTGTGATTTATGTGATTTTTATTATTTTTAATTCTGTGTTTGACAGAGAAATATAATGAAGTAACAGAGAAAGCTTAAACATCAGACTGGTCCAAACACTGAAGAAATTGATGTGACTGCAATCTGGCCAAAATGATGTAAGTTTATTAATTAAAATTCCTTAAGTGGCGCTGTCCCGCTCATGGGACACCTAAGTTTACGTCAATATTTTCCATATTAATTTGATGTATATCACAACAAACTATATATTGTTGGAAAGGTCTAAGCCTCTAGAATACATATATCAACAGTGTTTTATAAAATAAATTATGTAGGGAGAGTAATTGATTCAATTTTAAAGAGAGTGCGCCTCAAAACATTTTTAAATAATTAAATCAAAGAGGTTGAATAGTAAATAGATGTGTTGTAATGTATGTGATTTTTGTTTTTTAATTCTGTGTTTGCCAGATAAATATAATGAAGTAACAGTGAAAGCTAAAATATCAGACTGATCCAGACACTGAAGAAATTGGTGTGACTGCAATCTGGCCAAAATTATGTAAATGTAATAATGAAATTATTAAATCCAACAGGTTTAACAGTAAACAGACATTGTCATGGGCTTGCCAGATCTTTTGTACTAGATGTAGGTCTGAGTGCATCTGGCAAGACCATGACAGTACTATGATCTGTGTGGGGACATGTGGAGTCATATTGTGTGTGTGGCTTCCACGTGTTCCCAGTGTCTTGTCGCTGTCATGGTCTTGCCAGACTCCCTTATGTGCTCGTGTCTTACGTAATCAATTATGTTCACATGTTCCCCATTGATGTCCTGTCTTTATAATGCCCTCTCGTTCTCTGTCGTGTGCGCGTTCGTTCGTCAGATTGAGTGTGTAATTCCTGTCTTCCGGTTACCTGAATCCTGTTATCCTGTTCCTGTATCATTGTCTCCTGTTCCCGTTTTTGTTCCTCTGTTTCGTGTTTCATCATCCGTGTTTATTTACCTGTTTTACCCCCACGTGGGTTTTTGTGTTTGTGTTTAATAAACCTTCAGTTTATTATTATTTCAGTCGTGTCTGCATTTGGGTTCTCCTTGTTAAAACCAGTCGTGACAGAACGAGCGCGCCAAACTGAACCCAGTAGACATGTACACCGGTAGTCGCCTGGCCATACGGGGAAGGGGTTCCCGTCCCGCATACGAGTCGGGTTATGAGTTTTATGACCCGCTCGTATGCGGACCCGAAGATAACGCCAGGCGGAGACCAGACGGACCGACCGGATCCCGCCCAACAACGCCCAAAATGAGGGGCATGCTCACCGGGGCGATCAAGTTGGGGAGGACGCCTCTCGTCTCTCCGGTGCCGGAGACCACGCATGCGCCAGATCCTCGTCCTGCTATCCCGACCTCCAGACGAAAGAGGCATCGGAGACTCGTCACCCGCCGGCGCAGCCAAGGACACATTATTCCCCTACGTCTCAGCCGTCTGTTTTTGGGACTCAATGTGGTCATCATGGACACTTTTCATCTCCTGTTGTTGTCCCACCCCCCCTCCCTTGTTTATTATTTTTGTTAAACCATCCCAACCCGTTTGTGTTGTATGCATGTTTACCATTAATATTTATTGTACTGTTGTCATGGGTGTCTTCTGTTGTTCAGTCTCTCGTTCCTCGTGTTTAATGTTTCGTTTTGTGGCGTCTTGAATCCGCCTTTATAGGAGGGGGTACTGTCATGGGCTTGCCAGATCTTTTGTACTAGATGTAGGTCTGAGTGCATCTGGCAAGACCATGACAGTACTATGTTCTGTGTGGGGACATGTGGAGTCATATTGTGTGTGTGGCTTCCACGTGTTCCCAGTGTCTTGTCGCTGTCATGGTCTTGCCAGACCTTGGTGTAGATTCAGGTCTGATTTCAGAGGGCAAGGTCATGGCAGCATTGTGTTTTGTGTGGGGACACGTGTGTTCACATTATGTATTTGTGTCACGTGTTCCCAGTGTCTCGTCACTTTTACCCTACTCCCTTATGTGCTCGTGTCTTACGTAATTAATTATGTTCACCTGTTCCCCATTGATGTCGTGTCTTTATAATGCCCTCTCGTTCTCTGTCGTGTGCGCGTTCGTTCGTCAGATTCAGGGTGTAATTCCTGTCTTCCGGTTACCTGAATCCTGTTATCCTGTTCCTGTATCATTGTATCCTGTTCCCGTTTTTGTTCCTCTGTTTCGTGTGTCATCATCCGTGTTTATTTACCTGTTTTACCCCCACGTGGGTTTTTGTGTTTGTGTTTAATAAACCTTCAGTTTATTATTATTTCAGTCGTGTCTGCGTTTGGGTTCTCCTTTGTAATACGTAACGTGACAGACATGTTATGATGTATGTGATTTATATATTTTTTATTCTGTGTTTGATAGACAACTATAGTGAAGTAATCTACTGTAATGAAGCTGCAGAACGACACAGAGACTCTGAGGACATCAACACTGCATGTCAAGTAATATTCTGTACATTCTATGCATTTCTTTGATCATATTTGTTGTTGTATCTTTGTACAGTTTAATGTAAACTTTCTAAAATGTACAACTTTAATTGTATTTCATTTGATTTGTTGTGTGTGTGTGTTTATATAGTGTATTATGCCAAATACTTATATATACTTTTTATATTTCCACAGGACTCCCAAAGAGATGTCTGTCCAGATGAGGGTGCATCAACATTACCTTTGCTGACAAGTATATGCTTTAGAAATGTTTGAATAATTACAGGACAACGGGATTAGTTTTACAGGGGGACCTCTGAGAAAATCTGCTTCTCAGAGGTCCTCTGTGTTTTTAATCCCGTCCGAATCGGCCATGTCTGTGTTTTGATGACCTCCGTAAAAATTCCAGAGCAATTTACCTACTGTTTTCCGCCAAACTCAGAGGTCATCTGAGAAATTTAATCCCGTCCGGATGCAAATGTCTGTGTTTGCCCGCAATATCTTTTGAAAACGCTGTTCTTGTTGTCTTTTGGCCAAAGTGATCTGCCGTAAGATCTACCGCGTATATATATTGTACTTCCTGAGTCCCATTCATTCAGATATGGATGTTTTTTCCCCATTCGGCGAAATATAATAATTAAATCAGGACGAGTTGAATATCAAACACTGTTAAGACTAAACACTGTAATATCAGTAACTTATAAGGTAAACTCAAACTTATTTTGTTCAACTCCAAAATGGTAATGTTAAATAATAAAGATAATAAATTGTTATTAATCATTATTTCTTCAAATCGTTGGGTTTATTATAAGCAGCCAGTTATATAAAACACGTAGGCTACTTTAGTATGATTTGTAAAAGTTCTTTTGATTTGTTAAAATTTTTAAAGCAAAATATAAAACCTTACAAACACGCATATCCAGAGCACGTGCTCTTCTGCAATGCCCAAACGCATGAAACAGACACTCCCATCTCTAGAATTTTAATCCCGTCCAAATCGGTACATTAAATCACAGACGTCGCGGGAGACATGTTGAAAACTAATCCCATCCGAAAAGTGCTTAGGACTGATTTCCTAAAGCAAGATCAATGTAGTTGTTGTTCATGTTATTTAGACCATTTACTACATAACATTGTTCTGCTTTGAATGTAGTTTTTATTGTTGCTTTTATTTTGTTTATTTTATTTGCTCATATTTCCTTAATTCCCTAATGCATGTTGGTCTTATATTGTTTTCTCTATATATTTATCAATTTAAAAAGCATTGTTTATGTATGCAACCTTTAATATTTGTGTATAATATTGTTTTGTGATTGTGACAATTGTGGATTGTTCAGGGTTTTATATTAAATAAACATTTCAAACTCAATTCAAGTTTTAATTTTTTTAAGGGTTTTGCGGTGTGTAGTAGTGTATAGTGTGGGGGAGCGTTGTAGTCTATCTGCATAGCAGGCAAATAACGCTTAGGTTACTCACGTAACCCCGGTTCCCTGAAATAACGGGAACGAAGCATTGCGTCAGTTTGCTGACGCTATGGGGGAAACTCCTGTTTACTCCGTAATTGAAGCCTATTGGTTAACGTCTGTAGAAAATACAGACCAATGACGTTTGAGCCCGCGCGGGGGCGTGGCACACGTCCCTATATATGCCGGTGAAATACGTCAAGAGCTCATTATTATTCGACTGAAGCGCGCAGCCGAATAACACTCGCTGCGTAGACGTTTGTAGCACGGCCAGCGACGCAATGCTTCGTTCCCGTTATTTCAGGGAACCGGGGTTACGTGAGTAACCTAAGCATTCCCTTTCAATACGGTTCACTTCGCATTGCGTCAGTTTGCTGACGCTATGGGGGAACGTAATCCCATCCCGCCGTGCATACACAACGGACTAAGGGGCCCTTACCGGAGAGACACTGCATGTCTCTCTAACCCAGCATATACATAGCTCTAGCGAGCGCAAGTGTAAGCACCATATATGAGACAGTAATACGCATACAGTGAAGTTTCCTGAGCGCGCCGCGAACTGTGCATGATTTATTAATAGGTAGCCATGACGGTGAGCTAGCAACGCACCGTGAAGGCATACAGAAACGCGGTCGCGTGAATCATTGAGCCGATAAGACCTGTGCTTGTAAGGCAGGGACATCCAGGCTATAAAATCTGACAAACGTAGACGGCGAGGACCAGCCGGCCGCGTTACAAATGTCAAAGATAGAAATCCCCGTAGACCAAGCCCAAGATGAAGCCATACCCCTTGTGGAGTGAGCTTTTAAACCAACTGGACAATGTTCATTCAGGGAGGCGTAAGCCAAAGCAATGGCTTCGACGATCCATTTAGATAGCCTCTGTTTAGTGAGCGGCATACCTAAGGAATGTTGAGCGAAGCTTACGAACAGCTGATCTGACTTGCGGTATGAGGCAGAACGGTCCGTGTATATTCTTAACGCTCTGACGGGGCAGAGCGTGTTCAGGGTTTGTTCGCCGTCCGCCGGCGGAAGGGTGAGAAGTGAAACCACCTGAACTCTAAATGGCGTGGTCAAAACTTTAGTAATGTATCCCGCTCTCGGTCTAAGGATCACTTTGCTATCGTTAGGACCGAATTCCAGACACGACGGGTCAATTGAAAACGCGTGTAAATCGCCCACTCGTTTAACCGATGCCAACGCCAGGAGGAGAGCGGTTTTAAACGAGAGAGCGCGCAGGTCAGCCTGCTCGAGGGGCTCGAAAGGGGGACCGCGCAGCGCTTTCAGAACCATGGACAGATCCCAAGACGGGACCGTGTTAGGTCGCGGTGGGTGTAGTCTGCGAGCGCCCCTGAGGAATTTAATGATGAGATCATGTTTTCCCACGGTGCGACCGGCGATAAGGGCGTGATTCGCCGTTATCGCCGCCATATACACTTTAAGCGTCGAGGGCGCGCGACCGCTGTCCAGCATTTCCTGCAGAAAGGAGAGAATATGCTCCACTTCACAGGTGTTTGGGTTTAAGTTTTTCGTCGTGCACCAGTCAGAAAAAATAGACCACTTTTGAGCGTAAAGGCGCCTGGTAGATGGGGCCCTAGCTTCAGTTAGAGTATTTAACACTCGTCCTGAAAGGCGTGATGGTTGCCGTTCAGAGACCAAACGTGTAGATTCCATAGCTCCGGCTGTGGATGCCATATCGTCCCTCTCGCCTGAGATAGGAGGTCTTTCCTCAGCGGTACTGGCCATGGTGCTGATGTTTTCAGCTGCCATAGGTCGGGGAGCCACGGTTGATTGTGCCAAAACGGGGCGACCAGAATTATCGCGCATTTCGTCTCTCTTATCCTCTGAAGGACCTGTGGTAACAGAGCCACCGGAGGAAAAGCATATAGAAGACACGCCGGCCATGTTTGCGACAGGGCATCGTGATGTCTCGAGAAGAAGATCGGGCAATGCGCGTTCTCGTCGGATGCAAACAGATCGATCTCCGCCCGGCCGAAGACGGTCCATATTCTCTCGACCGTCTGAGGATGCAGTCTCCATTCTCCCGGCGGCGGACCGTTGCGCGAGAGAATGTCTGCACCCGTATTGGCTACACCCGGTACGTGAGTCGCTTTTAAAGAACGTACGTTCGCGTGAGCCCATAATAAAAGCCGTTTCGCCAGCCTGGATAGGGAGCGAGATCTCAGCCCTCCTCGGTGGTTTATGAACGAAACCACCGTCATACTGTCCGACCGCACTAGAACGTGTTGATGTTGGAGTTTCGGTCGAAAGTGTCATAGCGCTAAGATAACCGCCCACATCTCGAGGTGGTTGATATGTAGCTGAGACAACTGGTTGTTACACGCACCGAAGGCGAGTTCGCCGTCGCAGTGAGCGCCCCAACCCGTCGCAGACGCATCCGTAGTCACCACTTTCCTCCTGCTCACGGAGCCGAGCTCCGTGCCCGAGAGGAAAAGGTGAGGGGATGTCCATATCGAAAGCGCTTTCACGCAGCTGTACGTGATTTTGATTAATAAGCGGCCCGACAACCAAGCACGGGGCGGAACTTTCGCTTTCAACCAAAACTGAAGCGGTCTCATGAACAGCATTCCCAACGGTATTAGTGGGGATGCTGCTGCCATCAGACCCAGCATTTTTTGGAATCGTTTGAGAGGGAGATGTGAACCCGCTTTGAACGAGGCCGCCTCGCGTCTGACCGTGAGCGCGCGTTCCTGTGTAAGCCATGCCCGCATCTTTAATGAGTCGAGCGTCGTGCCTAAGAACGCGATTCGCTGCGTGGGGGTGAGCAAACTCTTCTGGAGGTTGATTTTGAACCCCAAATTCTCCAAATGCTGGAGTACAACGGTCTTGTGCGCAATAATTTCCCTCTCTGACTGTGCTAGAATAAGCCAATCGTCGAGGTAATTCAATATGCGGATGCCGCTCTGTCTGAGAGGGGCGAGAGCCGCATCCGCACATTTGGTAAATGTGCGTGGTGCCAGAGATAATCCGAAGGGCAGAACTTTGTACTGGTATGCTGTCCCGTCGAACGCAAATCTTAGAAACGGCCTGTGACGTGGCGCTATCGGAATGTGAAAGTAAGCGTCTTTCAGATCCACTGATATGAACCAATCGCCCGGTCGAATTAACGCCATGATTCGTCTGGCTGTAAGCATTTTGAACGGCCGTTTGGCAAGAGCGCGATTCAAAACGCGTAGATCCAATATCGGTCTGAGGCCGCCGTCTTTCTTTGGAACGAGAAAATAACGACTGTAAAAGCCTGATTCGCTTTGATCCGCCGGGACCGTCTCTATCGCGTCTTTTAGTAATAAAGAACGCACCTCTTCCTTGAGGATCTGCATTCGATCGTCTGGGACAGTGGTGTAGAGAACGCCGCGAAACCGGGGTGGTCTCCGAGCGAATTGAAGTGAATAACCGTGTTGGATTATGTTTAGAATCCAGCCCGGCATACCGGGGGTGGATTGCCAAACGTGAAGTTTGACGGCGAGCGTCGATATGCTTATGGACGTTAAGCCGTGTGTGTGTGTGTGTACAGAGGAGGAAATTTGCTCTTTTTGTGAAAAGGTAAAAATTTGTGTTTCGCTGTTACAGCGAGGGTGTGTCCAGCGCCCGAGGGGACTGAAACACGCAGAACTTTCGAGGGCGGGCCGGCCGAAGCGGGACCAGAGCCTCTTTTCCTCCTCAGACTCCCTTCAGGGAGGCGTCGCCGGCGTCGGGTCCAGCGTGATCTGAGGACGGGGACCGCAGCGTCGAGGAGCCGGTCGTGCAGGACGCTGGCGCTTGACCTCCGGTTCAGCTCTTTGCTGGGGCTGAGCTGGTGCTGGCTTAGGGTGTTGAGCTGGCGGCGGTTTTGGGCGGCCGGTCTCAGACGCTGAGGCAGATCGTTTTGGTAGAAAATGCCGCATAGCCTGCGACGATTTCTGTGCCTCAGTGAAGCGCTGGGTGAACCCCTCCACAGCAGAGCCGAAGAGCCCCGACGGTGACACGGGCGAGTCAAGAAGGGCAACCCGATCAATATCCTTGATCTCCGTCAAGTTCAGCCACAGATGTCTCTCCAGAACAACCAGGCTGGCCATGGCTCTTCCTACAGCCTGAGTGGCGACTTTAGTGGCGCGAAGGGCCAGATCAGTCGCGCTGCGCAGGTCTTTAAAGGTCGACGGGTCCGGACCTGCCTCGTCCATGTCACGGAGGAGTTTTGCCTGGTATACCTGCAGCACCGCCATCGTATGGAGAGCGGATGCAGCGTGGCCGTCGGCGGCGTAAGATTTCGACGCCAGGGTTGATGTCAGACGACAGGGCTTTGATGGATGGTTCATCTTCGCTCTCCATCCGCCGGCTGAAGACGGGCAGAGATGGGCGGCGACAGTTTCCTCGAGCGGCGGCATTTTGGAGTAGCCGTGTTCGTCGGCACCGTCCACTACAGAGAGGACGTGGGAGACGGCGCTCTGAGCTCGGGTGCAGTGGGGAGCACGCCAAGATTTGGTGAGCTCTTGGTGAACCTCAGGAAAAAACGGCGCCTGCCGTTGGCGGGATGATTGACGGCGCCCGGGCTGCAGAAACCACTCGTCCAACCGGCTGAGTTGAGGCTCTGACGGCGGCGACCACTTGATGTTGAGCTCCGCCGTAGCTTGCGTCAAGATGCGGATGAGCTCAGAGTCGTGAGGACGCGACTCGGTAGGTTCATCAGCGGCGGCTGCATGGGCGTCGTCATCCGAGGCCGCCCAATCCTCTAACTCCTCAGAGGATGACATCATCTCCAAGTTGTCACCGGACCCAAAGGAGACCATGCCGCTAGCACTCGGCAGGGGGCGTAGGTCCTCATGGGCGAAGGTAACAGGGTGACGGCGGGGAGACAGAGCACGCGGGGGATGAGCCGGCGTGGACTCGGTCTCGGGGCGTCTTCCAGCTTCACGGCTCCGCTGCTGTTTAGGCGGGAGAGCACGGGAAGCCTTCCTTTTAAAGATCTCAAGGCGGGAGCGCAGCACTGCGATGGGAAGGAGCTCGCAGTGGGCGCAGCCCGCCTCGGTGAGTACGGCCTCGGCGTGGGCAAGGCCCAGACAGATGACGCCCTCTTTATGGAAATCCTCCACAGGCAAAGGGGCTCGGCAGGAGCCGCAATGCCGAAGCGACATTATCGGAACGCGCTTCTGCTCTTTTAGATTAAATCTCTCTTTTTAGGCTCACCGGAAAGCGGCAGGGGAACACGCTGGTGTGTAGTAGTCCGCTGCAGTGCTTGGATCGACGGCGAGTAAGGGCTTCTTCTTCGGAGCAGCGAGGAGGGTTCGCGCTGAAGGAGAAAAGTAATGAGCTCTTGACATATTTCACCGGCTTATATAGGGACGTGTGCCACGCCCCGCGCGGGCTCAAACGTCATTGGTCTGTATTTTCTACAGACGTTAACCAATAGGCTTCAATCAAGGAGTAAACAGGAGTTTCCCCCATAGCGTCAGCAAACTGACGCAATGCGAAGTGAACCGTATTGAAAGGGAACCAATCAAGTCACAAATATATGAGGGCTTGGGTTGGGCTAAAAACAAAGTGTAACCAATCAAATCATCTCAACTGGAAAGTTTCAAAGTTGTGTCCCAATAGTTGTCAGAGTTTTGGGAGAGGGTTTTAAAAGCAACCAATCAGTGTTGAGATTAAACACCAATGGGGACACCAGAATTGTGCAAAGGTGTGATACCTCTGTAGGTGTGAAAGTGGCCTCTGCCAAAATCTTCAATGGGATTACTTGCCATGGCAACAAATGGCTGCATATGCCATGGGGATATCCCTTCAACAAGATACATCCGAATTGGTATCATTATGGGAGTTTCCTAACTTGGTGGAATTAGTAGTTTACAATCAGTGGAACTAGTAGATACTTCCGAAAATCAGTGGTGTTTACAGGAGTTTCATAGTACAGATACACCTTTTTTCATGCAGTGTATACTCCGATAGTAAATGGATATAAACCGGATGAAAAACCGGTATTGTAAAAATTCCAGAACTGAAGCCAATGGGCAGTTTGGAAGTAAATGTTTGTCACTACCAAGTAGTGAATAATCTCCATTTAAAATAGCCTTAATGTCGTCTGGAGCAAACTCCAGGCATGAAGAAGCAGCTGATAAGCTTTGTCCTCAGAGAAGTGATGCTACTACCCATAGAGCCCTCAGAGATATGAGTGGAAACCAGAGATAGCCTCAGCATATACTCTGGGTATAAACCGGATAAAAGACTGGTATTGTAAAAAATTCCAGAACTGAAGCCACTGGGCAGTTTGGAACTAAATATTTGTCACTACACCAAGTAGTGAATAATTTAAAATAGCCTTAATTCATCTGAAGCGAACACCAGGCATGAATAAGAAGCTGATAAGCTTGTAAGTCACTCACTCTCCTCAGAGAAGTGATGGCTAATAAATAGGCTAACCTCAGTGACAGATATTTATCTGTACACGAGTCAATGGGTTCGAAAGAGGCCATAAGGAGCCCTTTCAAACTACTACCCATAGAGCCCTCAGGGATATGAGTGTGAAACCAGAGATAGCCTCAGCATATAATCTGGGTATAAACCGGATAAAGACTGGTATTGTAAAAATTCCAGAACTAAAGCCACTGGGCAGTTTGGAACTAAATGTTTGTCACTACAACAAGTAGTGAATAATTAAAAATAGCCTTAATTCATCTGGAGCGAGCACCAGGCCTGAATAAGAAGCTGATAAGCTTGTAAGTCACTCACTCTCCTCAGAGAAGTGATGGCTAATAAAAAGGCTAACTTCAGTGACAGAAATGTATCTGTACATGAGTCAATGTGTTCGAAAGAGGCCATGAGAAGGGCTTTAGAAACAACTTCAGATAGAGCCCTTAGTAATAGGAGTATAAAAAACAGAGATAGCCGCAACCTACACTCTGGTAGTAAATGGATATAAACCGGATGAAAACCGATTTTATAAAAATTCCAGAACTGAAGCCACTGGGCAGTTTGGAAATAAATGTTTGTCACTAAACCGAGTAGTGAATAGTCTAGATTTAAAATAGCCTTAATTTCGTCTGGAGCGAACTCCAGGCATGAACAAGAAGCGATGAGCTTGTAAGTCACCCACTCTCCTCAGAGAAGTGATGGCTAATAAAAAGGCTAACTTCAGTGACAGAAATTTATCTGTACATGAGTCAAATGTGTTCGAAAGAGGCCATGAGAAGGCCTTTCGAAACAACTACAGATATAGCCCTTAGTAATAGGAGCATAAAAACAGAGATAACCACAGCATAAACTGTGGTAGTAAATGGATATAAACCGGATGAAAACCGATGTTGTAAAAAATTCCAGAACTGAAGCCACTGGGCAGTTCGGATCTTAAATCTGGAGTAATCTCCATTTTAAACCATAATTGTTTTCTGGTAGAGAAGGCTCTCGAATAGTATGGGCTCTACAACCTCGGTTGAGAGACCCTGATTTACAAATTTGTCTAAGAACCATGTTCGGGGCTGATTATTACCGGGTTACCAAAAAACCAGATTGGTTTGTTCTTGACAAACTCTCGCTGAAACTCCCGGGAGCAGAGCGGTTGGGGGAAAAACTTTACAAACGTCGCCTCAGCCACGTCTGTACCATAGCGTCCAGACCCAACAGGGCTGGATGTGAAAGGGAAAAACCACAATGGTTGTCCCTCGAGACGCAGATAAGTCGACTTTGGCTCGACCAAACCAAATTCAGATCTCCATCACCACTTCTGGGCGGAGTCTTTATTCCCCCGGCCTCAGCCCCTGCCTCGACAGGGTGTCTGCTCTCACATTTTGGACTCCGGGGATGTCTGAATGACAAAAAATTTCCTGTGAGACCAAAGGAGAACCTGATGCGCCAGTCTGTATAGAGGGCGCGACCTCAGGTCTCCCTAATACTGGATGCTCCCGCCAACCGACCTAACACTCTAGAACAGGGATTCCCAAAGTGTGGTACGCGCACCCCCAGGGGTACGCGAGCTGCCACCAGGGGGTGCGCGAGAGAAAAAATGTAATGGCGGTCTGTTTCTTTAAGTGGGATTTTTCCATACAATAAAAAAATAAAAAAATGAACAGTAAACATTTCCTTTGTAATCGCTTTCATTTTAAATAAAAAAACTATAATTTATTAGTTTTTGATAGAAACGTAGAAGACAGCTGCTGTCTTTTTCTGCGCACTGCTCTTCTGTTATGCACTGCAGCCGCAATATGCGTGCCAACTCGTTTCATTCATTCCATATATATTATAAATATGCTTAACTGACTGAAATCAGGGAAACTGTCATGTGGGACGTCTTATGATAAAGTTGTTAGTCACGAAGGAGGAGAGGGACCAAGAGACAGAGACTTTTTTATGGCAAAAATAGAAATAATGAAATGTGACGAGACATGGGCACAGGATACGCGAGCAATGTGTTTTCATGCATGGTAAAGAGACCGCCAATGAATTATATAATAAAATACATAAATACTTACTGTAGAGAACTTATTAAAAGCTTTCATTTAATTTTGTTTGAAACTTGAGCTGTTATAATGAATCTGCAAACTATTATACACCTTTTGTGCGAACAGTAAAGGCTTTCGTTAATGTGTTTGATGGGTCTGCACGTGACGCACTGGTAAACATGAGAAAACCTCTCATATGTCATCTATTAGCTGACGGCAGTAAGTGTACGTTTTTTACCATAGTAAACTCGAATGGCGTCTAAATATCACAGTGGTTAAACGCATACACGGGGGCGCGCATCATCTACGCTGAGCGTACTTTCAGATGGTGCAATAGGCGTAAATATTTTTCACAATGTTGGACGTAGCTAAGCCCGACGTAGGACTATTACACCCAACTTCTTAATGTCCGGCTAGTGCAACCGGCCCTTGGTTATTTGCGCATGATTAAACATGAGTATTTATAGTGAGAAAACAAAGCTTTTTTGGATTTTTTTAAAAATGGGGATTGGGGGTGCGCCAACCCGGTTGGGACATAGAAGGGGGTGCGCAGGAAAAAAAGTTTGGGAACCCCTGCTCTAGAAAGTGCTTTACAGTGTAAAGTTGGCCTTATCTGATCCTAGACACTAATGCCAGGATCGACTCTGTTGGTGCAGGAGACATATGTGCCTACATCTTCACTGAGTCCCAAGTTACCCAAAGAAATTATATTTTCTGCTAGGGTGTTAAAATGCCCTTTTTGGCGTTGTTCCGTAGCCTTAGGCGCTTCATATGGGCAAGGACGACATCTCGATGCCGAACTGCCATCTCTCGAGACTGGACTTACACTAGCCAGTAGTCTATGTAATTAAGTATTTGGATCCCTTGAAATCTCAGAGGAGCAAGGGTTAAATCCATGCATTATGCGCTGTGGAAGAACTACGCTGAACGGCAGAACCGATATTGGTATGCTTTGCCCCCGAAAGCAAACCTTGGAAATTCCAGATACTGCAGGATGATAGATACAGTATATGGACATAGGGTTCCTTTAAATGTATCATGATGAACCAGTCCTCAGACCTGATTGACACCACAATAGAAGGAATTGTCATTTTTAGAATTGTATCTCCTCAGAGATCAATCTAAATAGGCCTCAGCCCTCCATCCTTCTTTGGTACAATACCTCTAGCAGCCATTTTGTGACATTTTATAATTTTCTCCACTCGTGGAAAAAATACACTAATAAGGAGATTGATTCCGGAAATCGAATGCTCACTGCCCTGAGAGGGGAGGACCGGCAGGGCACAGCTGAGCTACTAAAATGCCCTATTGTTCTGTTTTATGTCTTTTTTAATGGAGACAAAAAATAGGTCTTCTTTAATGAAGACGGAACATAAGGGGTTAACAAACTATGTTGTATGTGAGGGCACATCGAGCGCAGGTTTTATCTGTGCTCTAATGAGGGGTGCCCCAAAAGGCCACGTGTGAACGACAGGTCCCCTTTAACGCAGCCTTATGATTGGAGACAATACTGCTCTCAGATCAGCCTTTATATGCCTCTGTGGTTGCTGGTTGTTGTTTCGTCCCCCAGGCTCTCTGAGGGAGAGGGGGGACACGAGAGATAATACTCTGTTTTTTATTATCTGTATGTTGTGTAAAACTGTTTAGATGCAGATCCTGGGGGGAAACTACGGCGAGGAAAAAAACCCTTTCTTTAGTAGCACGGAGAGAAAAGTCTGCCGCTCTCTTGAGCTCATCTAATATTTCAGGATTCAGGTTTACCCTTAATTTCATCCAATAAATCTGCTTGATATACGTGAAGAATGCCAACATTGCGAAGGCAAGCTCCAGCGCGACCCGCGACCATATAAACTTGTTTATCTATTTATATTGTTGCTGTCTCTCGCAATAACTAAACCACAAGAAACTTTCAATACGGGGCATTTGCCGTATCTGGATTATTTAAAAACCCAAAATGGTTGAGAAACTCGCTGATGTGTTTAACTCTTTCACCGCCAGCGTTTTTAAAAAAAAGTTTCCAGCCAGCACCAGCGTTTTCATGATTTTCACTAAAGTTTAATGCCTTCCAGAAAATGTTCTTCTTTAAATATATAAACATACAATATACCAAATGAAAAAACAGACCCTCTGCTTTCAAACAAAAAAAACCCGTTTCATCCTACCTTAAGTGGTTCTTTTGCAATCAGCTTTTGAATATGGGTAGGTTTTTGCAAAAACACCATATTTTGAGCAAAAAGCAAAGATAATTCCATTTTTATGATGGACTTTTCATAGAGATCCCATTCAGAGCGATCTTTAAAACAGACACGGACATGCAGCAGCTTGCCATAGGGCAATACTTCCGGTTTTAAAAAGTTGCGGAAGGGCGCCACCTGGTGGATAATAGCGGTATTGCGGAAAGACGGAAAATCTCGTCATTGGCGGGGAAGCGTTTTCTCTTAATTGACAAGATATCTCGTCAATGGCGGGGAAAGAGTTAACAATAAATGAGAGGAATCTGCATCTTCCGTTTAATAACTTCTCAGTGTAAATCAGAGAAGAAAGTAAAACCTCTTTCGTCAAGTTCACTGGCAGCCTTCATATTTTGTTCAAGTGCTGGCCATTCAATATTAAATTGTTACAGCCGATCGGTTCACAACATAATAGTTCTTCGTAACATGAAGAAAGGGTATTATCAGTAAGCTCATTTGTGTTTTTTGTATAAACATTAATTACATCTAGATCCTCAGAACTAGAGTAATTCACAGCACTCGGTTAAAACGAGTGAAGCCGACTGACGGGCACCCGTTGAAACACGAGGCTTGCGGGGTTTTGATCAAAGAAAATCATTGAGAGCGGAGCATTTGAATAGTTTTTCTCACAATGCCTGCACGCCTCCCCCTCGTGGAAAGCGTGCGTGTATTCCGCACCAAACACACACACACAAAGCTCGTGCTATTCCTGTCAATAATAATATAGGACAGGGGGTAACACACTTCTAAATCCCTTTATTTATCCATGTTTTCCTAGTTTTTTAAACTAATCTAATCTAATCTCACTAGATATAGAATTAGACACATTCACATTCACACAAGCGTTCGCTGAAAATAGCAAAAGCTGTTTGACCTACATTATCTCCGCCTATTTATAGCTTCGCGTTGCGACGTCAAATGACGTCATCCGCCGGCGTCTATCTATATATAGACCTAAGCCGTTTCTCAATGTCAAGGAAGGATCCTCGGAAGCAAGAATTTCGAGGATGCTACGTCATCGACGTCCGTCGAAGGACTGTTCCAATGTCGAGGATCCTCGAAATTTCAGCCAAGGACTGAGTCCTTCGTTTGAGAAATATCCCATATACAGAAAAGAATGCAAATTTGTATCCTTCGCGCTCTACACGCACTGAAATCACCCACAATCCTATGCGCGCAGCACCGAAAGCACACTTTTCAATCACGCAATGACGTAATGACGTGCACTTGCTAGCCTGTTCCATTTAACGTGTTCTCCGAATGCTTAAAAGGAGCCTCGCCTAGCCTCTGAAGGAAGTGACTTTTAAGGACTAGTCCTGCCAAGGAAGTATCCTTGACATTGTTTAGTTTGAAAGAATATTCACGTGCGTCACGCTTAATTACCATGACACAGCGTCAGGTATCCCTTGAAAGGGAATGTAATGTTTCTCTATCATTTAAAACCAAAACTTTCTTAAAAAATACTAAACAGGTGTTTTAAACATAGTGAGAACAATTAAACATGACATTGTCATGACGAAAATTATAGAATGTACGATTCCTCTAACACAATCAAGAAATGTTCCTTAAACATTTGAAAAACTGGACACTTTTATTTTGGCTCAACATTATTGGGACCTTTGGGAACTTTGAAGGAACGTTCTTAGAACTTTTCTATGTTAGTTGGGGAGCTATACAGAAGATATATACTTCACCTTTTTACTTACAGTAAATACAGTAAATTTACTTACCAACTTACAGTGCTGAATAGACAGGAAATGAATTGTCATAAGTAGCTTAACATACTTCTGGTATAAAATAATCAGTCTTGGTATAAATAATCATATGAGTCCGGTAAGCAAAGGAAAGATTTTTTTTTATATTTAAGTTTTTTACTAAGACAGTACTGTACGTTATGAATGTTACAGCTGTTAAGTTAATTAAGAAGACTTAACTAACCCATATATGCAGCACATATCTTATTGAGAAGTTTCTCACATAATACAGGTTGTTCCTCTCAAACTCTGTGCGGTGGTGAAGAAAGGATGGGTACTCTTTAGTTAACCGCTGTCCTCTTCATCATCCATGTGTTTTACTCTAGTTCTTGCAGTGTATTTGTTTGAATACCCTTTAATTTATCCTCACAAAGAATTTTAGGCACCAGAAAATATTGGGAAAAATGGAAAACACGTTAAATACATGATGCTAAATTTTAAAACTTTCTTTCATGTAAATGAGGTTTAGCTTTTATGTTAAAATATCCACTTTTAAAATAAAAGGATTTCTCGATTGGCCACAGTTATCATCACACAGCACAAACATAACATACGCTTAAATGTTGTTCCTTGAACCATATGTTGAACACGTTTGTAAAACTTAATGTTAAGCATACTTTCATTATGTTCAGATGGGACATACTAAAGTGCTTAACATAGTTTAACGAAGCAAGAAAGTGTTTTCTTTATAATGGCTTTATAAAAGGAAAACACAACGTTAGTGTGTAATTTTTTTTGGTCTTCTAATATTACCATTATAACGCGTTAAGCTATGTTACGCGTTTATCCGGTTAACAGTTTTAAAATGTCTCATTTGGGTGAACAACCTGACAACCGCGGGTCTGATAATAAATAACTTACACAGATTATTTTACTTGCTGGTCTTTTTAATTCTCTTGGGTAATTTATCTTCATCGAAAAGTGCCGTTGTATCAGGGATTAAAGTCTTGGTTGAAAACTCTTCAGTTTAGGTGCACCCCTAAACACCTGTGCTGCTGCATGGTTCCTTAGCTCAATGAAATCAAAGCCTGTATGTATGCAATTGTCAAAAATGAAATTAAGAGAAAAATAAAAATTATTTTTAAAGCAATTAAAAAACCAGTACTGAATATGATGTTTGATGTCACAGAAAATTTTCATAATCCAATGTGAATTACAGTTATTTACTGGATAAATAGTTTACATTATACAATAGACTAAATAAAAGAAATGTCTAACAGTGTAGAGACAGAAAAGCAGATGGATTTGCAGGAAGTCATTCATATTTTTAAATTATTCAATTAATCAAAATATAAAAATTTCAACAAGTTTCAGCACTCAGCACTAGTCAAAATTGTAAGTAGTTAATTGAAATGACTTGTAAAGTCAAATGTACCTAAAAATTTGAAAAGGGCTGCTTTTTTAAAAACCTGGATGCAAAAGGGAAACATGGCACAACACTGGACAAAAAACAAAGAACTCTACATTGCTATTTTCAAAGTATAGGCTACAGACCACAACACATTTACCTAAATGGATGAAGAAAAACATTTTATTTATTTATGCATTCTTAACGCCATTCCAACATCTATGTTTTTGAGTTCCAAGTATTTTAAGAGTTTGACTTCTTTCAATGCTTATTTTAAGTGTTATGTAAAATTGTTAGTCATTTCCTGCATTAGCAGTTTTTAAATGTTGTTGATTATTTTAGCATTGAAAGTGTTATAAATTGACAATAAAGTATTTTGATATATTGAACCTTTACAGGTTTTTTTATTTTTCATATTGCACCTCCTTCATGTTTTGTGATGTTATAGATGAATAAACTGTTGAATATTTATGCTGAAAACTGATATTTACCAAACTGAAATTGTGTTGCTTTTATCGGTTTTCAATTTTAAATAAATAAATCATTTAAGTAAATTACAATTAAGCATTAAAAGTATTATTATTACATAATAAGGGACCAGTCTAGTACCCATTAAAAACCCATACTGAGCCCCGGTAAATAACATGCTTCTTTAGGTGGGGGCAATATTGCGTCCTCCTAGTCAACAGAGGGCACCTTCACCAGAGTATTAGTCAGTCTTTTCCATTTCACTACATTTCCCATCATCATCTTACCTGGGACTGATCACGCCACCACCTGCAGCCAATCAGACTGGCTATATAAGCTCCTTCAGAACTGTGAACTTTGTTGGCTGGGAGGTGGCGCAGTTCGAGTGAATGTAAAAGCACCTGGGACTTGAGTTCACGCTCATCCAGAAAGCAAAGTAACCTGTGCATGTGTTTTTGCCAGTGACGTTGATCATAAGTTTCCACAACGCAAGATTACGTTTCATTCTATTCTCATCTCTTTTATCACCTCACAAATATACAAATATACATAAACAGTATTTTCTGCTTTTGGATCTGTAGATAATTTGTATTATAAGTTAGGTTAGAGTGCCACCTAGTGAAAAATAGTGGGAAAATGGATTGCTGTAAAAACTCGGCAGGGAGTTTTTTTTCTCTTGGAAAGACTTGAGAAAAATGTCAAGAATACATTTCCGTAAAATCTAGGCAGAGGGTCACCAGTGTCAAAACTTTATATAACTGTTTACTTTTAATGCCTTTAAACAACATAATTCTTATTAAATTTATCAGTTATTAAATTTGTGTTAAGAGAGTAAATGGAGGTTGTCAGGTCTGTTGCATTGTAAGTTCTGCCTTTAGGGTTTCCATGGGGTCTTAAAAAGTCTTAAATTCGCTGTTTAAAACAGATAATTTTTCTGTGTCCATGTAACGCTACCTCTAATGCTGATTGAAATGCACGTTCAAATGTTTTTCTTTTTTGATAATTTCTTTCTCTTCTCCCTGCGTTTGTGTGTAACCGCAGTGATAGTTGAGATGCCATTCAAGTAGTCTCGCATAGCCAGACCTTCAATACTAAAGGGCTGGTGTTTTACACTGCTTTTTCTGGACAAAGCCTGCCCACGAGACTGTTTGACCGACATGTCAAACAACCAATCACAATTTGTTTCATCGAGCATTAAGTTTCGGACTCCCCACAATAACGAGCTGGCTGGCAACAAGTTAGTTATTGAAATAACCAGCCGCAACCGAAGAGCATCAAAATAATCAACATTACTCCCCATAGAACAATGTTGTGCACTTCATCAACAGCCGCACCAATGAGACGCTCCCGGTTAACATCTGTTTGAAGCAAATCTCTCCACTTTTTAACACCTACAAGCAATTCAGAAGAACCAAACTTTTTGACCCCACTAACTGCATTAAGCAAAACTCTTAGACGTCTTTTAGAGAGTCTATGCCACGAACTTTGCATATTTTTGAGAATCCAATGTTTAACTGATCATCATTATTATCCACGTGAACAAGACTGATTCTCTTCCTCAATGGATGAATGTCAGAGCCTTGTTTTCCACGGACCGAAACTAATCGCGACACTTGCATCTCCCAGAATTCCGGTTTATTTCAACAAATCAAGACGACTTCAACATTCCCGCAGAGTTTACAGGAAAGTGTACGATAAACATCAGACGTTAAGCCAAAAGTCTTTGGGCATGACGTCTGAGGCTGAGACTACCATAAACTTACTGTTGCCAGCTAATAGATGACAAATGAGAGTTGTCCCTCCTCTCACGTTTGCCAGTGCGCTCTCCCTCAAGATGCATGCGTCACCTGCAGACCCATCAGACATCAGCCTGTCCAGGGACAACAGGTGTAAATTAGCACAAATACTACAACTTGGTAAAATACATTTCTCCTTCTTAAGGTTAATTTATATTTTACACAGTCCCTGTTTAAATAAACAAATAAATGAAATGAATCAAACACAAACCTGCACATTAACTGAATTAAGCATTTCCTGTTTGCAGAGATAATAATTTGCTGATTAATTCTAACAATTCTGAATTAAAACAGCTATTTACTGTCTTTGTAAATATTACAAAGTATTATATAAGTATTATATGATATATAAGAATTTATTGATGTGGTCTTTCACGCCATGCATGTAAGCCCACTGCTCGCATATTTTGTGCATTAGACACGCCAATGTCTCCTTAATTAAATTATTTATATTTTTGGCAGAAAATATTTCACTGCTATAGTTTTGTTTCAAAATGCACATGACTTCTGTATTTTGTAATGTATGTTTCTAAAAAAAAAACTCCTTAAAGGCTCTCTAAGCGAATCTGCGAGACGTTAGTTATTGTTGACGTTTGAACTGTTTTCAAACAGACAGAGCGTAGCTAACTCCTCCCCCTCCCTTCCGTGCTTTCATGAACGCACCCAACCCCCACCCCCAAATCCTTTTTGTCGTTTATTGGCTGGAATACTTTGTTTTGTTTTGTGATGCTAGGTTTGGCCACTATGTTGATATTGCCGTTTGTGAAGCCTGGGCTGTCTACAGAGATCGCGTTTTTTTACAGTTTGATCAGCGGACAGGCAGCAAGCAGATAGTGAGGAGATGTTTCCGGTATGTAACAAAAAATGTTTTATGGTCTAAAACGCTTCAATTCGCTTAGAGCGCCTTTAAATGTCCTAATATAAATAAGAACAAGTCCTGGAATATCTTAAACCTTGTCTGGGAAACCTAGGGTGTCCATATGTGCCATTCTTCCCGGACGTGTCCTGGCCAGGATTTCAGGTGCTTCTTCCGAAAGTTGTTTTGTCAACCACACATGTCATCAAGGTTCTCAAATTTCAGTTAAAAACATAAGACATACAATCATAGTTTCACTCTTACTTCAAAATGTAACAGTTGCTTTTCTAACATAGAACCTGAAATAATAAACCTCAATGACAAATGTGGTCGACAAATATGACTTCCGGAAGACGCACCCTGAACCCTGGCCATGTCGCATCCAGGAAGAATGGCACGTATGGTCACCCAAGGAAACCACCCCTATATGTTTATTTGGTTTTGCTATTTTATTTGAATCAATTAATATTTTACATTAATGTTATTTTAAATGCTTTTGCCCACTTAGGTCAATTTTATTACCCGAAATGATCAGATTATTTGATCATCAATTGCCAACATTATTTTTAGTAAGAACCCTAGATTGGTTAAAGCATTTTGACATTTAGTGATTTTAGTTAAATAAAAGGCTATTTTCTAATTATATATTTCATCATTGAGAATTTCTTAAAACTTAAAAGTGTAAAAATCGTACCTCGTCTTATTCTCGTGAACCCAGTCTCATGTCTTGTTTCGTCACACCGCAAGAAAATACATTTAGTTTTTTGTCATGAAAGATAAAAGGTTTTAAAAACACATGGACACATGCCCAAAATGGATTTCATTGTTGTGATATAGTTCTTACACTTTATTCATAAAGGTCTTAAAATGTCTTAAATTTGACTTGGTGAAACCTGCAGAAACCCTGCTTATGATGTTAAAGTATTTACATAGTCTGTTCTGTGCAGTCAAGTAAAACAGGGAAAGTAAAGTGTTGTATAAACTAAGGCTTCTTGTGTGCATAAAAAGTAGCTTCTATTTGAATGTGCTTGTGACTTAGGCATGAATTCTTGTGTGTTTTGACAAAAAAAAGAAAGTAATGTTGATATGGTCTAGCTGCCAACGATGTTGGAGGAGCTTGACAGAGGTTTTCCAATAGGGGAACTTCTGGAGGAAACATTGCACCATAATGCTGCTGCAAGATGACACACGAGCTGAGGCTCTCAGTGCTTCTAACCGTTTAGGGTATGAGTAAGGGAGGAAATAAGCTCGCAGGGAATGCTGAAGAATCTAGCAAACATGTTAAGTGTTGCCCAACCTGCAGCTCTCCAGACATCTGTCAGCAAGATGCTGTGTGCCAGTGCCCAAAAGGATGCAATACTCCTTGTAGAATGAGCTCACAGTGGACAGGCCACATCCTGAACTTGGTAAGCCAGGGCGATAGCAACCACTATTCAGTGGTACATCATCTGCTTGAAGACATCCTTTCCTTTCTGCTGGCCACAGTAACGGACAAAAGCTGGTTTGAGGTTCTGAAACCTTGAGTTCGGTCCATATATAGCCACAAAGTGCGACATAGAACAAAACTGAGACTGGGTCTGGCTCCATTGGAGCAGCTTACAAGTTGTCCACCTGATCCCCAATGGGAGTGGTAGGAACCTTGGGCACGTAGCCAGGCTGAGGTCTCAGAAATACAAAGGAGTCAGACGGCCTGAACTCCAGACACAAATCGTCGACAGAGAAAGCTTGCAGGTCCCCTACCCTTTTGATTGAAGCCAATGCAACAGGGTTTTCAAAGATAGAATCTTTAGCTCGACTGATTGCAAAGGCTTTAACAAGGTGCCTTGGTGTGGTTTCAGTGCCAAGTACAGATCCTAAGAGGTTAGGGAGGGTAAGGATTTAGCCTGCTTGCCCCCCTAAGGAACCAGATGACCAGGTTCTGCTATCTAGGATAACGGTGGGCAGAAATTGCAGCAGTGTCTTTTAAGGGTGGAGGGAGACAGCCTTCACTTCAACCCATGCTGCAGATAGGAGAGCACGGTGCTGATTGAGAAGTACACCACTCAATGAACAGGTTCCACCTCAGGACATAAGCTCATCTCATTGACAGTGCTTACACCGAAGTGATGTTGTCCACTACCTGCTGGGCTAGGTGACATAGAACCTCTGCATCCTATCCATGTGGCCCATTCCCCTCTGGGAAGTGCTGACCAAAGTGCTGAACAAGATTAAAAATATAAAACAGGCAACACAGACAAAGGAAACAGTAAAACAACAATATTAAAACAACTATTTAAAATGCCTGAAAGTACAAGTAGGTTTTCAACATTGTTTTAAAAGTCACAATAAAAGGTGCAAGGTGGATGTCCAGTGGCAGTTGATTCCAGAGACAGGGAGCAGCAATTGAAAAGGTCAAAAACCCTTAAACCCTGGATACACTGCAAGATTTTTGCACTTCTATAAGATCATAACCTTATCACACTGTGCAAAATGGATCTTTTTAACTTGAGTATGAGAAGCATGTAGACTGTACTATGATGACACCTACTGAATTGGAGACATAGACTGCGTGTGACGTCACCAGCATGCGCTAGTGGTAAACAAATACCGGTACGCAGGCCGTAGCAGCAAACACACTGTGCGTTGATCATGCTGAATTTCTGACACTGTCAGTAAACTATCGTAGGCTATCTTTAGACGTAAGACCGTGAAACGGCCGTCTTTAAACCTTTTTCATTGGATGACATAGGACCACTGATGAAGAGCCACGATCACAGAAATCACAACAGTTGTTTCACGATGGCAATCTTTCCTCTTGGACAGCCAAAATTGTGCAGTGTATCTCAGGCTTTAGTTTTTAACCATGACAGAGGAAGAGCTAATAGAGCCCTATCCGCAGACCTTAAGGATCTGGAAAATTATAAAGGAGTAATTAGATCCTTAAGATAGGATGGGGCTTGTCCATTAAGAGCTTTAAAAACAAACAACAGAATTTTCAATTGAATTTTTAAATGATTAGAAAGCCAATGAAGATAAGCTAAAATTGTTATAACATGATCCAACTTCTTTGCCCCAGTCAACAGCTTTGCAGCAGCATTTTGAACCATCTGTAAATGTGTACTGGATGACTGAGGTAGACAAAAATATAAGGAATTATAATAATCAAGATGAGGTAATGAAATGGATAACCCTCTCCAGATCTTGAAATGATAGATCCGCTTTAATCTCAACATAATCCATAACTGATAAAAACTGTTCTTAACTGCTATATAAATTTGCTTCATTAAGCAAAGTTCATAGTACAGAATAAAACCTAACATAAATGTCCTAACGTGGGAGGAAACTGAAGGAAAATGTGTATCAAGATCATTTAAAGGACAAATCTTAGGGTTGCAAATGGACATGTAAAAACGTTTCTGGATAATTTTTGCACTTAATAAAGTTACATACCTTCTATGTAGATATCAGACAAAAATTGTACATACTATTTCAATGCATTCTTTGGCACATTTAAGTAAATAACAAAACACATGGATATGCAGCACAGTTTGTATTTCTTCTGTGGTAATGGGCAGAGTAAAGTAGCAAAGCAACTTTCTCATAGTTTGGCATTCAAATGTAGGAAGGGCTCTGACAGCACATTCAGCAGGTAACCCTTAATAGGGCTGACAAATACCTCATAATTTTGTCATCATTTACAGCAGTTAGGTTCAGAAGGCTTATTTCAAGCATGAAAAGTAAATTACCGAAGAGGTACATTTTTTCTAATTTTGAAGTTGTGTTTCTTGTTTAATGTGTTACAGTATTGATCAATCTACACGTTATTTCGTGCCGTAAGACATCATGAAGTTTGCCTTCTCAGAATTTTTTTTAATAAAAGTAAATCAAGTGTAAATGTCAAGAGATCCTGTTGGGATGAAAGTAATGTGGTATTCTGTGTGTTGCAGCATTTATTTAAGCATATAAAACCATATTTTAGCTTTTCCACCTCCACCTATGAATTTGTAGTTTTTCAGTCCCGAGGTTTTATGCACATTTTCAATTTATGTAAGGAAACATGACCATACTGTTGGATTATGTTGAAAATTTAATTTTCATACTTTACTTTTTTATCATCAACAATTTAAGTTTGTACAGTGAGGTTACTTTTGAAACATTTGATAAAACTGAAATTTCAAAATAAAATGTAATTTATTTATTTTTTGCTAAGGTGAAGGACAAAGTATGTTTGCAGTTACATATTTGTTATGGGAATGAAGGACTCAAATGCAAGGATAGCAGAAAAAATGTCACAGTTTATTAATGCGGCCACAGGCAAAAGATAACGGCACCAACAAAGACACAGATGAACAGAAAACTATCCAGGTGGCTGGAGAATGATAACTCAATAGTCCTCTGTGGCAGAGCAGAACGAAAAGGGCAGCGGGGTTCACAAGGCACCCGGAGAGAGCGAGAGGAGATCGATGCCAGCCAGCAGCACCACACAGGTACAATGCAAGTCTCTCTCGAGCCACAGTTCTGTGTATGACAAATAAACGCAGGAGGTAATTCCAACAGCAACAAAGTAATCCTCACACACGAGACAGGACAGGACAGGACAGGGAATGGTAGATATAAATCCAGTACAGAAACGAACACGTCTGCATAGCTTAACAATCTGACAAAGGACAAAGACAGGGCACGATAGATAAAGCCTGGGTAAATGAGAGAAGATGAGGAACAGGTGGAGAGGGAGAGTGGAAACAGCTGCGGCTGAGAGTAATGAGAGCGGGCAATGTGTGTGTGTGTATGAATGTGTGTGTGAGCGTGTGTGTGTGTGTGTGTGAGAATGTAGAGAAAGAGAGAGAAAGAAACTGGGCCATGACAGTGCCCCCCCACTAAGGAGCGCCCCCTGGCGCTCCTAAGGGGGAAGCCTGACGAGACCGGAGGAAATCATCAATGAGCGAAGGATCCAAGACGTCCCGGGGAGAAACCCAACTCCTCTCCTCAGGACCATATCCCTCCCAATCGACCAAGTACTGATGCCCACGCCCCCGACGACGCATGTCCAAAATCTTGCAGACTCTGTAAACGGGTGACCCCTCGATACGAATGGCGGAAAGCGCGGAGCGAGGGGACGAGCGGGGGGCAGGCTTAATGCAAGAGACATGAAAGACGGGGTGTACCCGGCAAAGATTAGGCGGGAGACGGAGCTTGACAGCGACAGGATTAATAATCTTAGTGATAGGGAAAGGTCCGATAAATCGAGGAGCCAATTTACGAGACTCAGACTGGAGAGGTAAATTTGCTGTGGATAACCACACCTTTTGACCCGGCAAATAGCGGGGGCTCTTAATCCGACGCTTATTAGCAGTGATGCACATGCGTTTACGAGAGCGACACAGAGCGGATCTTACCCTTCTCCAGGTTCGTTTACAACGAGAAATAAATGTCTGCACGCTCGGGCATCTAGAATCAACCTCTTGTGAAGAGAATAAGGGAGGCTGGTACCCGAGGCAGCACTGAAACGGAGACAGTCCCGTGGCAGAGGATGGGAGCGAATTATGGGCATACTCTGCCCACGGGAGCTGCTCAGATCAAGATGATGGGTTACGAAATGCGAGACTACGTAAGAGCCGACCTATGATCTGGTTGGCTCGTTCGGCTTGGCCACAAGTTTGGGGGTGAAAGCCCGACGAGAGATTGGCAGTGGCACCAATGAGGCGACAAAACTCTCTCCAGAATAGAGAGGAAAATTGTGGTCCTCTGTCAGAAACTACTTCAGAGGGTAAACCGTGTAATTTAAATACATGGTCTACAGCAATCTGGGCGGTCTCCTTGGCAGAGGGGAGTTTAGTGAGCGGGATAAAGTGGGCAGACTTAGAAAACCGATCAACCACCGTCAAAATGACCGTGTTACCATTAGACGTGGGAAGACCGGTGATAAAGTCGAGCGCGATTTGAGACCATGGGCGAGTAGGAACAGGTAGCGGGCGAAGCAGACCGGCTGGCGGGGCATTGCCAGCCTTAGTTTGAGCGCAAACCGCACATGAAGCAATAAGGCGGCGAGCATCTCGTTCTAAGGTGGGCCACCAAAAACGCTGGCGGATAGCCGCAAGTGTACCCCGAACACCAGGATGGGCAGTTAATTTAGATGCATGTCCCCACTGGAGGACAGCCAAGTGTGTGGGCACCGGAACGGCGAGTAAGCCCTTAGGGCATTTTCGTGGGATGGCAACGCGAGATAAAGAGCGCTTAACCTGTCTTTCGATTCCCCAGCCTGCGGCCCCTACCACGAGACTGGGAGAAATAATTTCCTCCTGTGACGTGGAGGGGGTTGAGGAATCAAAGAGCCGAGACAATGCATCCGGTTTAACGTTCTTAGAACCGGGGCGGTAAGAGATGGAAAAATCAAAGCGCGTGAAAAATAATGCCCAACGAGCCTGACGCGCATTTAATCTCTTAGCGGAGCGGATATATTCTAAATTACGATGGTCGGTCCAGACAATAAAGGGAATAGAAGAACCCTCCAACCAATGTCGCCACTCGCCGAGGGCTAAGCGTATGGCGAGCAGCTCCCGGTTGCCGACATCGTAATTACGCTCCGCGGGCGAAAGACGATGGGAATAATAGGCGCACGGGTGGATCTTTCCATCAGCTGCAGATCGCTGTGATAGAACAGCACCCACCCCTACCTCAGACGCATCAACCTCGACGATGAACTGTCTAGTGACATCAGGCGTGATAAGAATGGGTGCGGTAGTGAAAAGAGACTTTAAATGATCAAAAGCCCTCTGAGCGGATTCTGACCATTCAAAGCGTGACTTGACAGATGTTAGAGCGGTGAGAGGGGCGGCCACCTGACTAAAGTTTCGGATAAAACGGCGATAAAAATTTGCAAAACCAATGAAGCGTTGTAACGAGACGCGAGAATCGGGAGCCGGCCAATCTACCACCGCTTGAACCTTTGAAGGATCCATACTAATCCCCTCTGCCGAGATTACAGAACCCAGAAACGTGACCGAAGATACGTGAAACGAACACTTCTCTGCTTTGACAAATAGCCGGTTCTCACGTAAGCGTTGAAGAACCCGGCGTACATGCTGGACATGAACCTGGAGAGACGGGGAGAAAATTAGTATGTCGTCAATATAGACAAACACAAAAATGTTAAGCATGTCACGGAGAACATCATTGACAAGAGCCTGAAACACGGAGGGGGCGTTGACGAGACCGAAAGGGAGGACCCGATATTCAAAATGACCGAGGGGCGTGTTAAAGGCGATCTTCCACTCGTCTCCTTCTTTAATACGCACTAAATGGTATGCGTTGCGGAGATCGAGCTTGGTAAAAATCGTAGCTCCCTGCAGGATCTCGAAGGCTGAAGACATCAATGGCAAAGGATAGCGATTCTTAACAGTGATGTCATTCAGCCCTCGATAATCTATGCAGGGGCGGAGCGAACCGTCTTTCTTCTTTACGAAGAAAAACCCCGCACCAGCGGGAGATGACGACGGAACAATGGTACCCGCACTAAGTGAATCAGAAAGATAATTCTCTAGCGCCTCCCGTTCTGGAGCCGACAGAGAATAGAGTCTACCCCTAGGAGGCGTGGTCCCCGGTAAGAGATCGATAGCGCAGTCATATGAACGATGAGGAGGGAGAGAGGTGGCCCGTGAACGACTGAAGACCTCCCGCAGATCGTGATACTCCTCCGGAACTCCAGACAAATCACCAGCTTCCTCCTGAAACAGAGAAACAGAAGAGACAGGAGGGACAGCAGATACTAAACACTCAACATGACAAGACAACCCCCACGAAACAATAGATCCCTTAGACCAATCAATATGAGGACTATGGCGTTTAAGCCAAGGATGACCCAGGACAATAGGGGTAAAAGGAGAACGAAAAATCAAAAAGGAAATTGTCTCTCTATGGTTACCAGAAACGGTAAGTGTCAATGGAACAGTCTCTTTCTGTATTTTGGGTAGTGAACTGCCATCTAAGGCAAATAAAGGAGTACTGTCACTTAAATGCATGAGAGGAATACCTTGTTGTAGAGCCCAATCCTCATCAATAAAATTTCCCTCTGCCCCAGAGTCGATTAAGGCAGAACTGGCAATTGATGAAGCAGACCAATGAAGCATGACCGGAAGTGACGTACAAGCCCTGGAAGGGGTTTTCTGTGTGATGGCGCTCGCCAGTAACCCTCCATCTACCGACGAGCGTTGGCTTTTACCGGACATGCAGACACAAAATGATCAGCGGCTGCACAGTACATGCATAGACGGTTAGAAATCCTTCTCTCCCGTTCCTTGGGAGAGATACGAAGACCACCTAACTGCATGGGCTCCGGCACAGCTTCGGTGGAAACAGGAGCAGCCCTGACAGAAGAGGAAGAGGAAGCCGCTGGCTCTGTGCGGCGGGCTCTGCGGCGAAGCTCAAACCGCTTCTCAACCCGAATGGCGGGAGCGATGAGGTTGTCGAGGGAGAGAGGAACCTCCCGAATGAAGATCTCCTCCCTGATCTCCGAATTAAGTCCCTCCAAAAACCGGGCGATGAGAGCAGGCTCGTTCCAGCCACTGGTGGTAGCGAGAGTGCGGAACTCAATAGAAAAATCAGACGCCGAGCCTCTACCCTGTCGAAGGACGGACAGCTGTCGAGAAGCCTCAGCGCCATGAGCAGAGCGGTCGAAGACCTGGATCATTTCATTCTTGAATTGAGCGAAGCTGAGGACACAATTAGACTCCGCCTGCCAGTTAGCCGTGGCCCACTCCCAGGCGCGACCAGAGAGAAGGGAGATGACATAAGCGACCCTCGAGCGCTCCCCGGCGTACGTCACTGGCTGAAGGGAGAAAACCACCTCACACTGGGTCAGAAAGGCACGGCACTGAGTGGGCTCACCTGAATAGACAGGAGGGTTGTTAATCCGTGGCTCCGGTGGAACATGAGTGACCGGTGAAGAGGCCCGCGGCTGGCGGATATGATGTACCTGCTGCGAGAGGTCAGACATCTGGGCAGCAAGCGTCTCGACCGCATGTCGGGCAGCGGTGATGTCCTCCTCGTGCCGTCCTAGAAGGGCACCCTGCTGCTCGACGGCGGCCTGAAAGGGACCGGCTGCCTGAAAGGGGCTGCTACCCGCTGAGTCCATGTTTGGTCAGATTGTTCTGTTATGGGAATGAAGGACTCAAATGCAAGGATAGCAGAAAAAATGTCACAGTTTATTAATGCGGCCACAGGCAAAAGATAACGGCACCAACAAAGACACAGATGAACAGAAAACTATCCAGGTGGCTGGAGAATGATAACTCAATAGTCCTCTGTGGCAGAGCAGAACGAAAAGGGCAGCGGGGTTCACAAGGCACCCGGAGAGAGCGAGAGGAGACCGATGCCAGCCAGCAGCACCACACAGGTACAATGCAAGTCTCTCTCGAGCCACAGTTCTGTGTATGACAAATAAACGCAGGGGGTAATTCCAACAGCAACAAAGTAATCCTCACACACGAGACAGGACAGGACAGGACAGGGAATGGTAGATATAAATCCAGTACAGAAACGAACACGTCTGCATAGCTTAACAATCTGACAAAGGACAAAGACAGGGCACGATAGATAAAGCCTGGGTAAATGAGAGAAGATGAGGAACAGGTGGAGAGGGAGAGTGGAAACAGCTGCGGCTGAGAGTAATGAGAGCGGGCAATGTGTGTGTGTGTATGAATGTGTGTGTGAGCGTGTGTGTGTGTGTGAGAATGTAGAGAAAGAGAGAGAAAGAAACTGGGCCATGACAATATTAGCAAAGTCATATTACTTAAATAATAAATATTTAAGCAGGTATATTTAATTAAGACAAGAGTACAAAATATCTTGTTCTGTTGTGTTACTTTTGACCCACATGTGTGTTACTTTCGTCCCAGCTGACAGGGTCAATTGTAACAACGTGCAATTTATGTTAAAATTGAAATTATACTGAAGTCTTTCTACATTTGTACAAAATACCACCTGATATTCATAGACTTGACTTGTGAGTAATTGACCATAAAAAAATATATCTCTGTATAAAACATTATCTTTTTTTCTTACCTTATAAAAAAAAAATGGTACTTTCGCCCTCGCATTCCCCTACCACAGAGACAGAATGGTGCAATGTTGGTGTCCTATGATGTTTGGTAACCATTCAAAACACAAATCTCATGTTTTTCTTTGGTGTGAACTCAACAACCTGTTACACAAGTGATTGTAAGAAAATGTTAAACAAAACTATCTTACATTTTACATTTCCCAAAGTAGCCACACAGCTCTACGCACGAAGGTTTTCTTTCAACAAGTCTTATGAGGTGCATCATAAAATCATCAAGGGCCTCTAGTTAATATACTTAGGATTGAGTAGGCCTATTTGCAGTGTTCGAATTGAGGGGGGTCTGGGGGTCCGGGACCTGCTATAAGCCTTAAGGGACCCCCCATAAAGCACAAAAATATAAATTAGGGGGTTCCCCTGGTTTTTATTAAAATTAAAATGAATTAATTTCAACTACATGAATTTAAAATTCTCATGTTGCGCTGTCACAAAGCGATTAGGCTGCTGTCTGTTATTTGTCTCAATTTCACAATAACAAGCAAGACACCTAACCCCAGCTGCTCCCGATGAGCTGGATGGCGCCTTGCATGGCTGACACCGCCGTCGGTGTATGAATGTGTGTGTGAATGGGTGAATGTGAGGCAAAATTGTAAAGCGCTTTGGATGGCCATTGGTCTATGAAAGCGCTATATAAATGCAGTCCATTTACCATTTACCATTCACAATAAACTTATTCAAATAATTTCTTTCTGAAATAAATGAAGAGTTTGGTTCCAAAACGCAATAAATGCCAATTTTGAAAAAAAAATGAGTTACTGCCAGAATCAGTATTATATCAGGTCAGTATTTAAAAGTAAATTCTTAATTTTATGCAAAATCCAATATCCGGCGTGTTATTCTGTCATCTTTTCTCCCTTTTTTCCCAAAACGCGATAAACGCCACTCCTCCTTATCTAAAGAATGCATTAAATCTGCTCCACAAATTACAGCGCTTTTGCAATTCCATCCAATGTAAACAAACAATGGCGGCGCATTGAGTACACGGAATGTTAGTTTTCCTTATCTACTTTGTACTTCATGATCAAGAAACAAACAAAAACAAAATATTACTTTAATGGCATTGATAAACCTGTGATGGTTTTCTATAAGGGAAAGAAATGTAAGCCATCACCATCTAATAGTTTATGCGAGAGGCACTCGGGAGACGGGTGCTTGTTTTCCCGACAGCATCAAGCTTCTCATGCTAACACATTGACCCCAGGGGATCTTATGAAAAACTTTCCATAATTTTACTCAAAGTCAACGAAAATCGAGCAGGACCAAAACATTTTACAGCTGATCGCTGTGAAAAATGTTAAGCGACAATGTCAAGTATAACCGCAGCAATAACAGTGTTCTTAAAATGACAAAGTAAGTGTTTTGATTAAGGCCATTAATGTTTATATTTTTATCAGTGTATAACACTAGTCAACTAAATGAATATAAAATGGCAAAGATGAATGCACATTTATATAGGCTACTGATTCAATAGATTTATAGCATTTTGAAAAAAAAAAACGTGTCATGGATTTATTGCATTTTGTGGAAAAAATAATCAGTTTTTATAATAAATCTTTGAAAATCAAATTATGGATTTGAATTTTTTATGTTTTTATAACCTAAAGATGCTATGTGAACGCGTGTAACAGAAAATAGTGGTTTTCATCTTGTCACTTTCTTGGTATAGAAAACATGTTTTTACCGAAATTTGTCAAAATGGATTTATTGCGTTTTGGAACCAAACTCTTCAAATATAAACTCGCAAGTGAGCCTCATGCTGTTTTCTAGAGGAATTGACAGACAAGTTAATGACTCTGTCTGCGTGTGGATTATTTTCACCTTAGTGATGGTAAGAATATTTAGTAATCTTTAGGGTTAGGTTTTTTTTATTCTTCTCAAACTATTATTTCTTAACAGTGGCGAGGCTACACACTCAAATTTACAGCTTCACTGTTAACGATTTCCCTGTATTTTTACAGTATGGTACTGGCAGCACAGTTGCCAGTAAGTTACTGTATTTTGGTTTTACAGTACTCTACTGTAATACCATTTTACAGTACACAAACTAGTACTGTATAGTTACAAAGCAGTACTGTACTGTAATTTTACAATATTTTATTACAGTAGTCTATTTTTACAGTAATTTACTGTAATGTTTATATTGAGCCATAAATAATTTTATTACTTATTACAGTTAATACAATAACATTATATATAATAGCTAGATATTTAGGTTTAAATCTATAGTTATTAATATGGTAAAAATGCTATCCTTGACATGACATAATGAATTAAAAGGCAATCCAAGCAATGTTTATATCAAAATTTTATTTAAAAAAACATTTAATTGAAACAAAACATATTTAAAACAAGATTTTAAACAAAAATAAACATATAAACAAGTTAAATAAAATAAAATCAACAAGTATAAACAAGTTTGGAGACCCCTGCTGTAACATATTTAACTCTGGCAAATAGAACACTAGTCCATAGTTTGAAGTTTTCAGTTTAAAGTCCATCATCGACTAAAAGGTAACATTTCACTGTGGTAAAAAGAACACTGTTCCATAGTTTGAAGTTTTCAGTTTAAAGTCCATCATCAACTAAAAGGTAAAATTTCACTGTGGTCAAAAGAACACTGGCCCATAGTTTTAAATATTCTACTTGAATTTCATTGAACACTAAAAATAAATGCATTAAACTGTGGCAGACAGACACTGGCCTTTACTTTGAAGTCGTCCATTCAAACTCTATCAGGGACTGCATGAAGCTGTTCACATGGGGGTTAATGGCCACAGCTTTTCTCTGCACCAAGTTCCTTGTCTTTTTGCTTGCTCCTTGTCTGGATGTGGACTTTTTCCCATCTTTGGAATTAATTCTATCCAGAAACCTGTTAGAAATATCATAAACATTAAGTCAACAAATATAAGATAGAAAAAGATTCTTAAAATCTAAACTCAGCCTTGAATTTACTCCTATTCTGAAACCTTTTGCTCTTATTCTACTGTTCCACACCTAATTACATTAAAATACAGAAGATTCACTTACCTCTGAACAAACTCTTTCCTCAATGGACAGCGTCCACATGGATCATGTCATGATTGAATGTCCTGATCAGAAACTACAATTGTTACTGATTTGGACACAACTTTTTATTCTGAAAACAAAATATTTTGTCAATAAAGTCCAGGGACACCTCTGCTAAATAAATACAATTATTAAATTAAATTTCTTATATCCAAAGTCTGAATTATTTTTTTTTGTATATTTCTACATGGCAAACTAAGACAATTGTGTACATGTTGTGTATGGTCGTGTTACAGTGTTGTGTGTGGGAATTGTGAATGAGTGTATACATGGGTATTTAAAGAAGCTGTAGTGGTAAAGTACAAACTTACCGAACATAATGTGCTTGGTGTGTGTCTGGTATCACCCGTTGTGCCTCCACATCTGCCTTAACTCCTTAAAAGTGCAAGGACACTCAGATAAACTACAAATAAAAAGTAATCAGCCACATTCCTGTGTACTTTTACATGTGACGTGAAAGCATTTAATATTGCAGTCAAAAAAATACATGACTTGTAACTGTATGTACTTGCCTGTTTCCTTTCAAGATGATCCATCTTACCCAATCCAGCTTACAAGCAATGGTAAGACTGTAAAAAATACAAATGTTACAAAATCTGTTAGCCATAGAAATAAGTAGACATTGTGAAGGAAATGGTAAAAGAAAATTTACTACAAGATCTTGTACTACAAGAGTTTATTCCTTAACATTTGGTAATGCCTTAGCTAATATGAACTAAAAATGAACAATATATTTTACAACATTATCAAATATTATTAATGTTCATTAAATTGAGCGTCAGTTCTGGCAGGCCAGGTAGTCAAGACGCCTTCTCGTCAGCTGATCTGCTCCAGCTGAGCTGCATTAGGAGGGTGACTCCCCTCGCTGCCAATGGCCAAGCTCAAACAAGGCGCCTTATTTAAAGCTTATTCTGTTTGCTCCTACATGCTTGCTGCTCGTTTCAGATGTTTGTACGTTAATAAAACACTCATGCTGTTGTTAAGCATAAAAGTACTCATTCTACTCACCTTGTTGCCGGCCATGACTTCCACCGCTGTCGAGGAAGAATGGCAAATAGACACCTCTGTGGAAACCCGGCCACCAACATTACAAACGGTTCAGGGGCAGGATGTCTGCCCGGAAGATAACGCTACCGTTCGTAGGAGCTCTAAATGGTTGGCTAGTAAATCCTCGTCCCAACCCTGCATCAGCGACTGGCCCGTGGCAAAAATACTGGAAACCCTATTTTCAAATGATATCCAGCCTCCGCGAGGCGCCTCTCACGAAGAACTATTTGCCTTCCTCTGCGAGTTTTTGATTATCCCAGCTGTCGAATCTCAGCCGGGGCCTCCTCCCCAGGCCTCCGGAAAAAAGCACACCTCGAAACGTAAAAACCTGGAGACTACAGGCAAAGCCGCAGCGCAAAAACGTCCAAGCGGCTCTGTTCGTTCAGAACCAAGCACTTTTTCATCAGATAATCCGGTGCTCATTGCGCTTTCTGACATTCAGTCTTCTCTCCTCGACATGTCCGCTAGGATATCAATACTGGAAGACGGCTCCGTTTCCACATCGTCCTTGGCTCCCGTCTCTGCTCAATCGACATCCACCCCGGTTGCGATCGCCACTGCTGTCTCCGACCCGCTCAAGCCTCAAGTTAATGACGTCACCACAGAGTTCATTCCTAGAAGGACCCTAGCGACCGCTGTACCTCTTTCCACGGGCTCGCCTTTTTTCCCACCAGCCGCCGCCATCTCTCATCAGCTAAGAAGTCAGATTTTGGCAGGTAATGACATTAACCACGTTAAACTTCTGCTGGGCTCTGAGCTGTGTGAACGACGTATTGTAGACTGCGGTGATGTACAGGTCGAGCTGAAAGATGGTGACCCCAGACTTTCAAAAACACTAACTTTTCCCGAGTTCTGTACCGCTTTTGGCGTTTACAGGGACGTTATTTGTGAGGTCCAACCAGCGCGCAGAGCCGAATTAGATGGTTATCTAGCCATAATTTCTGACCTAGCTCTCTCTTACGGTGGGGTTTTGTTCTACGAATACCACAAATCTTTTTCTGCAAAAGCAGCTATGTTTATTCAACGCTTTAACCAGAGACTAGACTGGTCCGTGGTAGATCTCGCACTCATAAGTAGACATTTCACAGGACATCAAATCCTGTCCTGCTCAATTTGTGGCTCTCTCGCGCATTCTACTAATTTATGCTCTAAATCCAAGCCTATTTTGTCCATGTCTCATCCTGGCCCGAGCCATAAACCTGGCCCCCAGGTGAATACATTTAGTACTCCAATTTGCTTTAATTTCAATGAAAATGTTTGTAGGATGCATAATTGTAAATATCTTCATGTCTGTAGCTACTGTGGGAATGCCCACCCAAAGTCTGTGTGCCCGAGGAGAACTCGCTTCATGAAAATGGAGCGGAAGAAATAAAACCATCAACTCCCATCAACGTCCCCGCTGTTTTGTGGATTATTTATTGACTGGTCTCGTTCATGGTTTCTTTGCTGGCCTGCTGCATTTTCCTGCTGTATCATTTCATTGCAATAACTTATTGTCTGCGTCTCAGGAACCAGAAATTGTCGATACCTTGCTCGAGAAGGAGGTTAAGAAAGGTTTCATGATAGGTCCATTTGATAATTCTCCTTTTCCGATCTTTAGGATAAGTCCTATAGGGGTAGCCACTCGGAAATACTCGGGTAAAAAACGTTTAATCATAGACCTTTCTGCTCCCCACAATAGCTCGGCTGACAGCATCAATAGCCTTATTCCTTTAGCCCCATTTTCGTTGTTTTACAACACCGTCGATGATGCCATTAACTTCATTAAAAAAGCAGGACGTGGAGCTTGGCTTGCAAAGGCAGATATTTCTGATGCTTTTAAAGTCATGCCTTTGCATCCCTCACAATGGCATTTGTTTGGCGTTCAGTGGAAGAAAAAATTGTATTTCGCGGTTAGACTCGCTTTTGGCTGTCGTAGCAGTCCAAAAATATTCGATACCTTGTCTGAGGCTTTGAGCTGGATTCTTCTTAATAACGAAAAGTTATCATTCCTCCTTCATCTTTTAGATGATTTTCTCCTAGTATATTTTCCTTCCGCAAAACCCGACTTTTCTATATCGGCTCTAAAACGCACTTTTTCTGAATTGGGCGTTCCTCTCTCGGAGGAAAAAACCGTGGGTCCAGTCAAAATAATTGAGTTTTTAGGCATTTTGCTCGATTAAAATCGCATGCAAGCTTCACTCTCCTCGAGAAATTATCACGAATAAGACAAGTCATGGAAGTCGCAAAAAATTCAAGTTCTTTTTCAAAAAGGGACTTGCTCTCTCTTTTAGGGCACCTTAATTTCGCGATGAGAGTTATTCCTCAAGGCGGGTCATTTATTTCCAGGCTTCTCGACCTTTCTAAATCGGCAAAAGCTCTCAGTGATATAGTTAACTTAGACGCAGGATGTAGATCCGAGCTAAAATTTTGGTCGCTGCTTCTGTCACAGGGTGACTTTTATAGAGCGGAACCAAAATTGGCGAAACTTGGTTCCGCTCGAAGATGGGGTTTCCGCCCAGGCTGCATTAATGACACCCAGTACTTCCTGGTTTCCAGGGCAACATAATCGGGGCTTTACGAGCCACAGGTGCGAAGAATTAAGTAAGCGAAGTGTGATTTGAGGCTGTGTGAGAGGGAGACAAATAAATAGCTCTGCAGGAACACAAAGAAGGAGCGCTTGACACGAGAAGGACTGACACGGGGAAAGCTACTCTGCCAAAGGCAGAGTAAAAGACACGCACCTTTTGAAGAGCCAAGGGCTCTGTTGATCTGGGCTGCGCTGGGAAGCGCGCGGAAAGAAGACGGAGCCACAGGAGGCGAAAGAAAGGCAGCTGTGGATCTTTTAAAGGAGCACCCCGAGAGGGAGCTTTTTGTGTGTGCTGAAGCGCTGTGTTGTGCCTGTCCAGTGTTCGATCGCCTAACGGTAGTGAGGAGAGGGCAGCGCTCGGCCCGGCGAGACGGTGTGACGTTTCACCCCTCTGTAACCATCGAGCTAGTCGAGAGGGTTCGCCCCCGACGCTACAGACGGAGAACGCACCATACCCGATCGGCACGGGAGGAGCAACCCGAGAAGGAACTGAGTGAAACCTGTACTTATGGTACGTTGTGTCCAGTAGAAAGCTGCTGCCTGTGGAGAAATAGAGAGGAAGAGTGAGCACCACGAAAACGAGCCGTGTGGATCCTGTAACTTACCGTGAGCTGTAGTCAGCGAAGAGGTGAGAACGAACCCAGTCTAATTAACTGTGCCTTTGTGTCTCAGCTGCTGCCTGTGGAGAAATAGAGAGGAGGAGTGAGCACCACGAAAACGAGCCGTGTGGATCCTGTAACTTACTGTGAGCTGTAGTCGGCGAAGAGGTGAGAACGAACCCAGTCTAATTAACTGTGCCTTTGTGCTTCAGCTGCTGCCTGTGGAGAAATAGAGAGAAAGAGTGAGCACCACGAAAACGAGTCGTGTGGATCCTGTAACTTACCGTGAGCTGTAGTCAGCGAAGAGGTGAGAACGAACCCAGTCTAACTGACTGTGCCCCTGTGTCTCAGCTGCTGCCTGTGGAGAAAGAGAAAGAGAGTGAGAACGACATGAAAAGGAACTGTGTGAAAACTCCGCCTGTGAAGAAAAACGAGAGCCTGAAGAGGCCGTTGTTTTAAGTTCCCCCCCCTTCTCCCTTCCCTATTTATTATTTTAAGTAAATTAAATAAAGTACATTTTAATATCATGTTTACCTTGTGTGTCTGGTCATTGGGGTGGCTTTGGGAACCTCCTCGAGGTGGAAAAAGGGGCATGACCTTATTAACATCTGGGTCCACCCCTACCTGTGACACTTCTAGATAAATGGAATGGCATTTCCTTTTTTTCTCAAGGATTTTATGGAATCATCTTTAGCTCTTAATCTATACACTGATGCCGCACCTTCTATAGGGTTCGGGGGATTTTCAAAAACGAATACGGTTCATATAATTAATAAAAGGCGTTCTTCTATTCCATTTATTAACAGGTTCATGAGACATATTACATGGCTGTCAGTGTTGGGGAACTATCAATTTCGTGCAGAACATATTCCCGGTTTGAATAATCAAGTGGCCGATTCCCTGTCTCGTTTCAATTTTCAGAAATTTCATCTCCTGTGTCCAGATGCAGCCCAATCAAGCCTGGAATGCCCGCCTTTCAGCCAAACCATTCTAGATTGAATCCTCTCCAATCCTATTTGCATTCCGCTGTGCAGTACATGCGGGGGGGTTTGGCTAGCTCTACATTAAATCGTATGACTCTGCATGGTCTTATTTCATAAGTTTTTGTGCTTCCTTATCTGTAGCTGCTCTGCCTGTCAATATATCATATATTAGTGCTTTTATAGTCCACTGCTTCGAAGACCGAAAACTGCAACATTCTTCCATCAAAAGTACGGTCGCAGGCATTCAATTCCATATGCGCTGCCGGAACCCATCTGTCCCCAGTATTTTGGAAAATCCTTCCATTCGTCTTCTGCTGAACGGGATCAAAAGACAATCTCCCCAAGGCAATGATAAACGTCTTCCTTTCACTTTACCTTTGGTGAAACAAATCATATCAAGATTACGGGATGGGTGTTTCGGGCCTTACACCGATCAGTTATTAGAAACTGTCATTCTCACAGCTTTCTTTGGTTTTCTAAGGGGTGGTGAAATTTCTTCACGCACTTGTTTTTTTGACCCAAATCTCAATCTAACAATTTCTGATGTCTCAATTCATGATCACTATTTCACATTATTTTTAAAACACTCCAAAACTGATAAAAAATTTAAAGGCGTAACCGTGTACATTTCTGAATCTAACCCTGTTTTCTGTCCTCTGATTTCTATGCTGTCCTATTTGAGATGCCGCTCCGATGCCGATCCGCAGGAGCTGCTGTTCGTTACGCAGGCGGGAAAAAACATGTCCAGAGCCTGGTTTTCTTCTCATCTACGCCTCCTTTTCCAATTATGTGGACTGCCCCCGGACCGTTATTCGGCTCATTCTCTGCGCATTGGTGCAGCAACCACAGCGGCAGCATCCGCTCCAGTTTTAACCCTTAAGGCTATGGGGCGTTGGTCTTCTGCTGCCTACGAACGATACCTCCGTCCCGACGTTCGTGCTATTCTTGACGCCCAGAAAGCTATGAGCTCAAGTTCTGAATTGTTTCACAAATAAACACATTTGCCCATTAAAATTGCTAGTGCTCTGTCTAGTATAACGCATGATGTCATACCAAATGTCTAATTTCTTCATCTATCCCGTTTCTCAGAAGTGGCAGTCATCTAGCACTACATCGCAGAATGTTTAAGCAGTTCAGAGATGGATGATTACAAGGAGAGTATGTTTTAGATACTGCGGTTGAATCATCGATTCAGCTAAGTTTGATATTCACCATAATAATTACGGCGGTTTAGAAAACATCGCTTAGACACTCAATGTTCTGTTTTGGGGGGGGGGGGTAATTAGTCGCCGCATTCTTTACCGAGAATTCATAGTATTTATGAATGATCAGGGGACTCGTATGATTATAACATTTGCATAATTTGCTTTATTGTAGATTTTCAAGCATATCCTCCATCAGAGGATTGCCAGGTGTGGTCTTGTTTGGGGGGAATATTTAGCTCTCACAGTCCTAAACTGCGTGAGCGTTCCCTAATGCTGCTGCTGCTGTCCTCTGACTCTGCTCCAGCTGAGCTGCATTAGGAGGGTGACTCCCCTCGCTGCCAATGGCCAAGCTCAAACAAGGCGCCTTATTTAAAGCTTATTCTGTTTGCTCCTACATGCTTGCTACTCGTTTCAGATGCCTGCCACCTCCCCAGCTCCTCCTTTCATATAACATGGCATTTGTTTGTCATGTTGCCTGCTCTGTTCACGGGGGAATATTTAGCTCTCACAGTCCTAAACTGCGTGAGCGTTCCCTAATGCTGCTGCTGCTGCTCATGAAAGGTCAGAGGACTCCCTGAACGGAGCCATACCGCCAAATTTAATCTGTCTTCATCTACTGAATAAACATTTCTAAATCATTCTATTGTCTGTATGTTCTTAACTTAATGGACCTGACAGAAGTAATGTAAACAGAGACAAAGTGATTGATTTAAAAATGTATTAAGTGTTTAAATCTAATATCATGCTATGCTAACAAATAAAACCTTACTGTAAGTGTTTAGTCAGTTGTAAAACAAATATTATTATATATATATATATAATGTTGTTATATTATTTATAAATATCTAAATAAGTCTTTTTTTATTATTATTCTATTACATCTTCTCTACAGAAAATCTCTGAAAAGGTCTCGTTTAGTGCAGAAAATAGCGATTTATAGTGACAAGGTAAACTGCCCCTTTAATGTTTAACCCGGACCGGCTGCGGTGTAACACTATCCACGCAAAGTTTTTTAACGAAGTTAGTAGCTAGCTGCTCACTTTAAAGATAAACATGATCGCCTAAATCTGAGCAATCCTGGTGATGCCAGTTTCCTACACGATGTTATAATGGACTATTTTACATCCAGAGATGAAGGATCAGATGACAGAGACGAGAAGACAAAGGTACATAAATGCGGAGCCCATTCTCTTTTCGTGCATTGATTTGAGGTGTTTTGGAAACTTATATATACAGCATGTAATGCATCTGAAGTGGTGGAAACAATATGCCATAAAAAATGTATTGGACAACTTACTGGGCGTGTAAAACGCTTTAAAGAAGATATTCTCTGTTTTTGCTGATATACCGTAATATAATAACAACAATAAGCGCGGCAATCCCTTTCATTCATCTGATATTGTTGGACTTTAAGGCGTCCATTGCATGTTCATAATTTAGAGGAAAGGCACAAGATACAAATATCTAAGTTCAAATATTTATTGATCAGATATGAAAAAGTTTTACAGCGCGCTGGATCGTTTCAAGGCCACAAGCGGCAAGCAACGAATGCCCAGCATTTGGGAAAACATTTATTTATAGAGTATGTGACGTCGTCCTTCTTCTTAGAATCTCCACCCACAAAGGCTGCTTTTCCTCGTGAATCTGACTCCCTCACCACACCCAATTTCAGCCTGCCGGCAAAGACAGACACACAGACAAAGAAAAAACAAACTGTTCTCCGCTCATCCCTGAGGGCCCTGCAGTTTCTCCCTAGTACTCCTCCACTTCACATATGGTTGACTTCACATAGCATGTTATAATGCTTTCTTAAAAACAAATCATTAACAAAACATTCATTTATAAAAAAACATAAGCTGTAAGATGAAAGTGATTATTATGTAAAACATATTTCAATATCATGACATCATTTCATTATTCGTAAAATTGGTTATATGGATAAGGCACACATTAACTTCTTTAGATAGATAAACACATATTAAATCTTTTACTGCAATACTACTTCTAAGCAAACACTTTAATCTTTATTAAAAACCATCTGTTAGGGAAGAAAACACACACACACACACACACACACACACACACACATTCTGGTTTCCATGTTTTGTGGGGACATTCCATAGACGTAATGCATTTTATACTGTACAAACCGTATATTCTATTCCCCTTACCTGCCCCATTCCCTAACCCCAACCACCACAAAAACCTTTCTTGTACCTTAGATTTTCAATAAACATCATCTTGTTTGATTTATAAGCTTGTTTCCTCATGGGGACATCAAAATGTCCCCACAAGGTCACAAAAACACTGGTATTCCTATCTTTGTGGGGACAATTGGTCTCCACAACGTGATAATTACCAGGTACACACACACACACACACACACACACACACAAAGAACAAGCACAGGAGATTCTGTTCTTCAAGGTTGAGCTGCCATGCCCCCATTAAGTTATTCTGTATGCAACCTTCATTTCATTGGTTAATACAAATTTATCAAAGACAACATCTTATATTTATTACATCAATTATTCAATGATTAATACTGATTAAGTAAGAAATACATGGCATATTTTATCCTGTGAATATTAAAGCATTGGTTAATAACATGGATGCCTGTTTACTTTTCCCCCTCAGGCCTCTCTCTTTCTTAACAATTTCCAGACGTACATTCCTCAGCATATGCTGTTTCTCCCCCAACCGAAACCACACAGACAACTTTCTTGTACTCAGCACAGAAATCATTGTTGTAACAATACACATTAATTAAGATTATAAACAGCACGATTAGTAAAACAAAATCAAATCCCACAATATTAAGATGAGCCCAGGTCTAAATGATATTTGGTCGAAGTTAAAACTGCGATGAGTTCGATGCATGTATCCAGTTAAATATGAGGTTTCTTGTTTTCACTTCTGTTGAGGACTTCGGTACTACAGTATGCTGTGTACGGCGTGTCAAGTCCTGTCTGTTTACAACCACGAGTCAGCCTTGCCAAACAGTCGAACTTAATACTTTTCTCTGACGCTAACTGAACGGATGAAACGCCGAGATAAACGTCCATTATGCTGGGACCGCAAGACCGTGCTTGCTGGTTGTCTTTGTCCATTTCGTAAAAAATTGTTTCATTGTCACCGCACTTTAAACACAATATAAACTCACCAAAACCCTCATAATTTAGTTAAAACAACCCTATATTCATTAATAAAGGTGTAAAGCGAGTTATCTGTAGACATCTGTGTGTAACGTTAGCTTACTTTCTGAGGGAGATTGAAACTTTGTTGGCGACCGTTTTTCTCTCTCATTGCACGTTTTAAACAATATTGTGACAAACTATTGACAACATTCTTAAACTACAAATTAAGTTTTCATGAAACAGAAATATTTCAAACTTACCGAACTGCCAGAAATCAATCGTCCTCCTTCAACTGCAGCCAGGAGTTGTGCTCTCCCTCCCTCTGTGTGATTTGACGTTGGCGCACTTTCTCTGATTATTGCAAGTACACCTGGCACATTACAGCAATGGCTGCAGCAAGGTTACATCAAGACCAAAATATACTGTAAAATTTTCCCGCTCAAACAAATTTACCCAGAATGCATTATGAACTGCAGTACTGTACTGTAATGTACACATACAGTATAGTACTGTGGATTTTTACAGTAATGTACTGCTAAATCTACAGCGACATCTAACAGTGTTGTTCCACCAAGTCAAAAGAAACACAAAATATTTTATAAGGAAAGCAGAAGCATTAAATGATAATAAATGATAGTCTCTTTAATAGTAATCACTCAAATATGCATTATTTAGAAATACATAACTATTTATAGAAAGTTAACTTTTGCATGTGTTTTTTAAACCTTGCAAATCTTAACATGAAAGCGATTTTAAAGGCGCTCTATGCATTTTCTGCGTTTTTGTCAAACTGCGACCCCTAGAGTAACTGGAGAATACTTGCAGCTGTCGTAATTTCCCACCCCCACTCTGTACACCTCCAAAGATAAAGACCAGGTTATGTTTCACAATTTTATACAAATATTAGGCTACTGCTAAAGGGCTCGTTATAGATGTGCGTAGGTCCTACGCCGTAGGATGTTTACAAATAAGAGATTTGTAACAAGTTTACAAATAAGAGATTTACTTACTAGTCCATCAACAAGATCGCCAGATCAGCATCCCTGTTGCAGACAATGACGCACACACATACTCAAATGGACGCACACTCATAAGCGGATGCACAGAGACACGCGAATTCTAAAGCATGCAAACACAAAATGATCTCGAAATACCACAGTCTTGGCACCTATTCTTATAAAAACATTCAGTTATGTCTTAAAGTGAGTGCAAGCAGTTCAGAAAGAAGTCAGATCTTTGTGTTGGTCTGAAAGTAGCAGTTCTTATCTGCTTGTGTTTCTGTCATTTACATTAATTTAGCAACAGAAAACAAAGGAAAATCACTTCTGTATCTTTAAATAGATAAATTATATTTAATTTATACAAATAAGAAGAGAGTGTTATTGTTCATTTTATTCTATGTATGTACCTAAATACTACTGTTACATCTAAATTTATTTGTATAACTTTGTTCATTTTTATATGCTCATCTTTTTTTATTTGTTCTTATTTTATTTTTCTAGCCCCAGTTTTGCTGATCCGAAACTTATTCGATCTATGATCTAAAAAGGCAATGTAATCCATTTAACCAATACAATATAGTAAAATTATGTTATTTGAGGCCATGTTTACATTAGAGCATTTGCGTTTTAAAACGGCATTTTAAAATGAAAACGATCCTCGTTTATACTGGCATTTTAAAAAGAATCTTCATCCACACTATACACCACCATAAACGCATGAAACATGACCAATAACGTAACTGGGTATGCGCACAAAAGAGTAAAATAACTTATTACTCTAATAATAGCTTACCTTTGCGCATTTATGCAGCCTAGGGGGGTGCGATATTGACAAACATTCATATCTGGGCCCTTTGCTGGCAACTACAACAGACACTATTTTTGAACCTATAAAAATGTGTTTGGGAAAGTCTTATTGTTCTAGCTCCCCCCTACAACACATTAATATGATTAATAGGTTAATTTTGATTTTATAACTAAAGAGAAAGGTCTTTATGATTTAAAAAGAAAGAATTCAAGTGAACAGTACTAAACGAACTTGAAGCAAAAATAAATTTCAGCAAATGCAAACTTCAATCAAACATAAGGTGAAGTATAGCTTTAGCCTTCAGAAATGCTTATTGCAATCATTTTTAAAAGTGTGCGAGGTCCGTGCACGTCCTCCGCTAGCAACACAGAAATAGCTAAAAGCGCAAGTGGCTAAACGAGCATTAAATATTATTGACGTTGAGTTTATTGTTTTTATTATTTATATTCACAAAGCTTATCAACAAAACATCAATTAAATTTAAAAGACAAATTATATGAAACGAAATTCATTTTAAAGTAGCAAACAAAAGTTAAATTAATCTCGAAAATAATGTCTGCCCATTACAATTCTCCCTTCATATTGGCGTTTACAATGCCCTATATGGCTTTAAAAATTACAGTCTATCTTTCGTAATAAGCTAACTAAATTTAAACAAAACATAAACAAAATTACAACAATATTCAAACTCAACAATATTCAAAAATAAATATAAAACAGACATTATCTATAAGGATACATGTTAAAACAATCTGATATAGCGTTTATAATAGCTGGTTGGTAGATATTTACTATTTTTGGCAAAACCTCCGTTGCAAACCTCCATTTACCTGAATAAAAATTATTTTTACTTTGAAAATGATGCGTTGTCACGTTAACATCAGCTGTTCGTTACATAAGACTCCGTCTACGTTCATTTACACTTAGTGCAACGTCTGAGTTCTCAAACTAAAACAGGGTCTGCAGCGTTTGCGAATGAATCCATTTATGAAGGTTGAAAACGGTTGTGTAGTGTAGATAAAAGGCGTAAACGTAGCAAAAGTAATGCGTTTTAAAGGATAAACGCATTAATGTAAACATAGCCTAAGAGTAGGCATTGAGGTCCACCCTATTTTACCCCTATTCTGTTTAAAATGTTTGGCCTTGCAGTGTTTCACACTAATTTGAGGGGTAAAAAACATTTAGGGGTTGAGTTAAGGGTAATTTGGGGTTTCTTTGATTAAAACCAGGATCAGATGATTGTTGATCCAGGATTACATCTTACTTTGTCAAATCACAGCGACCCTTTAAATGGGGGGGGGGGGCATGGCCAGGGGGGGCTTAGCTAGGGGACCCCCCATAAGCTTTGACATAATTCGAACACTGCCTATTTGAAAGTGCTGGAGACATGTGACAGTTAAATTATCGCTTTACACATGTTCAGTGTAAACCAAAGCTAAGCCACTTTATAACTCACACTGGATTGAGTGTATCATATAAGATGTGTATTTTTCCCTTTAAATATTTTTGCATATGTAAGACATTACAAAAATTGTGAAAAGATGGTGGTGGTCTTAATTTTCATGTTTTATGTGGCCAGCAGCCAAAACCTTTTATAATACACTACCATTCAAAAGTTTATGTCATCTGACTCAAATGTTTCACTGTATGATCTTATAAGGACCTTTGATTTGCAGGACTATGTATGAATGTTTGAAATTTGTGCCAACATAAAGTCTTATTTCAAAACAACAATTGTAATTGAAAAGAATTTAAAGGGAAAGAGAGAAAAAAAATAGATGGCTTTGATGAATGACATCTTGGGAACTGGCTAAAAGATGCACTACTACTTTGTTTACAGGGAAATGCAATAGATTTTTTCCAAGTTAAAAATGGGAGGATTTTGTTCTTTAATTATTGTTATTTAGGGTGTAAATGGTTATTAGGATGTTTTGAATGGGCATTGTGCCTGTGCCATTGAGGTCACTTGCAATGTTTAGGGAACATCTAAACGATATTGCCCAACAAAGCCAAAGCGCAGTAACTATGCAGTTGTTCAAAATTGAGTTAAGGGTTGAAATGGGCTTTATGAGATCTGTTGTGTCTTGTGACAAAGTCTCCTGGTTCAATTTTGTCCCATTTCGGGGTGTGTGCCAAATTTGCCATAACATGTTTGTTGGCTGGTGTAAAAACTTTAAAGGCATTTTTCTCTGATTCAGTGTTGGGGTAGTTACTGCACTAAGCCTTTGGAAGGCAGTATACTTTCGTAATTTACAATACATTTTAATTCAGTTGGATTGACAAAAATTGCTGCATGTAAAAACCCAATAAGTGAAGAATTCATTCATAAAACTTTACCACATGACATCTGCAATATTAATCTCAGTAAAAAATCAGAAGTGGGAGGGATTAACTCGATATCACGCCACTGTCACCTCCCTGTCATCACGTTGCTTCCTGATATCACATGAAACAATATATGACCATTGTATGAATATATATATATATTACTTGATACTTGATTCATTTTGGAAAATTGTAAAAAACAAAATTCTTAGTGTTCAGGTTATTGAAAGAAGCTCTTCAGTTCATTTAAGGTACACTGACACCTGTTGCAGTCAAATTATTGTCTCATGAGTTTTTTTGTAAGAATGTTCATGCAAATATAAACAAATGTTAAAAACTAGCACTCTAAAAGTTTAACATTTTTCCATTGGTTTTGAATAGCAAATTTTCCTCACTCTTTGAGGATGTTTTGGCAAGGGTACACCAAACCTGGTCCCCTTGACAAAAAATAAATACTGACAGAGTGTGGGTTTTGCACACAGCTTTATGAGTTATATGAGGTACAACAGACATAGAGTTTCCTGCTAATTCCTTGTGGTCAGTGGAGTGCCATCAAATTAATTTGACATCTGTGTATATGCAGATATGTTTAGATCCAAGTACAGAATGGTGAATCCACTCTCTGAAGGCAAACATAAAGCAACAGCAGCTATCTGCAGAATTCACATGTAAATCACAAACATATAGAAAACGTTAGTTGGATGCATCGGTCTACCAGGAAATATTTAAGAATTTAATAAACTTGCACACCTTGAATGTTCTGTAATTACTAACTTAGCAGTTCAATTATGTTATAGGTAGGTTGAATTTTTTCTAGTTATGAACTGTAAGTGTATGCTAAGACAGTGTATAATTTAAATGCACTGCAAGTAGCTTTGGCTAACTCTGTTTGCTAAATACATAACGAAACATGTCAAGAATGATGTCTATGTAAAAAGGAGGAGCGGAGAGGGCAGGTGATTCCTGTAGAAAAAAATCTACACTCTCCTTGAGTCTCCTTGACACTGAAGATGAAGAAACTGCACAACAGGAGTGACATTTTACCAGGTTAAAGAATTCTAATAATTGGTGATGGGCTTTATATAAATGTATTTTATTATATACAGTACTTACAATATATGCATGCTCATTGCCGGGGGGAGGTGCTGGGAGTTTGGGGGGTTGGGTATTTGTTTGGCTCGGGTGGCACCCTCCCTGCCAAAGATATAGATTTTAAGCTCCTTTATTAAGTGTTCTTTTACATTATAATGACCAATACCACTGTAAAAAAATATGCAGCATTTTTGTCAAATCAACAAATATTTTTATGTTACTTTAACTTAAAAATTGAAGTTAAACAATTTTAACTTTATTTTAAAAGTTATGTCAACTTTTTACACTTTCAAAAGTTGTTTTAACTTCATGCTGCATTTCGAAATGAGGATGACCCCATACTGAGTTCATGTGTTGGTTATGTCTTAAGTAAATGTGAACATGTGTAATGGTATATTGAATCAGTGAATTACACTAGGTCTTAAATAGACCTGTAATTTATTCAGTGAATGCAGTATTATTCTTTACTTTTGTCACTTTCATTACTGTACCTAAAAATTACAGGACTATTAGATCAATCTGATAAACCTGAATATTTTTATGTTTGTTCTGTTGTATTTATTTGTGCTATTGCATATACTTTTATTATTTGTTCTTATTTTACGGTTAACTTGTTTTTAACAATAGTTTACATTAATACGAGTTTTTGCTGTCATCACCTTATAAAGGGTAAAACAATTAAAACAATAATCAGGCCTTTTACATGCGTTTTGTGGTTAAGCAAATGACCAGCCAGAAGAAAAAATTATTACGATACGTTCACGCATAAGCATTAACGCTTCCCATTCACTTTTAATGGGTGACGTCATGCATTGCCAACCTGAATTGTGGCTCAGTCGGTGCCACGTCACTACCGTTGCTCGTGGCAGAAGTTGAACATTTCTCAACAATTCAAGTGGCAACACGTGCGTCAGCCAATCAGATCGCCTTAAGCAAATAACTTAGCAATTAAAAAAGCAGAACCAGAGCATGTGTTGCGGCCACTGTGATTGGCTGATGGCCCCGCTTTAGACAAGCGTTCCGCCAAGCGTAAACGCTTCTGTCCCTAATGTGTCAATAATTCTAATGTACTAATTTGTTTTGTTTGCCTTAAATGCTTTAAACTTTCCTCAACACTAGAACTACAAAGGCAGTCATTTTGAAATTTGCAATGCAATAACTTTGTTGAAATACAACCAATACTGTATAATATGTTCCCTATAGTTCCATATAGTTTTTTTAATTCATGTAAATTTTATTCTAACATTGTTATTTTATTAAAATGACACAACACAAAATAGTTCAGATTATTTATACTGTACCTTGAATGGCGATAACAGTCCACATTACATGTGGTGTATCTCCTCAGCGCTTTTTCCGCCGTTGAAGATGCATGTAACTGTTGCCTATGGTAACATCAAATTTGTTTTATTTTGTAAAAAATGAACAGAATACTGATCTACCACGAAGTTGTATTTGTAATTAGTTACAATAGCAGGTTGAAATACATAACAGAACTATTTATTAATTCTTGATTCCATTGGAGGTTGCGTAAATCCAAACATTTCCAATAACACCAGAGCGTTGTAAAGTCCAAAAGTCAAAATTTATTAAATAAAGATAGGTAATCATTTCCAAATTTCACAATATGTTTTTATCTAACAATAATATTCTGATTCAATCTATATTTGTTGGCATTTAGACTTTCTAAAACAACATTTGGTAACACTTTCTATGAAGCTCATGCTTATAATGAATTATAGCCCCTTTATAATTGTGTATATTTAATTATTTCTATTTTATAAATATATTTATAAAGACACAACAACACCTATACTCCATTATAAGAACATTATAATAGGGTAGTTACAGTTACATTTATAAAATTTTCATTATTACTTATAAGTGACACATTTGCTTTTTCAATGCGCATGCTTATAATCCAGTACAGTATACACTGAGTTAGAATATATTATTTATATATATATTATTATATAGGGGAGACCCAGGTCAAAAGTAATGCAAGTGATTTTCTCTGTGCCCTGATTACATTTGCATTTCAAACTATGACAGCATCTTTAGCCAGCATCCCTTGACAGAGCTGACAAATATCACGTTGTTTCGTTACTGTGTTGCGCGTGTAGGTCCGGAAAGTTGTTTTCAACCATGATAAGTAAATTCATAAATTCCTTTTTTCTTATAACGCATTGTGTTTCTGGTTTCATGTGTTACAGTACTGATCAATCTACAGGTTATTTAGTGCTATAACACATCCTGAGGTTTGCCTTCTCAGCGTTTTTCAAAATTACAGTAAATCAGGTTTAAATGTCAGGAGTAGCTGCTGGGATGAGAGTAACACATATTACCTTTGCCCCGCTGATAATACTGTTGTAATATATTGAACATTTATATTTTTCTCATTTGATTTAATTTAATTTTCTTAGTGTTCATACTGTTAAAAAAGTTTTTTCCAACAATTTAAGTTTGTAGTGTCGGGCTGCTGTCGTCCCAGCTGACGGGTCAAAAGTAACAATGCGATAATTAATGTTCAATTAATTAAAAGTGAAATTATACTGAAGTCGTTTTGCATTTGTTCAAAATTTCACCTGGTATTGATAGACCACAATTGTGAGTTATTGACAACAGCAAATATATATATATATATATATATATATATATATATATATATATATATATATATCCGTCTAAAACATTAAACATTTTATGTTTTTTTTTTCTAAAAAATTATACTTTCTCCCCTGCAGTCAGAATGATTGATATTGGCAGTTCTACTAGTTATAGAATTTCGGTAGTTGCAGTGGTCAAGCAATTAAAATTATTTATTTTTGCAGAAATTACATTTTAAACCTCAAAAGCAACTAATTTCCAGGACATAAACCCTGAACTATTTTTAATGATCTATAAAGAAAACGGATCAAATTTTTTTTTCTTTTTTTGCAGGCATCATGTTATATTTCTTGTACCTTGTTCTTTTGCTTGGTAAGAAACATACAGTATATGTGGGAAATAATTTTCACTCTTACAGGAACATTCTGGTATATATGTATACATAACTTTGTTTGTTGTCCTGTGAATACACAGATTTTAAAAATGTACCTCAAGTTCAAGCTACTGTGAGGTTGGTGAATGGTTTCAACCGATGTTCTGGGCGAGTGGAGGTTCTCTATAATGGTCAATGGGGAACAGTGTGTGGTGATTACTGGGATCTATCAGACGCTGCAGTGGTGTGTAAAGAAATGGGATGTGGGGATGCTACAGAGGCAAAGGCTAGTGCTTATTTTGGACAAGGTACCGGAAAAATATGGATGGATAATGTAAACTGTGTTGGCACTGAGTCTTCCCTGATTAACTGTGTAAGTGCTGGGTGGGGAGTAACCGAATGTGGACATGGTGGAGATGCTGGAGTCATTTGTCAAGGTAAATTTAGGTACCAGGGGTTTTCAAAGTTTGGGGGGCATATATTTAACAGTATAAACACGACACCCAATTTTGATGCAAACTGCAATGCTTGTAAAAAGCCATAGACAGAGATGTCCGTATATTTTACTGAGTCTTCTCTTTACTGTACAACTTATTCAGAGAAATAAGGCTGACCACGTATGTTCTTAAGGTCATGAAACTTTATTTCTATGTATTTACACTTGTGTTAACTGGCGCTGCAAGCCGACAGACGATCTCAGGGCTCCCAGTGTTTCTGCCTACTAGAGGTGAGAACACTATAGAACCTAGTGAACGTATTAGGTGTTGCCCAACCCACAGCTCTACAGATATCTGACAGTGAGGGGCCGAGTGGCATGCGCCCGTAACCTGAGTGGGCACGGGAGGCCCTGCATAGGGAAGGGCAACGGTGTCCACTATCCAGTGTGACAGACTCTGTTTGGAGACAGCTTTTCCCTTCTGCTGACCTCTGTAACAGACAAAGGGCTGGTCTGAGGTCCTACAGCTCTGCGTTCGGTCCATGCACAGTCGCAGAGCATGGACGGGACACAGCACTGCCTGGGTCTCAGTGTTACACTGGAGTCAGCGGGCTCAAACTGTAGGCATGTAATTGTGCATCAAAAAGTTAGTCACTGTTGTGAACCTTTATTAAAATATTTTTATACAGACATCTGTGCTGCACCAGCGATCTGTTTTTTGACTACCTAACAGTTATGTAGGTTTAAAGTAAAGTGACCAGATGTCCCCTTTTGCAGGGACAATCCCGCTTTTCATTTTACAAATCTGGTTTAATTTAAAGTTAAGTTCAAGTTTAATGGGTGGGTTAATTGTAAACAGATTCAAAACATTGCAATAAATTAATGGTTTTGAAGAGGAATGTAAGCTGTATTATTTGTGTCCCCTTCAAAAACTGCTAGTGAGAAGTTTTACATCCCCCTTTACGTGCATGCTGGTCAGTGATCTATCTGTCCCTAACAAACACAAAATTCTATTTATAATGCTTGATCCTGTTTGTTTGTAACCTTAGACTTAGTTAGGTTGGTGAATGGCATGGACTCTTGTTCTGGACGAGTGGAGGTTTTTCATGATGGTGAATGGGGAACAGTGTGTGATAACGGCTGGGATCTGTCAGATGCTGCAGTGGTGTGTAGAGAGGTGGGCTGTGGAAATGCTCGAGAGGCAAAGATTGATGCTTATTTTGGTGAAGGTGTTGGACAAATATGGATGGATGCCACACAATGTACTGGAAGTGAGACAGCACTGGAGAGCTGTAACTCAACAAAATGGGACATAGAGAGCTGTACCCATTCAGAAGATGCTGGAGTCTTCTGTAACCGTGAGCTTAAATTCCTTGGCTAAATTTTGCTTAGTGTCCTAATAATTTTTCATGAAAAATATTCCCTTTATTCACCATCCCACATTTTCAAATTGATTTGTCATAGTATGGAAAAGAGCTACATATATTTCGTCAATGTCTATTTTGGTGTTCCATAGAAAATATAAAATCTTACATGTTGGAACTTTGAAATAACTTGAGGATCAGAAAATAATGACAGAATTTGTAAACATTTGAGCATAATATCGACATTATTTATGTTTAGCACCTGTTAGGTTGGTGAATGGCATTAACTCATGTTCTGGACGTGTGGAGGTTCTTCATAATGGTCAGTGGGGAACAGTGTGTAAAGATTTCTGGGACTCTTCTGATGCTGCAGTGGTGTGTAAAGAGCTTGGATGTCCGACCGGTGGTGAAGTGAAAAGCTTTACATTCTTTGCACCTGGTGTGGGAACGATATGGATGGATGATGTTCAATGTACAGGGACTGAATTGTCACTAACAGACTGCACATTTCGTGGATGGGGAACACACAACTGTGACCATACGTTTGATGTTGGAATCATCTGTCGAGGTAGGAGATGATACAGTGTTTTTTCCCTTGTCAGTATCTATTAAACCTGGGGTTTTCAAACTTTTTGTGTGTGTGGACCACTATTTGTAATCAAGAATTTTCGCGGACCACCTCATAATACTTATTATAAAATATGTCTACACAAAGTCCTGAATTAATCTGCACATCTAAATAGTCTTACTAGCACTAAAACTATAACTGGTCATCACATCAGTACAACAGGTTTCTTAACCTTATATCATAATTATTTATATACATATTCTTAGTGTTGGGAAAGTTCACTTTCTACATGAACTAGTTTAGTTCACAGATCACAAATTTTAAAATGAACTAGTTCAGTTCATAGTTCATATTTGAAAATTTTAAACTAGGTCACAGTTCCAAAAATGAACTAATTTATAGTTATTTTTTCCCATATTATTTTTTTAAATGATTGCCATTATAGCCCATATAGAACCACCAAACAGCAATTATTTGATCAGTTTTAACACTAAAGCTAAATGCGTCAGATTTCATCTTCATGTCCAACTTTAAATCCTTATCCAACCAGGGTTTACATTAGCATTGACTGTCTTTTAATTTTTGTATTTGCTTACACATACCTTGTCCTTGAAAGGCTAGCTGGGTGGGGGTCGCACCCCGGGGAGAAGCGCTGCGAGGCATTGCGTGTATGACAACTCGCAGGTATTGCACACCACACGTGTACGTTAAATAGCGTGAGCTTAGTCAGAGTCTATTTCAAGATCCGGAATATGCGTTAGCAGCCTATGTTAATCGTTAACGATTTAGGACAAATATGATGTTATTTAATGTTAAACTATTTGAGTTGCGCGGCAGGAATTTCAGAAGCGTCTGTGTTGTTGTGATGACGCATGCAGCGTGACTGGTGAACGCCGAGTGGTGGCGGTGTTGCCAGATTGGTTGTTTTTTCCACTACACATTAAGGCCTGTTTACAGTGTGTTTTAGTCGGGTTTTCGCCTGGAAGAATATACAAATCTGGCACCCTATTGAACGACGTTAAACTGAGAGAGCGTGCCGTTCACAGGCACCAGAATGAATGAGTTCACAGTAACGTTTATTAGGCAGCAGTACACGTTCGCCCAAAATATGAACGAGTTTGTATATTAAAATATAAATATTCTTATTTTGCCTTTTCACGGACCACCTGCAGTACCCTCACGGACCACTAGTGGTCCGCGGACCACAGTTTGGGAATGGCCGTATTAAACCCTTTAGGTGACTGCTTTGTGTTACAACCCTCTATCATTTATGGAGGATAAATCAGAAGACTATGAAATCAGTATGAGCCTGTTTGCTAGTGATGAGAAAACTATATGGCACTCTAAATTTTTTTTATAAAAACTGTTTTGATAGTAATTTGAAGTATGAATAGTTTTTGTCAAAAAACAAAGACCAGACCCCTTGAAGCCCGTAAATCTCCCCCCACCCCTGCTCCAAAAAATGAAGTGAGTGAACATGTATGCATCATTGTTTATATTTGTATGCTGTGTGTAGACGTTTAGCTGCTAACGTTACTTACCTCTAACATTCTACAGAGGTTAATACACACAGCATTAACGCTGTGCATGCTCTCTTCACATCGTTCTTGTAAAATGTATTTAAGTAACATTAACAAGCATACCGCTTTAGCCAATGCTGACTCGAAGGGATGCTCCCTGTCCTGTGCACTGTGTCGTAGTAAGAGCGTGGGTGTGGACTGTGAGCTAGGGATCGTCCCATTATCAATACCGTATTTTCAGTCTATAAACCATGTTTTTTTCATAACTTGGCTGGTGCCCTGTCTTATAGTCAGGTGGGCCTTGTAAGTCAGTATGAATTAGTTTTGACATTTATGAGGCAAGAGACAACATAACCTTCTACAGCCGCGAGAGTCCGCCATGTGCTGCTTCTGTATTTATGTAATTCAATGGATTCTGTTGTGTGGAATGACGAGTATGCGAACTTCACGCTAGTTGGCTTGTTCGGTTAATTTAGCCTATTCAACCTGCCAGGTAAGTTCTGTATGCTATGGTTTATCGTTTAAATAACTGATAATATTACTTTCAACATACAAACGTCTATTCAGCCTGCTGTTCTATCTGCTATTGTTTAGTTGAATAACTTGCCTTTGCAGATTAAATGTTTGTTCTTCTGCGTGGATTTTGTGAAATAATTTTCTAAACAAACGCGATGTATAGTCCACTGTGACGTATATATGTTATTTCGTCTTAATGATGCATTTTTGAATGATGCAGCTTATACTCTGGTGCGATTTATAGTCCGGAAAGTACGGTAAGTCATCATGTGACTCATTTTATTTACGGTTAACTTATTTTTCATTAATTTTACTAATAGTTAGATTGGGCGTTTAATTACAAAAAAATGCCTTGACAAAAAGGGCACTTTGGTCATAATAGGAGCAGGTGCTTGGGCACCCTCTTCCCCACCCCTCTGCAAGTGCCTGGAAAAAAAAAATATATATATATATATATATATAATTACAATATTATTATATTATGTAACACAACATTATGCTACATTTTAAAAATGACTTTAACACATCTGGCATTTGACATCTCCTTATGATTTTCATCCACTCTTCTTTAGATATTAGACTGGTAGATGGATCTAATCAGTGTTCTGGGAGAGTGGAGGTTTTATATAATGATCAATGGGGAACCGTCTGTGATGCTGGCTGGGATTTAACAGATGCTGCAGTGGTGTGTAATAGCATGGGTTGTGGGACTCCTATAGCAGCAGAGACTGGGGCTTTCTTTGGGCAGGGTTCAGGACCCGTGTGGCTGGATGATATGAGTTGTTCTGGGAATGAGCCATCAGTGAAAAATTGTTCATCAATGGCATTAGGAACAAGCACCTGCAGCCATGAACAAGATGCTGGAGTCGTCTGTAACCGTAAGCTTTAAATCCTTGGATAAATATTTTATATAGTTGAATATTTTAAATAGTGATTATTTATTTGCTCCAAACCTCCTCATTCTAAATCATTTTGCTAATACAAAAGAAGACATTTTGAATAATCTTCATCTGACTCTTTTCAAATGACAATCACTAATGATCTGCTCATTTATAATGGAAAACTGTACCCTTATTCACCATCCCACATTTTCTAATTGCTGTGTTGATTTGTCATTGTATGGAAAAGAGCTACATATTTCTTTTCTCTTTTGGTGTTCCACATAAAACAAAAAACCTTACATCTTAGAACTTTGCAATAAAATGAGGATCGGGAAATAATGAAAGAATTTATTAGAACATTTGAGCATTTTTAACACCTTGTCCATTATTCATATTTAGCACCTGTTAGGTTGGTGAATGGCATTAACTCATGTTCTGGACGAGTGGAGGTTCTTCATAATGGTCAGTGGGGAACAGTGTGTAATGATTTCTGGAACACTACTGATGCTTCAGTGGTGTGTAAAGAGGTCGGATGTCCAACTGGTGGTGAAGTGAAAAGCTTTACTTACTTTGGACCTGGTGGGGGAGCATTATGGATGGATGATGTTTATTGTACAGGGACTGAATTGTCACTAACAGACTGCACATTTCGTGGATGGGGAATACACAACTGTGATCATTCATTTGATGTTGGAGTCATCTGTCGAGGTAGGAGATGATACAGCTTTTATTCCTTTGCCAGTCTCTACTCAACCCTTCTGCTTTGGATATTTGTGATTACATACAAACAATGATCCTGTAAAAAGCATTGAACCTGTTGTCACAGAACCAGACTTTATGGAAACTGAAGTCCAGTCTGTTTTGCTGTTCAGCAAGTAAAAGATAATGTCACTGCAGTCTGTAAAAATGAAAAAAAAAAAAACAGAAATAATATCAGTATTATAATATTATGAAACACAACATTATGCTAAGCCACTGTTCTTCATTGTGTGGCTCGGCAAACTTCAATTTGTGGCTAGCATGGCAGTAAATAATACAGTGATGGGATAATGCATGCATGTGCTTTTTGTGTCTTTTCTGCTCCGGCGCCAACTTTGTTAGAAAACCATACCCGTTATATCGCCTATCGACGCCTGTCGATAATCACGTTCAATCGCATGCAGCACTTGCACAGAGTGATTGTCATATGACATCAAAGTACCGTGAGAACAGATTACATGTCTTCTCGGGTCCAAAGAAATGTAACCGACCCGAAATGAACCGAATCACTTTATACCCGAACCCGATGTGCATAAATCATTTTTTTTTAAAGAAAGACCCGACCAGAGACAAACCTGAGAAAATTAGACCCGAGTCCGACCCAAACTTGTGGCAATTTTTTTAACCGACTGGACCGGAATGTAAACGCCACTGACGTGTGTGCATTCTGCAGACCCACACACAGCTGTCAGGCAGAATGAAACTCCGGTGGCCTTGCAACCAATTTGGAGAGCTGCTCCATTTGTTTTACTTTGTTATCTGACGACGACACCAAGGTAACCACTAAAATGTTCATATTTTTTTTAAACCTTTGTTAACATTTCAAGAATCAAAACAGTGTCAGGTATAACTATCTTGGACAAAAAAAACTAAACAAAAGAAAAGTACAAAAGAAAAGTACAAAAAAAGACAACACAAAAAAAAGACAAAAACTAGATGGTCGCCCACTGCAAAATAAAAGCACAATATATATTTACTTATACAGAGTTAAATAAGAGAAACATCCCAGCATGCAACAAATTTACAAAAGAGAGAAAAAAAATTGGTAGACAATCAGGGTGGCTACTCTGGAATAGCTGTAAAAATCAATCCCTCAACATGTGTGAAAAAAGGACCCCAAGTTTTATTATACTTTGCCAGAGAACCATATATCGAGCACCTAACTTTCTCCAGTTTCACAAACTGCAGGATGTCCCTGATCCAAGATGAATAAGGCCGTGGCGCAGTAGACTTCCACCTCAGTAAGATCAAACGTCTAGCCAATAATGAGACAATGGCCACAAAGTCAGCTTTATATTTGGGAAGCTGCAAAGTAGGAGGTAAAACCCCAAACAAAGCAGTACATGCTATAGGATCGAATTGAACCCCTGTACAAACAGAAATAGAATTAAATATCTGTGTCCAGAAATTAAATAGAGAAGGGAAAGACCAAAACATATGGGCATGGGTAGCCGGGGCCGATGACATCTAATACACATGGGGTCAACATCATTATAGATTTTGGAAAGCCTAACTCGAGTAGGATGGGTACGATGTAGAATTTTGCACTGGATCAGACCATGTTTAGCGCAAAAAGATGAGGAGTGGACCCGACGCAAAATGGCATCCCACAGCTCCTCCGAGATCTCCTCCCCTGGATCCTCCTCCCATTGGGTTTTAATTTTATGCTGTGGGGTAAGCAGTAGAGAATAGATAAGATTGTATAGCTGTGAAATAGCTCCCTTAATGATGGGCAATGGGGTTAAAAAGGAGTCAATTAGAGAGGCTTCTGGGAGATTTGGGAAATTGGGGCTAAGGTTGCGGAGGTAAAAAAGCTAAGAGGGGTGTGGATGAGAGCAGTCAATGAAGCAGGTTTAACAGAAAACATCTCCATACTCATCCATGTGGGAGGAACTGGTGCTCCCTCCAGAGAGATCCAAAGCTGAATTACTCTAAGGATGGAAGCCCAGTAATAAAAACCTAAAGTTGGGAAGGGCCAGGCAGCCAAGGGTCTTGGGTCTCTTTAACAACTCCCTTCGCATGAGAGGGATCTTCCCATTCCATATAAACTCAGTGATTAATTTGTCTAATTTGTGAAAAAAAGACTGAGGAAGAAAAATAGGTATGCACTGGTAAATATAGGACAATTTGGGGAGGATATTCATCTTAACCGAATTGACCCTAGCCACAAGGGAAAGGGGCAAAAGTGACCATTGCCGAAAGTCGATCCGTATCTGATCTAACAAAGGAGTACAATTATAATCAAACAAATCTTCGAATCGGTCCCTAATCTGGATACCAAGGTATTTAAAGCCAGATGGAACAATTTTTAATGGGAAACCCTGAGCAGCATTTTGGGCACCTTGATTTAAAGGAAACCGCTCACTCTTGTCCAAGCCTGAAATCTGACCAAATAAACTAAGAATGTCAAGAGCAGCTGGAACTGAAACAGAAATATTTGACATATATAATAATAAGTCATCAGCATAGAGGGAGACCTTCTGTTCAAGACCATATCTTGTTATACCAGTAATGTGCAGCTCTGAATGAAGCGCAGTAGCGATGGCAAATAATTAAGGACTCAGAGGGCAGCCCTGACGAGTGGAGTGGTGCAAAGGGAAATAATCTGAATGGGTGTCATTAGTTCTAACTGAGGCCATAGGGGATGAATAGAGAAACGTAATGCAAGAAATGAACTCCTGACCAAAACCAAATTTCTCCATAGCGTAAAAAAGGTAGACCCACTCCACCCTATCAAAAGCCTTCTCTGCGTCTAATGAGATTACGGCTTCTGGCCCCACTGACATAGACGTGTTATAAACAACATTGAGCAGTCGTCTGAGATTAAAGAACCCATGTCTGTTCTGGACAAAACCTGTCTGATCAGGAGAGATCCAGTCGCAGTGCTAATAATTTGGACAGAAGTTTTACATCTACAGATAAAAGACTAATCGGACGGTAACTTGAGCAGAGCAAAGGGTTCCTATTCGTTTTTAAGAGGCCTAATATGGAGGCCTGAATTAAAGTCCGAGGTAATTTAGAAAGAGTCAGAGATTCATTGAACATTTCTATTAAAATTGGTGCTAATTTGTCAAAAAAGGTCTTATAAAACTCGGTCGTAAAACCATCCGGGCCCGGACATTTTCCAGATGGCATAAAAAGTGTTGCCCGTTTAAGTTTATCAATAGTGATTGGGGCCTCTAATTGCTTAGCAATATCAGCATCTACCTTGACCAGATCCAGTGGATCAAAAAAACTATCCAGGGCTGATGGATCAGATTCAACCTCAGAAGTATATGGAGAGTGTCACGCAATGAAAACAGAAGATCCCAGTGCGGATAACAGAAAAATTTATTTAAATAATAATGTGGGCAAAATGACAAAGGCACGTCTGGGCTAAAAGCCACACCAAGGCAGACGGCTGGGAGTGGGGAGCACACACAGGCACTGGGGCGAGAAACCACACACGTTCGGGCTCCGGCCAGACAACGAAAGGTGGGAGAGAGTATATATATCTGGCCAGATCACCTCTCGCTGGGAGAGTCGTAGCCAACCCGGCTGCTGGCACACGAGACAGGTGGTAGGGAGAATTCCTGCGGCGGGCAGAGAGAGAGAGAGCGTTAGTGGTGCTGATGAGTGAAGCTGGAGCAGCTCCAGAGATGAAGAACCCTCACACTGGACAGCGGCTAAGCCACATTGAGCGTCCGCAGTAGCAAGAGATTGACCAGTCTATAAATCCAACTGAAGGTGAAGGCAGTCCGCATTAGACAGCAGAGAAACAGTCCAGTGAGCCGTAGGAGATAACAAAATCGCAGTATATCTTCCTGGACAGCAGAGAGCACAGATTAGGGGAAAATAAATCCAAACTTGACACAGACACAGGACAAGACTAGAAACTAGCGAAGCTAGTAATGGCGAGAACATACACTGACGAACTTGCAAGGAACAAACAAACACACAGGGATTAAATACTTAACCGATTGGGCATCAAATGAATATCAGGTGAGAGACGCAGGTGAAAGAAATAACACTAATGACACCCGTGACAGAGCTGCGCATGTGTGAAACTGTCAACACAGAACATGAACAGAGAAACAAAAATACAGCAGTCACAAAAACCAAAGTCACGACAGGACCCCCCCATGACCGCCCCCAGGCGGTCCATGGGAGGGCTCACCTCGTCGCCGACGGAAGTCCACAATCAGGTCAGGGTCCAAGATGTCCCGGGCCGGTACCCAACACCTCTCCTCCGGACCATAGCCCTCCCAATCCACTAAATACTGAAAACCCCTGCCCCGCCGACGCACATCTAAAAGGGATTTAACAGTAAAAACTGGGGAACCGTCCAGAAGCTGCGGGGTGGGAGGTGTGGGAGCAGGAGGGACAGGGTTAAGGGGAGAAAAAAAAACAGGCTTCAGTTTAGACACATGAAAAACTGGATGAACCCGACCGAGAGCAGGAGGCAATCTGAGCTTAACCGTCACCGGGTTGATAACCTTTTCAATACTGTATGACCCAAGGAATCGAGGTGCCAGCTTACGAGATGGCCCTCGGAGAGACAGATCCTTGGAAGAAAGCCATACCTTCTGCCCACAGATAAAACGGGGTGCGGGTCTACGGTGACGATCAGCCGTGGTTTTAGTCCGTCTGGAGGTCCTGAGTAATGTATTTCTAGCCCTCCCCCAGGTGCGTCTGCAACGTCGAACAAAGTCTAGCGCAGACGGGACCACCGCATCGAGTTCCTGATCTGGGAAAAGAGGGGGCTGAAACCCCATGGAAGCCTCAAACGGAGACATCTTATGGGATGAACCAGGAAGAGAGTTATGTGCATATTCTACCCAGGGTAACTGTTGGCACCAAGAGCTTGGATATTGAGATGTCAGACAGCGGAGCGCACGACCAAGATCCTGGTTAGCCCGTTCACATTGGCCGTTGATCTGTGGGTGATAACCTGAAGACAATCTGTCTACAGAACTCTTGCCAAAAACGGGAGATAAATTGAGGACCCCTATCAGAAACTACGTCAGAAGGCAGACCATGTAAGCGAAAGACGTGTTCTATCATAATCTGAGCCGTTTCCTTGGCAGAAGGAAGCTTGGGCAGAGGGACAAAATGCGCTGCTTTAGAGAAGCGATCGACAATGGTCAAAATTACAGTGTTACCTCTAGAACTGGGTAAATTGGTAACAAAATCAATGGCTATGTGAGACCAGGGACGGGAAGGGACAGATAAGGGCTTAAGCAGACCTACTGGGGCTTGATGAGAAGCCTTATTGCGAGCACAAACCTGACAGGCTAACACAAACTGTCTGACATCGGAGCCCATAGAGGGCCACCAAAATCACTGACGGACGGCAGCCAGCGATCTCCGAACCCCAGGATGACAAACTAACTTGGATTCGTGACCCCACCGGATGACCTCGGAACGGAGCGATTTTGTAACCCAAAGCAGACCCGCTGGGCACCCCTCTGGCACTTCCCCCTCTCGTCCGGCCTCTCTCACCCGCTGTTCGATGCCCCAACGCAGAGCGCCCACCACTCGCCCCTCCGGGAGAATGGTTTCGTCTCTGACAGAATCGGAAACATCGAACAAGCGAGAGAGAGCATCGGGTTTAGTGTTTTTTTACAGGCCACTTAGCCACCGTTCTGACTTTATCTGGATCGGGAAGTATCTCACCCTCGGCTATCACGAAACCCAGAAACGAAACCGACCTCTTATGAAACTCGCACTTCTCCGCCTTCACATATAACTTGTTCTCAAGCAATCGGCGTAAGACTCGGCGGACATGCTGAGTGTGTTCCTGCAAGGAGGAGGAAAAGATGAGAATATCATCAATGTACACAAAGACAAACTTGTTAATCATGTCTCTCAGCACATCATTAACCAAAGTCTGGAAGACAGACGGAGCGTTACCAAGCCCGAAAGGGAGAACGCAGTACTCAAAGTGACCAGTAGGGGTATTAAATGCTGTCTTCCACTCATCGCCCTCTCTTATGCGCAATAAATGATAGGCGTTGCGCAAATCTAGCTTAGTGAAGAACCGCGCTCCCTGCAATAGCTCAAAAGCAGAAGACATTAAAGGAAGAGGGTACCCATTCTTAACAGTAATGTCATTCAAACCCCTATAATCAATACAGGGACGTAGGGAGCCGTCCTTCTTTTTAACAAAGAAAAACCCCGCCCCTGCGGGAGAGGTGGAGGGACGGATGAGACCAGCACGAAGGGCATCACTAATATAACAGTCCATAGCCTCTCTCTCCGGACCAGACAAAGAATAAAGTCTACCTTTAGGCGGAGAAGTGTCTGGGAGAAGTTCAATAGAACAGTCGTATGACCGGTGGGGAGGAAGGGAGGTGGCCCGGGCTTTACTGAACACCTGACCGATATCGGCATTCTCCGCCGGAACCCCGGTCAAATCAACCGCCGAAACCTGAGGGAGAGAAGAAACAGAACCCGAAGAAGCAGAACCAAGACAAGACACATGACACAACTGAGACCAAGCTAAAATGACATTGAGTTGCCAATCAACGTGGGGATTGTGTTGTGCCAACCATGCATGCCCTAAAATAAGGGTGAGAGCGAGGCATGAAGGATGTACAACACAATCTCCTCACGATGATTGCCAGAAATAAAAAGACTTACAGAAGGAGTGCAGTGCGTGATCTGTGCCATCTGCTGACCTCTGATGGACCAGACATCCAGAGAAACCTTTAAAGGAACAGCAGGAATGCTGCACTCACGAGCCAAATCCTCACTAATAAAGTTGCCCTCAGCGCCCGAGTCGAGCAACACAGTAGTGGAATGATCGAGGCCAGCAAAAGACAGGGTGACAGGAAGCTGAGTGCATGAAGTCGGGGAGGATTTCCTTGAAGTGGCGCCCACCAGGACTCCCCGGTTCACTGATGGGCAGTCCCTTTTACCGGACAGGCCTTGGCAAAGTGTCCCGGCTTGCCACAATAAAGACACAGGGAGTTCTGAAGGCGACGCTCTCTCTCTCTCTGCGAAAGTCGCATTCTACCCAGCTGCATGGGCTCAGTCTCCGTAGTTAAAGGAACACTGGTCTGACTGGACTGAGAGATCTTATTCTGATGGACACGATGACGCAGTGTGCGGCAATGATCGCGAAACAGCATCCGAGCCTCCACCCTCAGTGCTAACTCGATGATGCCGTCAAGAGTGTGGGGCAAATCGTGGGTAGCAATCTCATCCTGAATGTTGTCGCTGAGACCCTCAAGAAATTGTGCCTGGAGTGCCGCCTCGTTCCAACTGCAGGCTGCTGCCAAGGTCTTAAACTGGATGGAATAGTCAGTGACGGAGCTAGCTCCCTGCGTGAGGCGGGCCAGCCGGGCAGCGGCGGCATCTCCGCGAGCCGAACGGTCAAAGAGCTTCACCATCTCCTCACAGAACTCCTCAAAAGAATGGCAGCAAGGATCCTGGGCGTCCCAAACAGCGGTGCCCCACTGGCGTGCTCTCCCAACCAACAGGGTGATAACATAGGCGATACGAGTGCGCTCAGTCGCATAGTGACGAGGCTGGAGGGCAAATACCAGTGAACACTGGGACAGGAACGCCCGACAGGAGGAGGGGTCACCGTCGTAAGGAGGAGGATTGGCGGCATGAGGCTCCGACTCTCGGGAATGATGAGTCCGATCAAGACGTGACGAAAGCTCATTAAAACGAGCGGACAAATCCTCCATTTCCCGGGCTGTTGTAGTGAGCTGATCGGTGTGTCTACCCAGCCAAGCCCCTTGCTGAGCAATCGCTGAACGAACGGAATCTGCATCTGCGGGATCCATGATGGCAAGTTCGTTCTGTCACGCAATGAAAACAGAAGATCCCAGTGGGGATAACAGAAAAATTAATTTAAATAATAATGTGGGCAAAATGACAAAGGCACGTCTGGGCTAAAAGCCACACCAAGGCAGACGGCTGGGAGTGGGGAGCACACACAGGCACTGGGGCGAGAAACCACACACGTTCGGGCTCCCGCCAGACAACGAACGGTGGGAGAGAGTATATATATCTGGCCAGATCACCTCTCGCTGGGAGAGTCGTAGTCAACCCGGCAGCTGGCCCACGAGACAGGTGGTAGGGAGAATTCCTGCGGCGGGCAGAGAGAGAGAGAGCGTTAGTGGTGCTGACGAGTGAAGCTGGAGCAGCTCCAGAGATGAAGAACCCTCACACTGGACAGCGGCTAAGCCGCAATGAGCGTCCGCAGTAGCAAGAGATTGACCAGTCTATAAATCCAACTGAAGGTGAAGGCAGTCCGCAATAGACAGCAGAGAAACAGTCCAGTGAGCCGTAGGAGATAACAAAATCCCAGTATATCTTCCTGGACAGCAGAGAGCACAGATTAGGGGAAAATAAATCCAAACTTGACACAGACACAGGACAAGACTAGAAACTAGCGAAGCTAGTAACGGCGAGAACATACACTGACGAACTTGCAAGGAACAAACAAACACACAGGGATTAAATACTTAACCGATTGGGCATCAAATGAATATCAGGTGAGAGACGCAGGTGAAAGAAATAACACTAATGACACCCGTGACAGAGCCGCGCATGTGTGAAACTGTCAACACAGAACATGAACAGAGAAACAAAAATACAGCAGTCACAAAAACCAAAGTCACGACAGAGAGGAGTAAAACAGTTTAAACTGCTCATTAATTTTTTAAGATCGGTTGTGACGGCAGAAGGAGTATGAATTTGTTAAATCTGCTGAGAGGAGGAAGCCTGTCGAAGATGATGGGCCAAAAGTTTGGTCGCCTTATCCCCAGATTCATAAAAACAACAATTTAGCTTTAAATAAGAGCTCTTCAACCTCTTTAGTGGAAAGAACATCAAACTCAACCTGAAGAGAGAGCCGGTCCTTATATATATTAGGGGACGAGGAGGAAGCATACATATTATCAAGCTGGGAGATTCGTAATCTCAATTCTTTAATTTTTTTTCCTTAGTTTGTTGTCATAGCTGCTGTAGGAAATAATTTCACCTCTAATATATGCTTTGAAAGACTCCCAGAGAAGGGAGGCTGAGATCCCTGGAGTTCTGTTAGTAGGTAGAAAAAAGTCAATCTGATTGGAGACAAACTTAACAAAATCTTCACTAGATAACAAGCGCGTATTAAGACGCCAAGGGGGACACATACGTTCGCGCTCCAGTATAAATAACTCCAGTGTAGTCGGAGCATGATCTGAAATTAGAATAGTGTCATAAGAGCAAGACTGACCCGAATGGAGAAGGCGGTTGTCTAGGAGAAAATAATCAATGCGAGAAAAGGAATGATGTACGTGAGAAAAATAAGAATAAATTTTACCAGACGGATTTAGAAAGCGCCAAGGGTCAGAGACAGAAAACTCATCCATAAAGGATAAAATGGTCTTGTAAGATTTTGAGGGCACTCCTGGTTTATGAGAAGAATGATCTAATACAGGATTAACCCAACAGTTGAAGTCGCCCCCCATAATAAGTAGATGTGTAGACATGTCAGGTAATTTTGCAAATAGTTGATGAAAAAAATTGTCGTCATCCCAGTTTGGACCATACACATTAGCCAGAATTACAGAATTGCTATATAGCTTACCCGCTACAAACACAAACCTACCATTAGGGTCAGCTATTACATTAGAGCACAAAAAAGGAACCGATTTATGAATCAAAACGGCAACACCCCTAGATTTACCATAAAACCTAGAATGAAATACTTGACTGACCCACCTCCCCTTTAATCTGAAATGGCTGGAAGAGTTAAAATTAGTCTCTTAAGGAAAACAATATGAGCACCTAATTGTTGAAGATAATAAAGAACTTTGCTACGTTTAATAGGCTGATTTATACCATTACAGTTCCAGCTAACAAGTTTGAGTCCTGTCCCTATTTGTCGTAGCATCCTCGACTGCTGCATGTTAGGCCTGGCAAACTCGATTCCTTTTAAGGATCCGGGTTATTGTGAGTCACTCACTAAAGTGATCCGGGTTGTGTGATTCACTTGAGTCATTTGAGTCAGTATTGCTAAATTGCCAAGGAAACTCAGTACAGACCCACTTGTAACCGGCTGATCCACGCGACTCGAGATTCTCAGAGCCGGAAACATTGCAGACTCGCAGACCATGGACATGAGACTCGCTCTACAGATCCCACTAACCGGCTGATTCGCGTGGATCAGCCGGAGCCGGTTAGTGGATCTATAGAGCGACTGAAGTCTCCTCAAAAGCAAATCCATAACAAAAGCCTTTCACTTCTAAAAATAACATGCTTATAGGTTTTAGGTTTGGTGTGTATGGTCGACCATTTAAAAAAGAAGCCTAATAACAATAGCATAATAATATAGAGAAAATATAGAAAATAACTGTCCTGCTTATGTAGCCCCCAGAGTCGGAGAGACAGTTCGCGCAGATCAGCCGGTTACGGATCAGCTGGCGGATCAGCTGGTTACGGATCAGTCGGTTACGGATCAGCCGGTTACGAGTTGAGAGACTCTCGAGTCAGAGCAGATTCGCATGTCTCTCGAGTCCGCATTGTTTCCGGCTCTGAGTGAGAATCTCGGGTCAGTTCGCGCTCGCGCGGATCCACAGGTCTCTCGAGTTTGCAATGTTTCCAGCTCTGAGTGAGATTCTCGGGTCAATTCGCGGCTCGCACGGATCCGCAGGTCTCTTGAGTTTGCAATGTTTCCGGCTCTGAGTGAGAATCTCGGGTCAGTTCTCTCGCAGATCAGCCGGTTACGAGTGGATCTGTAGTGCGAGCGAAGTCTCATCAATAATGTTGAAAGAGGTTTGTGTGTGTGGTGGCGCTGTTTATGGTTTTACATTGAATTATAGTAGGACTCAACTGATCCGGGTTAATGACACTAGAGACTCGCGACTCATGAGTTAATTTAAAGATCCGGGTTAAAGATCCGAGTGAACTGCGACTCGAACAGGTCTACTGCATGTTATGTCAAGTATTAGTGAACACTGCAGCATGGAATGTATAACAGACACAAAAAAAATTGAAACATGGGCGACCTGACTTAACAAAACATCAAACACATAGCAATAGAAAAAGGGAGAACTCCCCAACACCCCCCCCACCCCCTCATTAGCTGAAGCGTCTACCCAGACATGACGTGAGCAAATCCCACAAACTACCAAAAACATCTTAAGACGCTCCGTTAATAGCACAAACCAGTAGTGCTCATGTGAGTTTGTAACAAAGCATCAAATTAACGTGTAAACAAACACAGTAGCAGAATATGAAAAGTGACTTAAGTCTGAGTGATACAAACTTAAAACAGGGCAGCTTACCAACAAAAAAACAACATGGTAAATTTAAATTAACCCCCAGTTTAACTACCAACCGCTGTAAAACTGTAACAGCAGCAGAGGCACCAGACTTTAAGTTCACCTTGACAAAGTCCATTGCAATGACTGGGTCCTCAAAGGTGTGTGTAACTCCACCGGGGAGAGTGATCTTCAAAATCGCAGGGAACCTCAATCCAAACTTCACTCCCGGGCACGAATGTATCAGACGTTTAACGTCCGTAAAAGCAGCACGTTTCTTCGCAGCTGATGAAGTATTTTCGTAAGTCTTTTGCCTTGGTGGAGAAGAGAAGCTTCGCTGGCCCGGCGTAAAATGTCGTTCCTCACGTGAAAAAAGTGCACACGAATCACAAAAGATCGGGGTGGTTTACCATCACTGGGCTTGGATCGGAGGGTGCGATGTGCGCGATCGAGCAGGGGCAGCCCCTCCAGGCCAAGGGAATCCATCAGCAGCTGGGCAATAAATTCGGCCGGGCACGCACCTTCGGACCCCTCCGGCACACCTACCAGCCGTATGTTGTTCCTCCTTGCTCTACCCTCAAGGTCCTCACATTTATCCGTCAGCAGTTTAACATCGGATTTCAGCGTGGAGACTGCTGAATCCAGTGAAGTTAGCAGGTCACTGTGGTCAGAGCACGCGCGCTGTAATTCCCCGATAGCTTGATCAGTAGAGCCAAGTTTTTGTTGCATCGGTTCAATTGCGTGCCTAAGCTCCTCTCTTACCGAAGAAATGTCCGCTCGAAGCTCGCAGGACAGCGAATCTATCTTGCCGCAAATGTCCCCTTTTAACTGGTCTAACATAGCCTGAAGGATGTCCAAATTAGGCGCACACTCAGGGTCCATGACCACATTCGGCGGTGAGGAATCAGTCGAGGGAGAGGCCTTAGAACGGCCTGAATGAGCCGAATTTCCACGTGCAGCTGCCATTATCAATTGAAATCCATCCAAGAACACACCAAAACTGACCACATACTTGTCTGATGTCTACTTATGATGTTTGCGTGGTTTTTACATTCAAAAACATCAAAAGCAATAAGTAATAGGCTATTTTGTATCATGGATTAGTGGCTCTCTGGAGAAATGGTTCATTTGAAGGGGCGGGCCGCATTGAAGACCTGGATGTAAACGCCCACTGCTATGATTGGACAGCTTCATTCCCCGTCATTACATGTGGGGAAAGTTTTAAAAACATTAATGTGTAAAAATAGCAGCCGAACACATATATGTTTGAGCCACAAAAGATTCTGGGTGCTAAAGATGATACACATAAATGACAAAACGTATAGTAAAGTATAAACAAAACTTTAAACTCGACGTGACTAAATTACCGTATACAACACAGTAAGCGTGCATCAGAATCTAAACTGCGGCTGATAAATCCTTATCAATAACTTTGTATATTTCTATTGTGCTTGTGAGGTTGCTCTTAGATACACGTAACATTACATACCACAATTATATGATAAAAAAGCTTTGTTGAGTGTTTGACCTTTCAAACACAACTCACCTAAATTACTGCATACAACACAGTAAGTGGGCATTAGAATCTAAATTGCGGCTGGTAAGTCCTTCTTTATCACTAACTTTGTATATTTCTATTGTTATATTAAAGTTGTTTTGTTGTGTTGTACGTTTATTAATCGTTTAATGTTTTAAGTAAATTAAAACAGTCAAACATCCGTGTTTGGACACGGATGTTTCAACAGGACATATCAAGCGATCTCTTCCAACAAAGCAATAGTGAAAAGCAGTAACTTAAATAAAGTAAAATGTTTTACTTATTGTGTATTATACTGCTGTGTCATTTTTGTCAGATCCAATATTAGTGGTGCTTTTAATCACAGTCTCTCTGCAAATCCAGCATCAACTTCTTTCAAATGAATCTGAGGAACACAAAGTAAACAAACTCTCCCCACACAAGCTGGAACTTCTTAAAAACAAACTTTATCCACGCATTCCTAATGTTATGTTCTTAGCCTCCGTTATCCAGCGTCTGTGTTCTTCCCATAGACGGTTCTTCCACAACCGAGGATGCGTTTCCATGGTTACTCTATCATAACAGATCACCGCGTCAAAATAAAAGTCTCTCAGAAAAAATTTATTTAAAAGTCATTTTGGTTACATTTGGCAATCTTTAAAGACATGTTTACTGATTGTTGAGACACACATGTGTCACGCGAAGCTGTGGGCGGGGCTACAAAAGTGGTCGTTGTATTTGGATTCGGGGAGGTGGTTCAATTCTACTTTGACGTCATATTTCTACCAATTCCACACTCGCCTGTAATACTGGCTTGGTGCCAAAAACTGTTATATTACAGTAGCACGGATGTTTTCAGTTCTGAAACTTGCAGGATGTTCATTTAAGTATGATGACCTCTTATATAACAAATTATCAAGTTAAAATTGAGTATTTGAGTATTGAGTATTCACCGCTCCTTTAAAATTGACTGACATGTCTGTCTCAACGAAAATGAACCTACCGCCAGCCACACAATGTCGCAAGCGCTCTTGGCAAACAGATGAGAGGTTTGAAAAGGACATTGATGCACACACGCGCGAGAGAGTTCGGGTCTTCTCGGGTCCGTTAAGCAAAAACACATTCATTTTAAATTACCCAAGACCCGATGCCGCTATTATTGTACCCGACCTGTGTCTGAGGCGCACATGAAACTTTTAGATCCAAACCCGATCAGATCTTGGGTCGGACCTTGGGATTTCGGATCTAATGGCGCTTTTCCATTGCATAGTACCCCACGGATTAGTTTAGTTTGGGTCGGGTCAGCTCACCTCACTTTGGCGTGGTTAGCTTTTCCATCGAGTTTAGTATCACTTCGGAGTGGGAGGGATTATAGGCGTGTCGTTATATTTACGCTGCCTACTGTTGTGACATCATACACGTGAGAGCGTTGTTGTACATTCCCATACATTAATTTATTTCTCAGTCTGCCACAAAATTAAAATTGGCCACCACAAATAGATGTTTGCACATCGCGTTTATAACTACCTCTGTCTCACATGACAGTTTCTGTTCAAACACCCGACCCGTGGCGTCAGTCGACGGCGCTCCGCTGAGCCTCATTCAAGTTGCATTTAAGCATATATAATGCGGACGTGCCCATCGCGAATGTGCCGCCACAAACTGCAAGTCTGGAAAAAACTGTTATGGTGTCCCGGATTCTCAACCTGCGGATGTTTTTCATAGCTAAAAGGGTGTTTGGAAACTTATAGCAGAACACAGATAACAACATGTTTGCTTGAGACAGCGCAAGCTAGCAGTAAGCTAAAGCTAATATTTACATTACAGCGATGACGTGACGATTCTCTCAGACCAATCAGTGATCTACAGTGTTTTCGCGTCACGTTTGGTATCAGCTCGGGTCGCTTGGAACCCCAACCGAGGTGGTACATAAAAAAGTATCGGGTACTACGTACTGCACCCAATGGAAAAGCTCCCAAAAGTAAGCTGACCCGACCCAAACTAAACTAAACCGTGGGGTACTATGCAATGGAAAAGCGCCATAAGTGGACCCGTGAAGACCTCTAGATCAGACTGCTTGTTATGCTTTTGAATTGTTCTCTCAGCAAAGTAATGTCACTCGCCAATCGTTCTGTGCAGTACCGCATAAAATTAAGAGAAAGGTGGCCCCCTAGTGGTTCGGGGGGCACTGCATACACATATAATAAGAATGCTAAGCATTAAAATCCTGTTTTTATCATTAAGGGAAATCATCTTGTCTCAGTTACAAATTTGACTGGTAAATTATAAAGAATGATTTGCCCTTATATTTATTGCATATCAACAGATTGATAAGCAGACATGCTATTTATGACTGCATGTAACTTTTGATACTTTGCGGTAAAGGCAGCTCTCCTATTGACTCTGACCTATCAGTGTGGCTCTCATAAAAAAAATATTGAAGACCACTGTGCTAAGCAGTGAAATTGCAGAAATGACTTTGACACATCTGACATATGACACATTTTATATCTCCTTATGGTTTATATGCACTTTCTTTTAGATATTAGACTGGTAAATGGATCTAATCAGTGTTCTGGAAGAGTGGAGATCTTATATAATGATCAATGGGGAACCGTCTGTGATGCTGGCTGGAATTTGGCAGATGCTGCAGTGGTGTGTAATAGCATGGGTTGTGGGACTCCTGTAGCTATAAAGACCGGGGCTTTCTTTGGTCAGGGTTCAGGACCTGTGTGGCTGGATGGTGTGAGTTGTACTGGGAGTGAGACAACACTTAAAAATTGTCCTTCAAATGCATTGGGAACAAGCACCTGTAGCCATGGACGAGATGCTGGAGTCGTCTGCAACCGTGAGCTTTAAATCCTTGGATACATATTTTATATAGTTGAAACAAAATATAAACTCTGTGATTATTTATTTGCTCTAAACCTTATCATTCTAAATCTCTTTGCTAGTACAAAAGGAGACGTTTTGAAGAATCTTCATTTGACTATTTGGTTACACTTTATTTTGATAATCATAGTACACTTTAGACATTCTACTAACTATAAATAACTTTGCAACTACATGTCAACTTACTTTCAATAATTTGCAACTATACGTCAACTAACTGTCATTAGAGGATTAGTAGACTGTAAGGGTTGGGGTTATGGAAGAGGTTTGGGTTAGTGGAAAAAGTTGACATGCACCTGCAAAGATACTTAAAGTTAGTTGAATGTCTGTTGAGATATAATCACAATAAAGTGTAAGTATATATTAAGCAGACAGTCTACTAATTCTCTAAAGATTGGTAGTTGATATGTAGTTGCAAAGTTACTTATAATTAATAAAATGTCTTAAGTGGACTATCAAAATAGTGTTACCGACTATTTTCCTGTGACAGTCCATAGTGACCTAATTGTAACCTAATGACATAATCTCATTCACTGTGCCATTTTTTTTAAACTATTGATTTGTCATTGTATGGAAAAGAGCTGTCGTGAGGTCCTGTGTTCCACAGAAAAAAATAGTGCACATTTTTGAAACAGTGAGTGAATAATGACAGAAATTACAAGAACATCTGAGGTTTTAATAACATGTCCTTTATTCATGTTTAGCTCCTGTTAGGTTGGTGAATGGCAATAATTCATGTTCTGGACGAGTGGAGGTTCTTAATAATGGTCAATGGGGAACAGTGGCTTCAGATTCGTGGGACTCTACTGATGCTGCAGTGGTGTGTAAAGAGGTCGGATGTCCAACCAATGAAGTGAAAAGCTATGTCTACTATGGACCTGGTGCGGGTCCAATATGGATGCATTTACTTGAATGTACAGGAAGTGAAGTGTCACTAAAGGAGTGCAAATATCGTGGATGGGCATCATACACCTATGATCATACATATGATGTTGGAATTATCTGTCGAGGTGGGATAGTGTTTTTTTTCTTTGCTTTGACTCTGCCAATCTCTACTTAACCCTACAAGTGAGTCTAGGATGTTTGTGATTGCATACAAAATTATCCTGTTTAAAAGATTAAAGAGCACCTATTATGTTCTTTTTGATGTCTTAATATTGGTTTTGTGTTTTTTTTTTTTTGGTTTGTTCAAACAATACATACTTTTTCACATATTTTTCATTGTTGTTGCGCCTGACTCTATAAACAGCCTCCTTGCGAAATGCAATGATTGGTCAAGCTGGGTTTGAGTTTGTTGTGATTGGCCCATTGTCAGTCATTTAGAGCATGTATCTGTGATGTTGTGCCTCTTATCAAGGGGTGTGCTCTGTTGCATCAGTGCAAGACACAGAGCTACATTTATGGATTTACCTGTTAGAGTAAAATAAAAAAATAACTGTTTCCCCCGTTATAACGAAGTTACCGTTACTGACATTAAAATGTTGTGCGTTACTAAAATTTATCTCACTGAAGTGATTTTCACCTGTGTATGCTCACTCTCTCAGCCAGACACTGTTTTTCTCTTATGTGTGTGTGTGTGTGTGTGTGTGTGTTGAGAGAAACATAACTGATGATGATTGGTGTGTGTGTGTGTTTGTTAGAGGGGGTGGGACAACCACATAGCTAATGATGATTGGCTTAATAATCAGAGGCAACCAAACGCAGAGTTCACACACAAGCATGCACAGTCCGACTCTGAGAAGTGTAAAAAAAGTCTGAGCAGTGTTGCCAACTTGGTCACTTAGTCGCTAGATTTAGCAACTTTCTTTCACTTTAGCGACTTTATGTCATGACACGGGAGTGGAGTGAGGACGCAAACGCTGAGTTCGGAAAATAAATAACATTTAATGATAAAACTGGAAATAATAACACGAGGAGTAACAGGTAAGCAAACACAGGAACATCCAAAATGTGACATGGGGAACAGACAGGGTAGTAATGACAATCTTCCGGCGACAAGTGTGAAACAGACAGCAGTATAAATACACAAAGACTAAACAAGAAACAGGTGAGATGAGTAATCAGCCGGGAAAAAACCAGGTGACGTAATCGGAGACAAACACAAAACATGACACGGACTAACCGTGACATTACCCCTCCCTCAAGGAGTGGCTACCAAACACTCATTACAAAAATCAAACAAAGTCTGGTAGAGTGGGTCCAGGGGAGGGATGGAGGGTTTGGAGACCCTGACGAAACCGGCAGCCGCCGGGACGAAGCCAATGGGCGGTGAGCCGGCCTCAACCGAGCGAAGACCACCTTGGCCGATCCCCTTCCTGCAGGAATGAGTGATCTCTCCAGGTGAGTCCCAAGAGACATCGGGGCTGGCAGCATGCACGCCCCGATGTCACTACTCCCCCTCAATGAAATATTTGGGGAAGCAGCCCTCCCCGAACTCGCTGCATCCAATAATTGCCGGATGATTGTCATTGCACCCATGTGTGTTCCCCGTGTAACTTGTTCTTGATGTTATTGTGTCTTTGCTTACCTTTTCATCGTGTACTCCTCGTGTTTTTGTTCCAGTTTTATCATTAAATGTTATTTATTTTCTGAGCTCAGCATTTGCGTCCTGACTCACGTCCCGTGTCATGACAGAATCATCCGTCCATTATTGGACACAGCGAGTTTGGGGAGGGCTGCTTCCCCAAATATTTAATTGAGGGGGAGTAGTGACATCGCCTGGAGAGATCACTCGTTCCTGCAGTAAGGGGATCGGCCCAGGCGGTCTTAGCTCGGTTGAGTCGCCGTCTCTGGTCCCTCGGAGGTCCACCACCGTGCCCGACTTGGGAGCCCGGAACGGAGACCACGCCCGATCGTTTCCCCGGGGTGGTCATCACCGTGAGGGAGCCCGTTTCCCGCGTTGGTGGGATGCAACTTCCCGATTCCCAGTTGGGGGTAATTCGTCTGCCTCGGTCCTCATAAGGGTCGTTCCAGCTTGGCCGGCTCACCGCATTGTTGGTTTCGTCCCGGCGGCTGCCGGTATCGTCAGGGTCTCCAAGCCCTCCATCCCTCCCCTGGATCCACCCTACCAGACTTTGTGTGTGTTTACGTTGTGAGTGTCTGGTAGCCACTCCTAGAGGGAGGGGTTGTGTCATGGCTAGTCCGTGTCATGTTTTGTTTGTGTCTCCGATTACAGCAGTGTATTTATACTGCTGTCTGTGTCATTCGAGTCGCCGGATGATTGTCATTGCAACCATGTCTGTTCCCCGTGTTACTTGTTCTGGATGTTACTGTGTTTTTGCTTACCGGTTCATCGTGTACTCCTCGTGTTTTTGTTCCAGTTTTATCATTAAATGTTATTTATTTTCTGAACTCAGCGTTTGCGTCCTAACTCACGTCCCGTGTCACAAATCCAGCAATCTTTTCTGGCATGGTTGGAGACTTTTGTAGACTGACATGAAAACACACGTCATTCTCTCTTCTCAACAAGCACCGGGTGCTGCTGCTGTGCCCCATCTCAAAGCACTGACAGGCATCCTAGTCATTGCACAGCAATCACTACAAACACACCGTCAACAGGGTGCTGGCAAGTGCAACGAGCTTAAAGGTAGCGGTCGCAAACACGAAGTATAATAAGTACTACTTTTCCATTGTTGAGGTGAAAAATAAGAATGTTTGTCCACGTCTGTGGCAAGTAGCTCTGATCTAATAAAGCACCTAACATCGGCACATTCTGACACAAAATTTGTGGTTTCTCTTCAGTATCCATTTTAGTCATTTAACATATTTAATATTTAGGGCATCCAAGTTATTTGAAATATTTGATTTTTGTAAGTATCGCAATAGGTGCATGTCCACTGTGAGAGACATAATCTAAAAAAACATCCAGAAATCACTATGTATGATTTTTTAAACTATGTATTTGTATGATACAGCTGCAAATAAGTATTTGAACACCTGTCTATCAGCTAGAATTTTGACCCTCAAAGACTTGTTAGTCTGCCTTTAAAATGTCCACCTCCACTCCATTTAATTATCCTAAATTAGATGCACCTGTTTGAGGTCATTAGCTGCATAAAGACACCTGTCCACCCCATACAATCAGTAAGAATCCAACTACTAACATGGCCAAGACCAAAGAGCTGTCCAAAGACACCTCCACAAGGATGAAAAGGGCTACTGGGAAATTGCCAAGCAGCTTGGTGAAAAAAGGTCCACTGTTGGACATGGAAGAAGCTAAACATGACTGTCAATCTCCCTCGGACTGGGGCTCCATGCAAGATCTCACCTCGTGGGGTCTCAATGATCCTAAGAAAAGTGAGAAATCAGCTCAGAACTACAAGGGAGGAGCTGGTCAATGACCTGAAAAGAGCTGGGACCACCGTTTTTAAGGTTACTGTTGGTAATACACTAAGACATCATAGTTTGAAATCATGCATGGCACGGAAGGTTCCCCTGCTTAAACCAGCACTCCAGAAAAAACAACTCCAGAGGAGTCATGGGAGAAAGTCATGTGGTCAGATGATCAGATGAGACCAAAATAAAACTTTTTGGTCATAATTCCACTAAATGTGTTTGGAGGAAGAAGAATGATGAGTACCATCTCAAGAACACCATCCCTACTGTGAAGCATGGGGGTGGTAGCATCATGCTTTGGGGGTGTTTTTCTGCATATGGCACAGGGCGACTGCACCGTATTAAGGAGAGGATGACCGGGGCCATGTATTGCAAGATTTTGGGGAACAACCTCCTTCCCTCAGTTAGAGCATTAAAGATGAGTCGAAATGGGTCTTCCAACATGACAATGACCCAAACCACACAGCCAGGATAACCGAGGAATGGCTCTATAAGAAGCATATCAAGGTTCTGGCGTGGCCTAGCCAGTCTACAGACCTAAACTCAATAGAGAATCTTTGGAGGGAGCTCAAACTCCGTGTTTCTCAGCAACAGGCCAGAAATCTGACTGATCTAGAGAAGATCTGTGTGGAGGAGTGGGCCAAAATCCCTCCTGCAGTGTGTGCAAACCTTGTGAAAAACTACAGGAAACATTTGACCTCTGTAATTGCAAACAAAGCCTACTGTACCAAATATTAACATTGACATCCTCAGGTGTTCAAATACTTATTTGCAGCTGTATCATACAAAAAAATAGTTAAAAACTCATACATTGTGATTACTGGATTTTTTTAAAGATTTTTTAGATTTTCTCTCACAGGGGACATGCCCCAACGATAACAATTTCAGACCCCTCCATGACTTCTAAGTGGGATAACTTGCAAAACAGCAGGGATTTCAAATACGTATTTTCCTCACTGAATTATTTGTGAGAAGTAATTAGTTACTATAATTAATTACAATTTTAAAGTAACATTCCCAACACTGCACAAGATGCCGCTCATTTGATGAACGTAAGGTTCTGGATGGGGTATAGGAATGTATAAAGGTGTGAAAGTATGCCGGTGCGGTCCCAGTGAAAGTCTAGTAAGTAAGTAGTAGCGACTTGTGCCTGATACATGCTTCAATCGGTAGCCAGTGGAGAGAGATGAAGAGCGCCGTTACATGAGCCCTTTTTGGGCTTTTGGAAGATGATCCGAGCTGCTGCGTTCTGAACTCATTGGAGTGGTTTAATAGACCGTACCGGTAGGCCAGCAAGAAGAGCACTGCAGTTGTCCAGCCTGTAGATTACAAGGGCCCAAATCAGAAGTTGTGCCGCATGCTCTGTAAGATATGGGCGTATCTTCCTGATATTGTATAACTCAAATGGCATGATCGCACTGTCTTTGCAATGGTATAAATGAAGGACATCATCAAAGACAAAACCAAGGTTTTTTTGCGGTTTTGGAGGAGAAATGGTTGCCCAGTTGAATGGATGGGATGTGGTGGTGTTTCTTTAACCAAGCCGAGATGTAAACGATGACAAGAGTCTCTGCAAATGGTTGTACAGAAATTAAATGGAAATAATAACACAATTATAATCGTGTAATATATTTCTATCTGTCATGTTTATATTAAAGGTGCAAAAGAGGATGTTTTCGCCAACTGAGAATCCAACAGCCCTCCTTCACAGCTCATTACTAGGGACGCCTCCCAAAACTTGTGCATGAGTGTTTGTTTACCACCGGCATATACTGTGTCACGTCAGTGGATTCATTATGATATGATAATAAACACATAAGCCATAACGTTAGCTCAGTCAACGCTACTCCCTTTTCAACTAGCATGTAGCAGACTGGTCAATGCCTTACAACTACAGTACAAAAACAATGTCGAAATACCTGAATAACAGTACAACAATAATTATTCCACAAAGAAAGAATAATCATTGTTTCTTGTTGAGAAGAATTTTTGCGAAATGCAAGTCTGTCTTGACACCTCTCTGTTCCTTCATTGCTCTTCAGCGTTGAAATGTTTCTCCAATAATGACTGGTTAGATTACGTTCTTCTGACCATTTTCTCCTCTTCTCAGCGACTTGAAAAAAGTATTTCTTTTGCGTCCTCCTTTGGGTTTCTTCTCTTCCATGGTGCAATTTCAAAGAAGAAAGCAGGAGCGACAAAGAAAACAAACCCAAACTAAAGACGGAGTTTCATGCGCTATGTGCATGCGTTACCTGTGTAAAGTAACTGAAGCGCAAGTCTCTAACAAAAAAACTAAATGGCAATGATTGATAAGCCAGAGGGCCAATCGTTTAGACGATGATCGCGTAAACGATTGGCTGATGTTTTTAAGACCCTACCTTGTGCACAGATGACGTATATTAATATGATTACTTTCAGTGCACCTTAGAATAGTCTTTTATCAGTTAGTAAAGACAGTTTCAAGTAATATTGCAAAAATGTATTAAAAAATACTCTTTTCTACTTAAATGTTATGTAGCAGCTTTATGCTGAACAGAGTTATTCAATTGTCACAAAGTAATTTGTCAGGGCAGAGAGAGAGACAGGATCCAAATGCAGGATAACAGTTTATTAGATGACACAGGAATATCCACAAGGGCTGGGCTTGGGTGAGATTAATGCAGAAAAATGTCAGAGAGTGAGAGAGATCCACTGTGCGAAGACAGGGTGAGAGATCACTGAGATGCCGCTGCAGAAAAACAAGGCGTGCTGGACAGCGACAGGGGACCCTGTGGGGAACGCTGGACAGCGCTTCAGATAGCAGAGCAGCCAGTGCAGCGGCAATGAGGGAGATGACAAACTCTCAGAGACAACAGGGCAGAAGATGACCTGGCAGGTGGTGAGACAGCAGAGAGCACAGGTAAAATATGATAATGAAAAAACTAACTTTTGAACTACGAGCGAATCCAAACTGGGACATTAACTAAACAAGACCAACACGGTTGGCAAGGCACATACAATGACGAACTCGCAGGGAACAAAAGGCACTAATATAGCAAACCAAACGTTGAAATAATAGGAATCAGGTGCGGGACCCAGGTGCAGTAAATCACGAAGATGAGAGCGCCCGAGTGACAGACGCGCACGTGCTGAGCTGTCAAAACAATGAAAACACAAAACAAAGCGGTCGATCAGACCGAAGTCATCTCAGTAATTGACATTTGCTTATGTTTTTCTCTCACTCTCCTTTAGATATTAGACTAGTAAATGGATCTAATTTGTGTTCTGGAAGAGTGGAGGTTTTATATAATAATCAATGGGGAACCGTCTGTGATGCTGGCTGGAATTTAACAGATGCTGCTGTGGTGTGCAATAGCATGGGTTGTGGGACTCCTGTAGCAGCAAAGACCGGAGCTTTCTTTGGGCAGGGTTCAGGACCTGTGTGGCTGGATGGTGTGAGTTGTTCTGGGAATGAGTCAACAGTGAAAAATTGTCCATCAAAGCAAATAGGAACAAGCAACTGTAGCCATTCAAAAGATGCTGGAGTCATCTGTAACCGTGAGATCCTTAATAATTTTTTTTTTGCTCTTTATTATTATTGACCTGTTTGCAAACACAAAAGTAGACATTTTGAAGAATCTTTTTGTGACTCTTTTCAAATGACACTGGTTTATGACTAATTATAAGTCATTTATCATGAGAAATCTTGCCCTCAACTTTAGCCTAGAAATCTAATTTACCATTACATATTCAAAGTTCAGTGTTGTTTTGTCATTGTATTGAAAAGAGCTACATACAGTAAAGTTTTCCTTTTATGTCTCCTTTGGTGTTCCACAGATAAAATAATGCCATACATGTTTAAAACGACATGAGGGCGAATAAATTATAACATGATTTACTAGAATATTTTAGCTTTTTTCCATATTTAGCTCCTGTTAGGTTTGTGAATGGCGATAACTCATGTTCTGGACGAGTGGAGATTCTTCATAATGGGACATGGGGAACCGTAGCTTCAGATTATTGGGACCTTACTGATGCTACAGTGGTGTGTAAAGAGGCCGGATGTCCGACCGGTGTTGAAATAAAAAAATATGCCTACTTTGGACCTGGTGTAGGAACAATATGGATGAATTCAGTTTCTTGTACCGGGACTGAATTGTCAATAAAGGACTGCAGAAATCGTGGATGGACACAATACAGCTCTACATATCATTCATATGATTCTGGAGTCATCTGTCGAGGTAGGACAGCAGTATTTTCTTCACTTTGTTTTGTGTATAAATAGCACACAGCATGCAAAGTCGTGTAATACATTTGCCAAATTCCTATTTTGCGTGCATTTGATACGCAAGTCCTTCCCGTTCACTTAATATGGCTTTTCGTGTCGTTTTATGTATTGGTTTCTTTTTTTATGTTTTCTTACCAGTGGCTTGGGTTTTGGGTTAGAAAAACTTTTTGTTACATAAAATGACATCCTAACCTAAACCCCAATTCTAACCCCAACTCAAAGCGTCCAATAACATGTAGATGACATCTTAAAGCAAACCCAGGCACTGTAGTATCTATAAATGGCTGTCCTGAAAATTCCCAGGAGAAAAGCTAATTAATTACAGCATTACTATATTTTGTTATATCTAATAATTATGTGACCCCGCCTGTGAATCCCTGGATAAAGTAGCGTAATGTACCTGACACAACTTCCGTCCGCTCGGCAAACCTATCTACTGTATGAGCTTGGGTGCAATATGTATATGCTTATAACTATGTATGTGACAAATAAAAATCTTGAATCTTAAACATATCCTCATTGTTTTTATTGACTCTCTTTTAGATGTTAGACTGATAAATGGATCTAATCTGTGTTCTGGAAGAGTGGAGGTTGAATATAACTATCAATGGGGAACCGTCTGTGATGCTGGCTGGGATTTAACAGATGCTGCAGTGGTGTGTAAGAGCATGGATTGTAGGACTCCTGTAGCAGCAAAGACCCGGGCTTACTTTGGCCAGGGTTCAGGATCCGTGTGGCTGGATAGTCTGAAATGTTCTGGGAATGAGTCAACAGTAACAAATTGTTCATCAAAGCAAATAGGAACAAGCAACTGTAGCCATGGACAAGATGCTGGAGTCATCTGTAACCGTGAGATCCTTAAAATCTTTGGATAAATATTGTAATGTAGTTTACCCAAATTTAATACTGTCATTAGTTATTTTCTAAAAAAAAATATTTGTGGGTGTTCCAGCGTGACCAGCGTAATTTAAGACATGCTTTATTTGGGTTTTCATAATAGCACAAATATCAGTAAACTGATCAGTGTGCTTCATTTAAATACTCTCATATATTTTATATATGAAAGAGAATCTCCTACAAATGAAAATGCAATAAGATCAGTTGCAAAAATAGCATAAATGTCCACGCTTTGTCCATGTTAATTTTTCACTACGGGCACTTAGTAAATCAGAAAGAGGCAACTTAAAGAAACAACATGATCTCACAAAGTTCCGTGGGATAGTCACAGAATTTTTTGCTCATTTTTCCGTGGCATTCTCACGGATCTCCGCATATTTCCGTGGCCCTGCCACGGACTTTCTTTTCCGTGGCATTCTCACGGATTGGTTACTCAACTGCTTTTTCCTATTTTCAAACCATTGTCGCTTCGGTTTAGGGTTAGATTTGGTGTTTGCATTAGTTTGTCACTTTAAGAATTGGTTTATACTATTTTTTCTAAAGTATTCTTTTATATTTTCTAAACTTTAATCAATTGTTGCCTGGCGTTGGGGTTAGAGTTGGGTTTGGGTAGGGATGTCATTTTATGTAAATCTAACCCTAAACCGAAGCGACAATGGTAAGAAAATAGGACAAAACAGTTGAGTTACCAATCCGTGAGAATGCCACGGAAAAGAAAGTCCGTGGCAGGGCCACGGAAATATGCGGAGATCCGTGAGAATGCCACGGAAAAATGAGCAAAAAATTCCGTGACTATGCCACGGAAATTCGTGAGATCAGGTTGTAAAGAAACTTCATGTGACTCTTTTCCAATGAGAGTGATTTACTGTAACTGTATGTCATTCATCATGGTTTATCTTCTCCTCGACAACAGTAATATCAATCACATTATTAAACTGGCGTGTTGGTTTGTCATTGTATGTAAAAGAGCTACATATATTTATGTCTCTTTTGGTGTTCCACAGAAGTAATAACAGCTTACATTTGTGAAACAACATGAGTCTGAGTAAATAATGACAGGATTTACAAAAATATTTGAGTGTTTTTGATAACATGTCTTTTATTCATGTTTAGCTCCTATTAGGTTGGTGAATGGCAGTAACCCATGTTCTGGACGAGTGGAGGTTTATCATAATGGAACATGGGGAACAGTGTGTTCAGATTCCTGGAGTACTAACAATGCAATAGTGGTGTGTAGAGAGGCTGGCTGTCCGACCAACGCTGAGGCAAAAATAAATGCCTACTTTGGATCTGGTGTAGGAAGAATATGGATGAATAATGTTCAATGCGCAGGGAATGAATGGTCTGTAAAGGATTGCTATTTTCCTGGATGGTCACCACAAAACTGTGCTCATTCATCTGATGCTGGAGTCATCTGTCGAGGTACTGTAAGATATAAATCAAGTGTTTTTACTTTGCCTGTCTCTACTCAGCCATTTAAGTAACTGCCTGGGATGTTTATGATTGCATACAAAACTATTCTGTTAAAAAGATTTTTATTGCAGGCCTTATTGCAAACTAAGGTACAATCTGTTTTGCTGCCCAGCAAGCCATAAATAATGGCACAGCAGTCTGAACAAATGGCTGTACAGAAAATCCCTAAGAACTAAGCAGCAATAACAGTTTTATAATATAGCTTAATATAATTCTATGTATCTTGTCTGTATATATGATTACTGTATAACAGCATTATGCTGAAGAGAGGTATTACATTTGCCTAAAAGAAACTGCAACAATGACTTTGATACATTTTGACATCAACTTATGGTTTCAATCACTTTCCTTTAGATATTAGACTGGTAAATGGTCCTAATCCGTGTTCTGGAAGAGTGGAGGTTGAATATAACTATAAATGGGGAACCGTCTGTGATGCTGGCTGGAATTTAGTAGATGCTGCAGTGGTGTGTAATAACATGGGCTGTGGGACTCCTGTAGCAGCAAACACTGGAGCTTATTTTGGGCAGGGTTCAGGACCTGTGTGGATGGAGAATGTAAAATGTTCTGGAAACGAGTCAACAATAACAAGTTGTCCTTCAAAGGCATTCGGAACAAGCACCTGTAGCCATGGACAAGATGCTGGAGTCATCTGTAACAGTGAGTCGAAAACCGCAGGGGTGTGCAATATTGACAACAATTGATCTCTCAATAGTTTCTAATTTAATAGATTGAAGATAAATGTCTATTTTTTTTTTTATTGAAGAATCCAAGTTAAAATGTAACAAAACACTGCACTGTTGTACTGCACTATGCAGCAATATGCAAAAATATGGCAACAACTGCAATCTTATGTCAAACTTATATCATATTACCCTACAGGGTGATATATGCAGGGCCAGATTAACAATTTTCTTATACCCTGGGCAACAATTTTCAAGGGCCCCCATCATCACGACCCCAGGATCACCATATTATGGTCATATACAGAATATATAACTGTAATATACAGTAATATACTCAATTCTTCAAATTCTAACTGTCATCAGGTGTATTTTGATTTACAAATATTTAAATGCTCATAGAACTACAAATGCACTACTATGTTAAATGCACTATGAATGTCAAAGACCTACAAAAACATCAGCATCTGTACAACACCTCATGCGGACTGACTAATGAGGAGAGGGTCTTAACTTGGGGCCCTCTCTTCATTGGTCAGTCCGCATAAGACTGACTCTCAGGGCCCTATTTTAACGATCTAAGCGCATTGTCTAAAGCGCACGGTCTAAATGGGCATATCCGATGCCACTTTTGCTAATTTAACGACGGGAAAAATGTTTTGTAAGCCGAACAAACAAGAGATAAAGAATTTACAAACGGCTCTCCGCACGTTTCAGCACTTGGACAGGGTCAGTTTTTTTAAGCATAACTTAATGTTTCTCATCCCACCATTTCAGAGTCATCATATACAATAAATCTGTGAGGTAGCATTTAAAAAAACATTTAAAAACAGATGCATTTGTTTAAAGCAAAGCATTTATTTATTTGCCAGGCTGCATCTGAAGCAAATCTTTGTGCTTTATAACGTCTCATAATTAGTCCTCATTTATGTCCAAGAGATTAAATAATAATCTTTTTTTTGAATGCTTTACTTTTTCATATTTAAAGCTTTTTTGTGCTGCTGCGCATCCATGTGTGTGCGATAACAAAACCCGCGTTGTCCTCCCATTTATAGGCGCATATTTCTAACGCGCTCATTTAATAACAAAAACACTATTGCGTCTATTTAAGTTGCCTCAAAATAGCAACCGCCAACAATGCGCCTGAACACACCTCGTTTTCAGATCAGAACGCCCATGGGCGCAACATTGGGTGCAAATGCATTTGCTATTTAAACAACGTGTGTCAGGCTCAGAGAAAACAGAAGATCCTGATGCAGATAACAGAAAGCTTTTATTTAAATAATAATGAGTGCAAACTGACAATGGCACGTCTGGGCATAAAGCCACACCAGGGCAGATGGCTGAGGAGGGGAGCACACACAAGCACCGGGGAGGTAAACCACACACGTTCGGGCTCTGGCCAGACAGCGAACAGTGGGAGAGAGTATATGTGGGGGCTGTCCACAGAACGCCAGGAATAATGCAACAGTCCGGCTGCAGGCACACGAGGCAGATGGGAAGAGGAGATCCTGCGGCAGGCAGAGAGAGAGAGAGCATTAGTGGTGGTGAAGGGAGAAGCCGGGCAGCCTCAGTGCTGAAGGACCCTCCTGCTGGACAGCGGCAATGCCGCGGCGAGTGTGCGCTGCTGCAAGCACAAGAGGCAGTCAGTAAAGCAGGCAGTCAGTAAAGCAGGCAGATGTAGAGTAGTCCGTAACAGGTGGATGAGAAACAGTTCAGAGAGCCGTCGAGTAAACAAGGTCCACAGCAAAACTTCTGGGTAGCAGAGAGCACAGACTGGGGTAGAAAAGATAAAATCTATAAACTGGAAACAGAGACAGGACAGGACTAGAAACTAGCTGAGCTAGTAATATGGCGAGAACACACAAAGACGAACTTGCAATGAACGAAAGACACACAGGGATTAAATACTAAACCGATTGGGCATGAAAATAAGCTGCAGGTGAGGGACGCAGGTGAAGGAAATTACACTAATGACACCCGTGACAGAGACGCGCACGTGTGAAATTGACAACACACAAACAGAGAAACAAAAATACAGCAGTCAATCAAACCGAAGTCATGACAACGTGGCGCTAAACGTGAAAATCGTGAAAACTATCATTGCGCTACTGGGTTGAAACTAGCAAAAGACACTTGCGTCGGGCATTTCGTTGCATTGCGCTGGGTGTAAGATAGAGCCCTCAACCACTCTCAACTCACGTTCAAAGTCATAGGCAGCGCAGCGCCTCTCTGTGCAGCGCAAAAGCCCGTGTTGAAGGTTTGCGTAATATAAAGCGGCCAGCGGGAGATTACCAGATAGAGTATTTTGCTCGTGCTGCCCTGGGCCCTTTAGAGGTCTTGGGCCCCTGGGCACTTGCCCAGTTGCTCGTATGGTTAATCCGGCCCTGGATATATGCCATATCGCCCTTTAGCCCAAGACCGGTTGCACACTGAAGCTAAGTAGGCAACCCTGCACCCCACAGTTAACAGTCAATCACAATCTTCTGAGCACACATATTACCACATTATCTTTACTTTAATTCAAGTTTTCAATTGTAAGCTATAGGCCTAATGCATTATTTTTATGAAGATACATTTCTCTGTGTGAGACCTGTGTGGCGCACCTACAGTACTTTCTCACATAAATGCCAAGGACTGGGTTAATTATTAACATAATGCATACAACTTACTGTTTTGTAGTCCTTATAATCATTTGTTGGGACACAAAAGACTAACATCTCAGCATTAACAAACCTGTGTGCATGCTGACTGTCAGTGCATGAAGACAAATTGTTCTCTGTTTAGACTTTGCACTTGGATGGTCATATATATACATAATTATGATAAAATGTTCATCTGCGAAAATGTAGGTAATAAAGACGGTTAAATCTCTAAAAGTGAAGACAGTTTTTAGAAAATGTAGTTTTTGACATGTGGCTATTGTACATTGGTAGGTCAGTTAGTCAGTAGTCACTCTTTCTCCTTTTGACTGTCACTTATAGCCTGATCTGCTGGCTCCTTTCAGCTATCAGATTCAGCTATGCAATTCAGTTCACCTCCCCAAAGTTCAGAGGCGTCTTGTTAATTTCAGTAAAAACTGCAGATGCTCATCTCTTGCGTGCATACAGACCTTACTGCCTTACAGAGGAACATGTTTGAAGAGCAACCTGTTAGTTGCCCCCTTTTGGCCCAACCGGACCTGGTTTCCGGAATTATAATCCTCACGACAGCCTCCCAGGTGGATCTACTTTCTCAGAAACGGTGCACTTTATGGCACCCGTGTCCGGACCTGTGGAAACTTCACGTTTGGTCCCTGAATGAGACGCAGAGGTTCTAAGTTACCTACCCCAGCAGGTAGTGCACATCATCACTTTGGCATGAGCACCATTTACAAAACAAGCTTACGCCCTGAAGTTAAACCTGTTCATTGTGTGGTGTGCATTTCATAGGGAAGACCTACTGGAAATGCTTGATCATTATTATTATTTTTGTATTTATTATTAAGTCTACACTGCTGCAATTTCCACCCACCACAACCCCAAGAGTAAGTCGGTCGGTAAGCATGACTTGGTCACCAGGTTCTATAGGGGGGTGAGAAGGCTCTCCATACCCTCTTTAGGTCTGTCCTTGGTGCTGAAAGCACTTCAAGGTGCAGTGCAATCAGTCAAGCTAAAGATTATATCTCTGAAAACCTGGTTGCACTGGCTTTGATTAAAAGGGTAGGGCACCTGCAAGCTTTCTTGGTCCATGATTTGTGCCCAGAGTTTGGGCCAGCTGACTTCCATGTAATTCTGAGTCCTCGGCCTGGTTACATTCCCAAGGTTCCTAACACTCCCTTTAGGGATCAGTTGGTGAGCCTGCAAGCGCTGCCTCCAGAGTAGCCAGACTTAGCCTTAGATTTGCTCTGTCCCGTCCGTGCCCTGCAGTTATACAAGGATCAAACTTAAAGCTTCAGAACCTCAGAACAGCTCTTTGTATTTTACGGAGGCCAGCAGAAGGGAAAATCTATATCCATGCTGGGAATTTCTATCTGGATAGTGGACGCTATCGCCTTGGTTTACTAAGCTCAGGGCGTGCGCTGCCATCTCAGTATTGTATCCTCCTGGGTGCTGGCACCTCGCTGATAGATGTTTGTAGACCTGCAGGCTAGGTGACCCCCAAAATGTTTGTTAGATTCTATAGCCTTTGTGTTGAACCAGTCAATTTGACCCCATTCAAAGTTTAACTTCTGTAAAAACAGATTGATATTGTTTTTAATTTACTTTTAATGAGGACATGTCGGTAAACCAAAAATTTACATGATGACATGATGCCCTCTACACATTTGTAGCACATGTTCTATGGGGTAGTGTTGTTTTTGGCAGCCTGTTTTAATTTTAGTTTTAGTCTAGTCTTTGTGTCAAGCTGGCATTTTAGTTTTTATTAGTTTTAGTCATGTTCATACTCTTTTAGTCTAGTCAAGTTTTTGTCGACTAAAAGTCTGGGCATTTTAGTCAGACTTATCCATGACTATTTTTGTCTAGTTTTAGTCAGTGAAATTGTATTTTAGTCTCTTTTTAGTAATGCAATTCTATTTAACCCATATAATATAATGACCTAGTAGTAGTATAGACAAAACAATATTTTCTTTTAGCCAAACCCATTTAAAACAAAAGTTATATTATTGTTACCTTATAGACTCAAGAATACATCCATTCCAGACATGGAAGATGGTCTGATTTGAATAGATATTTGTTACTATCCTCTGAGTGAGTGACTTGACTGTTCGTAAGAGTCTACATAAAAGTCTACATAATCAAAACAGAAGTAGTCTAAGCAAACACACACACACACACACACACACACACACACACACACACACACACACACACACACACACACACACACACACACACACACACACACACACACACACACACACACACACACACACACACACACACACACACACACACACAAGCACAAACTACAATCATACAAATATTCAATTATATATTATAGTTTATAATTCTGTACCAGTGTAGCTAATTGACTTTGGCTTAATCTAATCTTAAATGTCAGTATAAATTCAAGCAATTTTGGAGAATTACTAAATGTTTTTCTTGTAAGTAAATTAAAAGTCAGCTTTAAGAAAACAGCAGTTGTCTATTAAGAAAAGCAAAGTTGAATGGTTATGTTCTCAATAGTAGGCTACAGGTGTCTGATTGATTTAATACTCAAGTATTCAGCTAAGTATGTTTTGTTCATTTAAATAATAAATAAGTGTAGTTATTAAGCATAAACAAAACAATGAATGTCTTTAGCATAGATATTTTTACAATGTTTCAAAACGCAACGCAGCACAATGTCATTTAAACAACTGTTACATGATATAAATGTGTACATTGTTATACTGGTGGTGTCAGCAATCAAAGCTATACATTTTAACAGGCTTGTTGAACTGACCTGAAAGTGATGCACGGGATTTATTTTGGACTTTTCTTTTACATTGTAGCGCGGCTACAACTTTTCTCATGTAGTGGAAGCGTTTTGAGCAGCATTTAGTGGAAATGGGTCCATCTTCAACAGCGACTGTCATGAAGAGTCGTGTCCGTAAAAGGGAGAGGATCTTAGGTGCACGAGCAAGGCGTGTGGAACAACTCCGCTTGACCTCTGTAACTGCCCCCGTTTCTCCGCTTTCCGCACGTCTCGTACTGAAAAGGAACACTCGTGGTTGCCGCGTACACTGTTTGAAATGCCCATTAATGTGCAAACGGAGGTGTGCTTTCTACTCACTCTCGCGGTACTTTCATGTTTTGATTGATCTGTGCAGCGCCACCAACACACCTGATCAACTGCAGTCAGGTGGCGGGGGCGCGGAGATGCTGGGATAGGTTAAAGACAAAATAACCTAATAACATTTCGTCTCGTCTCGTTTTGGTCAACGAAAATGAAGAGACATTTTAGCTTAGTTTTTATTTTGTAAACCACTTTCAGTCTCGTTTTATTCGTCAACAATATTGCATTATACATTTTATTATAGTCATCGTCACATGACCAGCATTTTCGTTGCGTCTCGTCTCGTTTTCGTCACGTGAAAAAGGTTCGTTGATGACTATATTTCGTCATACTTTTCGTTGACGAAAGCAACACTACTATGGGGTCAATTTAAGCTGTATAAAACATAGAAAATATCATAATTTCACATACATTTGTTTTGGTTGATTTTGGGTGATATTAAGGTCACTATAACATGCTATACTTTTATAATATTCACACATTTTATGCATTATATATGTAAATATTATAAATATTCCAAAATAGGGCTGGGCGGTATGACGGTATATTCCGTTACCGCGGAATAAAATGTCAGACGTAACAGATTTTTCTATTTCGTCTATTCCGCGGAATGCAAATAAGTGGCCGTGGCTCACTCTGCCCTCCAGCATGTTAGACTGAGTGTGACGGAGAAACATGTAAAATAGTTCACTTATAAAAAATGAACAAGTTATTTGTGTCATTTTTATAATAAGTGCCAGTGAATCCACCGTGGGTCACGCAGCGTGACTCTTGTCTTGCTCGCTCTCGCGTGCGCTCTCTCTCTCTATGCTTATGCAGCAGCCGGCCGGTCTCTCTCTAGGCAAACCCAAGGAGCTGCGACGCCAAATAAAGAGTTCTTCTCCACATAATGCTAATAGTTGTAAAGTTTTCTGAACTTTAAGCAAGCTAAGACAAAACTCGCGTTTATATCAGTGACACGTACGCTCTGGAGCAATGTAGTTTGACGCGCCATTTGCTTATACAAACATATTTGATCGGAAAGACGAGAAAGAGATGCAAATGTTAAGGTCTAATAGAAAGTAAAGGGCGTCAAGACCTTAAAACAAACTTTATGATCATCACATCATAGCACCTGTCACATTTATAATATCTAGAGCTTTGTCTCTCATATAGGCTATACTGTAGGTATTTATCCTGTCTGTAGGGTTTTGCATATACAGATGTGGCTTTTAAAAACGCGCGTTTTCTCCCGCGGCATTCGCCAATTCGTCTCGCAGAGTCTCGCAGCATTCTGCAAGTGCTTTCGGGGGGGCTACTTTCCATTTTCCCTTAATGTGTTTCGCTTCACAGAATATCCACCAGGTGGCGCATAAAAACATTGCATTGCGTTGTTTCCAGAAGTTAATAAGGGCATTGCTGAATATTTTACATTGCTACTGTATTAAAACACCAAAGTGATATGTCAACCCCTTCTTGCCAGCATAACAGCGCATGCAACTATTAAGATACGTGCAATGCGAATTTATAGGAAGTGCAACAGAGAATTTAGTGTGAGCCTAATAAACGCGACTCTATTTACAATGAATATCTTAATTATTTGTGTTGTCGAATTTTGACACCGTTTCATTGTTTGTTCATAATATTTATAATTGTCAGTTTTTCTAAAAGTATCAATATTTTAAAGAAATTAATGTGGTATAAAAAAGATATGTTTTAAAGTTAAAAATGTTGTAAAAAATATAGTAGTATTCTTATATTTTAAGAATAACAATATGATACATTTATACTGCGCTAAAATGCTTCACATATGGAAAGAGGAATTCTTCTCAACCACCACCAATAAAGTTTACAAATTATTCTTTAGAAAAAAGGCGTTTAAACCCATGCGGGCTGTACAGTTGGCATATGATATCTTTTTTATTTCGTTTTTACATATTTATATTTATAAAATCTTTAATAATAGGCTACCTTTCTTGCGCATATGCAGTCAGTGTTTCTACGTAATTCACAATTGTAAAAAATATTATTGTAAAATAGAATATCACTAAAATAATTTATTAAAGTAACTTAATAAAATGTCTTAATGTCACTTATGTGTGTTTTTAGTTGGTCAAACCAAAATAATTGACGCGAACAGAGAAACTGTGCCTTTTGCGGACGAAAAACACCTCCGAAATGTTGAGTTTATGAATATTTACAATATGTACTTTGTGAAATGTGTGTGTAAAATAATCAATTTTATAACATGTGGCTGTAGAGACAAACACGCCGCATCGCCTTCCAGATATCTTACACGTTCGCATTCAACACTTTTCAAAACTTATTTATATTAAATCTAATTAATAATTATAAATTATTACATGAGAAAATTAGAAGTGTACAAAAGAGCCAATTCAGATATTGTTAATTAAAGCTGTTTTATACACCTTTCTGCCTTGTTTAAATTAACAAGCATTTTATTTGCCACTGTCAACACGTTTTGTGATTGATTTAATGATTTATTACAGAAACTTATATGAAGCAAAGCTATTGTACTAAGCATCTTTATATATATAAATATATATATATGTTATAAATGTTGTAAAAAATATATTAGTATTCTTATATATTAAGAATAACAATATGATACATTTATATTGCGCTAAAATGCGTTACATATGGAAAGAGGAATTATTCTCAACCACCACCAATAAAGTTTAAACATTATTCTTTAGAAAAACGCCTCCGAAGTGTTGAGTTTATGAATATTTACACTTACAGTATATACTTTGTGAAATGTGTGTTTAAAATAATAAATTTCATAACTGTAAAGACAAACACGCCGCATTGCATGATTTTATAAATACCGAGGTCCATATAAGTATTTTCCAGGGCATGCACCCCAGGAAAAAAAGCTTTTTATTTCCCTGCTCTACATATATGAATTTTAATACATCAGAAAACCAAAGAATCAAATACCTATAGATTTCAAACCATGTCAGTATGCGGAAGACTTGTGTTGGTCATTAGGAATACATTAATAATTATTTTACCATCCTGGGCACACTGCTGCACACTTTCTCTTCTTTTGTTATTTATTTAACTTTAATGACTTTAACAGGTACTGTTTATTAGGCTTTAAGACTGAATGCAATAAAATGTTCAAGCCAAAATATGAACATTTAAACTCCGTGCACGCGCGCTACGGGTGGATGAAGCGTTGTACCGCGCACGTGATGCATCGCGTTTTCAAGTTCAAGCTTAGCAGAAGTCCAGTGCAACACAGTGAATCTAATCATACAGTTAAAAACATATCTTCAAGAATTAAAGGGTGGTGTTGAATTTTGTTAATAAACACGCTGAATAACGGAAAGTGAATTACTGGAGGGAGAGAATTAAATTTAGACCCATATGTGCTCAGCTGCAGTAATGTTTCTAGTCCTGTCACCTTGACAGTCACTACGGTTTCATATTTCCCGTCAATAAACTGCTGTATAATAGTCAGCGTTTGATTACTTACATCTCTCTTGCACTTCCACTAACTGCGCATCTGACCTCTGTGTTGCACCTCTGTCTGCCTGGTTTGATTTTATTGGTCATCTCGGTTTCATTTTGACTTTATCTTACTTAATAGACCCTTTAACTGTTTGTACACCATGATGACATGGCACCGTATGCGTGCGCATTTAGGCAACGGAGGTATGGCAAGAATCAGCAGTGAAGCAACCTACCCATTACACAAAAAATGCACACGGCCGCGCCGCTCTCAGTCTGTCTGCATCTATGAAAAATATGTGCACCACCTGCATGCAGAGAGCACGCGCGCTGCCTGCACGACATCCAATCACTGCAGTCCCACGTTGGTTGGATGTTGGGACCGTACCAGTACAGCTCAGCAGTGGTGTAGTCTACTAGGAATTGTAAAGGATTTCCGTATACCCGCTAAAAATAGCGTGAGAGGATGAGTAACAGCATGGTTTTGTGACATTTCAAACTTTTAGTAATATGAATCACTGACCATTAGCATGCTACACTTGCTACTTTAGCGGGTTGAAATGCATATACATATTAGGCTATATATTTGGGGTGTTTGACTTTCTGCCGAACTGCGCGATCCGATCGGCATATGAAATCACTATAGCGGCGCAGAGTGACTGGGGAGCAGAGTGGTGTGGCGCTACAAAAACCCACAGGCGAGTGACAGCAAAGTACCGCGAGAGCGATTCAAAGCGGATTTATCCACGTGATAACTGGAATCGCTCTCGCGGTACTTTGACATCACCAAGAGATCTATACCACTGCAGCTAAGTCACTACATTGACATGGCAGAAGGACAGAATGCCATTTTGTTCTGGGCACTCTTCCTTCACTCTTTCAAGTAGCCTTGGCAGTGCCTGCTTCTAGTGCTACAGTGGAGCGAGTTTTCAGCCATGGTGGCATCATGGCCAATTTGATCTTTTGAAAATGCAATGCAGTATAGGTGCCTCCCTCCACCTGTCCACAGCATGTATTTTATTTCTGTTGTAAGAGGACTTGACATGACTCGAAACTAAAATGGTAGGACTTTGGACTCGACTTGAGACTTGTTGGCTTTGACTTTTGACTCGACTTGGGACTTGCCTCATTTTTGACTCGACTTGACTCGGGACTCGAGGGCAAAGACTTACTTGTGACTTGCATAACAATGACTTTGTCCCAGCTCTGCTTATAGACATCACATGCCGATTGGTCTGCGCGGCGCAGCAAGAAGCCACACAAGCGCTGAGCGTTGAGTCAAATTATAAGACAAGCGTAAGAAAATGACAGAGGTCTGGTCAGGGAATTAACCCAACACAAAAGTGAAAATGATAGCAATGACTCTTTAGATAAGATCTATAGACATGCACATCAGTGTTTTATTTGTCTGGAGAAAAGGACAATTTGATATCCAAAATAGTGTCCAACATAATACTCACTCTATCATTATACTCAAATAAGTAGGGCCTACATGCACTGCTATCAAACGTGATGTGTTTTTGGTGTTTGTTGTAATCTGGAACTTGGTGTATATCAAATGTGTTTGTTAAATGTCTCCACATGGAAACGGAATGCCCTCCCCCCGCACAGTCCTGCAATGAGAACCAGAAAAACCGGTTTCTAACCATTTTATTTCCATGTGAATAGTGAGAGCACCCCCTCAGGAGCTGTAGCAGGGTTTTTGCTGGGTCTTTATAAGCTTAAGCCAGTACTTAGTTTAAATAGGAAATATAACTAGTTTTAACAAACATGCCTTACTAAAAACAGTATTTGTCTGCATTTTGAGGCAAAAAAAAGGGCATGGCCGTCCGGACCTCGGTAATTTTCTGACGCGTGTCTTATTTGACTCAATGCTCAGCGCTCGTTTGACGACTTGCGGCGCCACGCAGCCCGATTGGACGGCATGTGACGTCTTAGCACCGCGAGACAGTAGGCCTACAGTATGCTTTTGAATAGATCTCGCGGTAGTGTGATGTCAAAGGCCAACGGGTTTGCGCTGCGCCCCATTAAGTAAGATAAAGTGAAAATTATTCCTAGATGACCAATAAAATCATACCAGGCAGACAGCAAAGGAGGAAGGATACCTCAGTTAGTGGAAGTAATAGGTTAAATTGGGCCGGAGCGCACCGGAGCGCAGCTCCGCCTCCTCGGGTCCACAACACACCTTGCCGGAGCTTCGGTCCGTCTCCTTCAGCAACAGGGTTTGGCGCAAAGCGAATAATAACGTTTTCATTCATAGGCTTCAAACTCGTGCTTGCGGGGCACCCTCGACAAAAATCATTTTGAGAAAATCATGCTTCTCAGAGGTCCACTGTGTTTTTAATCCCGTCTGAATCGGCCATGTCTGTGTTTTTCTCTGACGACCTCTGTAATCTGTAAATTTCAGAGCATTTTACCTACTGTTTTACGCCGAACTCAGAGGTCATCTGAGAAATGTAATCCCGTCCGGATGAAGGCGTCTGTGTTTGCTCGCAATATGTTTTGAAAACGCGTTTCTTTTCATGTTTTGGCAAACGTGATCTGCCGACAGGTCTCACTAACGCACGTATAGACTATTGTACTTAATTCCTGAATCCCATTCATTCAGATAGCCTATGGATTTGTTTCCATTCGGCGGAATAAAATAATTAAATTAAGACGAGCTGAATATCATACACTGTTAAGACTGGACAAAACGGTTAGTTTTGTAGGTGTTTAGCTTGGGAGTTATACTCGGTTTAACAAAAAATGGGAATAATAATACAACAGAATATTTGGAATGGGGGCAAGCAGAACATGAATTCACAAATCACAAAAAAATGTAAAATTAGAAAAATTAGTTGATGATATTGCGCAAATGCTCTCGGTCTCTTCAAGGTCTACGCGAATTAGAGGTTTGTTATAAGACTCCGTTATACATCACGTCTCTTCTAATTGCACAGAAAAAATGAATCAAATGATGCGCATTTAAGTCGGATTTTTATGGAGAATAGGCTTTGTGACCGTTTAACCCCACGTGGACCGAACAAGAAACGTATGCTTTAATGGAGTCCGTGTATGACATCTCCTTTATTTAGTTTTACATATTTTTATTTATATGCATTTAATAATACCGTAAGATCATAATGTATACACTGTAAAAATGATTCAGTGGCTTTGTAAATGTAGGCTATCTAAAATAAATGATTAAATTAACTTAATGTCAGTTATGTGTGTTTTTTTTTTTAGTTAGACAAACCCAAATAAATGACTAGAAATAGATATTTTGTTTAAAATGTACATATTTTATTTGATGTATACGCCTTAATAATATAAGTATTTAATTTACAGATTATTTTAATCAATATATTTGATAAGGTCAGAATTATATATTTAAGTTTTTGAAACTGTAATAATTGCTTTCTTCTAATTAATATTATTTGCATTTAAAATCAACTTTAAAAAAATGTACGTTTTACGCCTAACTTGAACTATGATGTACTTACTATTTTTACATTGATATTATTTGAGTAAATGTAGGCAAAAAAATAAATTAATAATAAGTAGAACAAATGTTAATTTTAAAAAATCCCATATAGCCAACAGGTTTTAATCAGCAACAGAGAAACTGCGCCTTTTGCCGATGACAAACACCTCAGAAACTCCTCGAATTTATGAATTTTTACACTCACAATATGATTTTATTTACTTACTACAAAAATATAACTCATTATACAAATTTATTCAACACCATTGCACACTTTATATCGAGTTTCATACCATGTAAAGGAAAACATGATAATATAAAAAGTACAGTAATGCAGAAAAGCGCATTACAACCATGTTCAGGCTATTAAAAACGTTCAGATGCAAAAATGAACTAAATGTACAATTAGATAAACTAGTTAATGATATTGCGCAAATGCTCTCGGTCTCTTCAAGGTCTACGCGAATAGAGGTTTGTTATAAGACCCAGTTCACGTCTCTTCTTATTGCACAGAAAAAAATGAATAAAATGATCCGCATTTTAGTCGGATTTTTATGGAGAATAGGCTATGTGACCGTTTAACCCACGTGGACCGAACAAGAAAACTTATGCTTTCATGAAGTCCGTGTATGACATCTCTTTTATTTAGTTTTACATATTTTTATTTATATGCATTTAATAATACCGTAAGATCACAATGTATACACTGTAAAAAATGATTCAGTGGCTTTGTAAATGTAGGCTATCTAAAATAAATGATTAAAGTAACTTAATAAAATCTTTTAATGTCAGTTATGTGATTTTTTTTTTTTTAGTTAGACAAACCAAAATTAATGACTAGAAATAGATATTTTGTTTAAAATGTACATATTTTATTTGATGTATACGCCTTAATAATATAAGTATTTAATTTACAGATTATTTTAATCAATATATTTGATAATGTCAGAATTATATATTTAAGTTTTTAAACCTGTAATAATTGCTTTCTTCAAATTAATATTATTTGTATTTAACATCAACTTAAAAAAATGTACGTTTAACGCCTAACTTGAACTATGATTTACTTACTATTTTTACATTGATATTATTTGAGTAAATGTAGGCAAAAAATAAAATAATAAGTAGAACAAATGTTAATTTTAAAAAATCCCATATAGCCAACGGGTTTTAATCAGCAACAGAGAAACTGCGCCTTTTGCCGATGACAAACACCTCAGAAACTCCTCGAATTGAATATTTACACTTACAACATGATTTTATTTACTTACTACAAAATATAACACATACAAATTTATTCAACACCATTGCACACTTTATATCGAGTTTCATACCATGTAAAGGAAAACATGATAATATAAAAAGGTTGTAATGCGCTTTTCTGCATTACTGTACATGTTCAAGCTATTAAAAACGTTCAGATGCAAAAATGAACTAAATGTACAATTAGATAAACTAGTTAATGATATTGCGCAAATGCTCTCGGTTTCTTCAAAGGTCTTCGCGAATTATTTTGTTGTAAGACTCCGTTATCATCACGTCTCTTCTACTGTAAGTGTACACAAAAAAATAAGACGAATGATCCGCGTTAAAGTCAGATTTTTATGAAAAACAGTCAAATATTCTTGTAACTGGCAAAAGAAAACTTCGTGTCAAAAAGCTTTCATGTGACATCAAAGTACTGCCAAATCACCGAATCCCTGTCATGTTACTTCAATATCATATAGTATGCTTAAAGCATAAAGTCGAGCACACATTGTCGTTGTATGCCCTCCTTGAAACATGACTGCCCTCTACAGGTTTTTTATTTCCTGCGTCCCCCACCGAATCCCCCCTCTGCGGGATCTCGCAGAATTTCGGAAGTGCTCGCGGCATTCTGCTTTCAGAGACGCGCATTTTTAAAGGCCACATCTGTATTTATACCTGTTCATTTTACATATTGCATATGTTTAATGTAATGTATGCATAAATACAAAATACACTGAAGCCATACTATAGCTTCAATAGTCTATAAAATAACTCAATTAAAAACAAGATTTTGTCTAATCAAGACTTATCTGTTGTTATCTTCTGGGCATTTTCACTGTAACATTATTAACTTTAAATTGCTCATAATTTAAAACTGTGGTGAGCATTTAGTTAAAAGTTATAGTGAGTGGTGTATTTCTGTACATTTTTATCATCAAAAAACAATATAAACTGAAAAACATGTATACCGTGAAATATTCCGTTCCGTGAAATAAAATGACTCATTCCGTGAAATAGATTTTTGGTCATTCCGCCCACCCCTATTCCAAAATATTCCCTCTGTTTTAGAGATCTAACCTAACAACCATACTGCGAGAACCACTGATAGTTCACATGATCCTAATTCTCATAAGAACTTTAATATTTCCATGCTGTGGTGGAAGGGAAACATAATTCTTGTGGTTTACATAAGCAGAGCAAACAAATAAAAGCCTGCACACAAGCCTACTAAACAATCACTCTTTGTGCTCTGTGGGGACTCTCTTTATGCTCATTCTCAATTGAAAATGGCTTCTAAGCAAAGGTTTTCTGTCAATGAGATTTTGTCAGAGCTTTTTGTATGAGAATTTGTATGAGACGGACGATAATGTTGAGGAGGCCCCTGATTATGAGGAATTCTCCTCAGATGAGAATTAGACTCCTAGTGTTGACCCTTTTGTTGTTTCCCAACCACCAGCAGACACATTACCTTCCAAAAATAGCAATTATGGTCCCGCTCCCCATTTGAACGACAGGGTAGACTAAAGGCCGGAGTATAGTCCATTTTTTACATATACTTGAGGGTTCGCATACAGTGCGCGTGGTGCAACTTTTGTCATCAGAAGAGTGTGCACATACTGTACGTGCACCGGCAAATTTTTGAAACTCCTACAGGAGAATGTAGTATGTAGCCCAAGAGATGCATTGCATTTTGCCAAAATGCGCATGCGTCAAACATCTGTGTACACATAGTCAAATAAACTATACTTTGCAAGGCTGTGCTTTCGACTGTGTCCGTATGTTTGTGTACACGTAAAAAACAATATACTCTGCCCTTTAGGGGCAGTTCATATTTTACATATTTCAAATGTAGAGGTACAACAAGAACGCTAAAATAGATCCAGGCACTTCGGCGCTGCAGCCAGTTTAAAATACTTTAACTTTTCAGAATCTTACGGTTTTAGACATAAAGTGAACCGGCCCTTAGTGCGGCAAATGTCATCAAAATTATTCCAGGGCCCATGGATATGTTTTCAGCCATGTCCAAGATATAAAATCAGCATTTGAGCTTTATATTACACCATCAGTTGAAAAAGACATACTTGAAATTACAAACTTGGAGAATAGGAGGGTGTATTGGGACACTTGGAAAGACTGATGTGACTGACTTGCAAGTCTACATTGGGCTGCTCATTTTGACAGGTGTATAAGTTTTTCTTGGGGTCAAATTCATATTACTATCCTTATATCTGTATATACAATTGTGGGTCAATCAGTGAGATTTTATGGTGATTTGCAAATTTTTGCATAGACGTGCAATAGGTATTCCAGATGTATCAGGTGGAAGTGAGGGGTGGTGGGTGGAGAGATATAAATTACCTGATACAAACCTTTAGTAAAAAAATTATATTCTGTAGGTTTAAAATGCTGGGGTCCAATTGACCCCGGTTGGTAAAAAATGTTATCAGATTTTAGGGTAATAGGAGGATTAAATGGGTAGAAGCACTGAGGGCTCCGGCTTGCAGCATCATTATGGTGCCATGTTTACGCCAGAAGTTCCTTATTAGGCAAGTTCTGTTAAGCTCCTCCAACGCCATTGGCAGCCAGACATACAGTGCTGACTGAAAGGGAAAATATCCTACAAAAAAATATAAAAAATGCACTCACAGAATCGAACTTTATACAGACTGAACTCCAACTAATCCGCAAACAATATATAACAGCATAGCACTCTCTGCAAAAGGCTATAAATAACACTCCAAAATAATAAAAGCAAACAATCAGCATTTGAACATAATTGTCATTAATATTGTGAGACAGAACGCAATTTCAGACACAGGTGGACACTAAAGCAGGTTTATTAAATGAAAACAGAAAACAAAACCCACAAGGGGGTAAACAAGGAAATAAACAGACAGACTGTCAGGGTTACACTAAACTAGACAGAAACTGACTTGACTTGACAATACAAAACTCACATGAAACAAGCACACCATATAAACAGACGATCAAGCACAGGACAGCTAACACAAGGGCATTAAATAAGGGAGCAAATCAAGAGGGGAACAGGTTACATGAATCAAACAATAATAAGGTGATTCACAAGGCCTGAACAAACAAGGCCAGTGCCTTCACACAAAACATGGAACTGCCATGATTCTGTCACTATGACTTAGAAAACTGTGACCTGAAGACAGGACCATGACAACAATGTTATATATTTCTATGTTGGTTGTCTGTTTTAGATGTTCGACTTGTAAATGGAGCTAATCAGTGTTCTGGAAGAGTGGAGGTCTTATATAATAATCAGTGGGGAACGGTGTGTGATGCTGGCTGGGATTCAGCAGATGCTGCAGTTGTGTGTAATAGCCTGGGTTGTAGGACTCCTGTGGCAGCAAAGACCGGGGCTTTCTTTGGGCAGGGTTCAGGACCTGTGTGGCTGGAAGCTGTAGGTTGTTCTGGAAATGAGCTAACAGTGAAAAATTGTCCATCAAAGGCATTAGGAACAAGCACCTGCAGCCATGGACGAGATGCTGGAGTCGTCTGTAACTGTGAGCTTAAAATCCTTAAATAAATATTACATGTAGTTCCAACAAAAATAAAAACTCTGTCTTTATTTAATCACTCTAAAATGTTATGATTTATCATTCTTGACCTGTTTGCTAACACAAAAGAAGACATTTTGATAAATCTTCACGCAACTCTTTTTCAATGCAGTGATTTATAATCTAATTGTAGGTCTTTGATCATGGAATACTATTCCTGTGAAATATAATTTGTCATCCCACATTTTAAAACTAGCATGTTTATTTGTTGATTTGGCATGTTTGATCACTTGTGTTCGGTAGAAAAAAATAAGAACTTAAATCTTTGAAAAGAAATTGTAAGAATGACTTTGGCACATTGATATCTACTTTTCGTCTACTGTACTTTAGATATACGACTGGTTAATGGAGTGAATATGTGTTCGGGAAGAGTGGAGGTTTTAAATAACTATCAATGGGGAACCGTTTGTGATGCTGGCTGGAATTTAACAAATGCTGCATTGGTGTGTAAGAGAATGGGTTGTGGGACTCCAATTGCAGCACCGACTGGGGCTTTCTTTGGGCAGGGTTCAGGACCTGTGTGGCTGGATGATGTTATATGTTCTGCTGATGATTCAACAGCGAAAAATTGTCCATTAAGTGGAATCGTAAAAAGCAGCTGTGGTCATGGACAAGATGCTGGAGTCGTTTGTCAAGGTAAATTGAAATGATCATTCATGACTGAAAAATAGCAATTCAGTGCCTTACAGAGAATAGACTGTAAACTGTTTGTGAAACTAATATTTCCTGCAGATATAAAGCTGGTGAATGGCACAAGTCCATGTGATGGCAGAATTCAGGTTCTTTATAATAATCTCTGGGGTGGAGTGTGTCATACTGCCTGGGGTCCAGAAGAGACTGCAGTTTTGTGTAGTGAGCTTGGCTGTGGTGAAGCTTCAGTGCCGCAGTCATATGTGGGTCCATTTGTTGAGCCAATATGGATGGATAATGTGATATGTATTGGAAATGAGTTGACACTGCGGGACTGTTCATTTACTGGATATAATATTAACAGTTGTGTAAATGGACTTTATGCAGGAGCTGTCTGCATCAGTAAGATCATTTTTCAAACTTTTTCTCTAAGCTAATGCAGAACTTGTTATGATTAAGGCTTGTCGATCAAATATCTCAATGAAGAAAATAAATAAATAGATGTTTTTTAAATAAACCATTCTTGTCACTTGAAATAAAAGTCCCTTTTATTTCACAGAAACTCTGAGAAAAGATGTGGTGAGGATTATGGTTACAGCTAATGCTGGCCTCAATGTCAATAATCTAAATATCATGGCGATGCTTATGGACAAGGTAAGATATCGGTTTCATTTATGTAAATCAGGGGTGTGCGGTCAATTTGTTTTAACAATACAAATTAGAATAAATTCCTTTGTTTGAGGTATACCATAAAGCTTACACGTTAAAATGTTAATAATACATACGAAAATGTCCGCTGTAGTGATTTTGATATAACACCAATTAATGTAGTATGCTATACACAGGACACTAGAGGTGAGTTTCACCTAGAGTGTACATGCGTGTTTGTCAGATGACCCCTCCCTCCTTTACTTGAGGCACCAGCTAAAGAATTTCACTTTACCAATACAAATGTCAATTGTAAATTTGAGGGAGTTTGTCATCTAATTTATCTGAAGGATTTTGTGAGATTCTGACTTGTAGAGCCTCTGATTACCAACACAAGAAAGACAGTTGTAATAAAATGGGGTTTATTTGACTAAATATGCAATGCGAATAAGTACTATATAATGCAAATAAATGATATAGAAATGAATTTAAATGGAAATAAAAAATGAGAAAAACAAGGTAATATTGTGGAATTTTAATGTATAAACACAAGCAACACTGAACAGAGCAGGCAAATGCAGTGTTGTTGGATGTGGTCAAAGAGAATTATTACACAAAAGATTTCTCACATTAGCACACACAGTCTTGTGTTAGTAATTGAGTTTACACAGTTTGTGATGCAGTTTCAAGTTACATTAACACGCGCACACAGTTTTTTTTTAACAACACCTGAATGACCAGTTTATGATTGTATTGTCCAATTTAAGTTCTTATTGTATAAATGTGGAAAGCTTTGGTCTCCCTTGTTTCAAGTATTGCTGATGCATGACCAACGTATGTGCATGTTGCACCTGGAGAGGTAAAGATTTGATTTCCCTTTAGATTTTGGCCTTAAGATTAAAAGCAATGGAGTTTGGTTGATAGGGCAAGACCTGTGGACCAATGAAAATGTTCTTTCCTCACCAAAAGTATCTTAATGTTGCCCTCCGTGACCCAAAGATTGGTGTCTGACATCCTTATCTGCTAATCCTGGGCATGTGTTTGTGTTAGCCCTTTAGAATTGAGCAACTTTTCTCCACCATGACAGTGAGAGGGTCACTGCCATAAACTACACCTCTGAAGAGTCCTTTGTTCTCATAACCCCTGGAGTGTCCTTAGTCCTGTTGTTTAATACATTCCTTTCTGCATCGACTGATTGATGACTGGACATTGTTGATCATGATGATAAAATTGAGTGGAGCAACAGTAAAGAAATTAAAAAGAATAAAACATACATCATCTCTTTCTTTGACTATAAGCATAGTATACAAAGACAAGAGGGAAAGATTATGACTATAGAGGATATACAAGGACCTACATTAAAGAAAGGATGCTTCTACTGATCATTGTCTCATACATTCTGTTAAACACATGAACCCGCCTTCAAAGTTTGTATTTAAAATAGGCAGGTAGTATAATAGATAATCCAAACAGCGCCGTCGAAAACGCGAAAAAATGCGGCTGACTGTTATCTTCTTTTTTTTCTTTTGTTTTGTCCATCTGAGTTCGTTTACAGTCTGGGGAGATGCACGCTGTAAGTTTGAAAAAAAACTTAGCAAACAAGGGACAGGTCAGCCGCGTCACTACAGTCACGTGACTTCACGCGATTCACAACAGAACCGAAAGAGAAGACCATGCTGAATAAAGTAATAATTCTTGCTATTTTTGGAACAAAATGTATTTTCGATGCTTCAACACATTGTCATTGACCCACTGATGTCACATGGACTACTTTGATGATGTTTTTATTACCTTTCTGGACATGGAAACCGTACATAGATTTTCAATGGTTGGGACAAAAGCTCTCGGACTAAATCTAACGTTAAAACATCTTAAACTGTGTTCCGAAGATGAACAGAGGTCTTTCGAGTTTAAAACGACATAAGGGTAAGTCATTAATGACATTATTTTCATTTTTGGGCGAACTATCCCTATTAAGGAGTCTTGCTGTTCCCTTTGGGGCCAGGGGGCAAAAACACAAGTTTAACCAGTATGTAAATATACACAGATAATGACACCGCCCCGCTGCACGCTAGAATCTCTGGAAAAACAAGCCGATTTCAACTGCAAAATTTGCGCTTTTAAATATACAAAAACTGCTATCTCAAACATGGAGAGGCTTCTTCGTGATCTCAACTAACAGATTTTGCAAGAAAACGAAAATGATAAATTTTGAAAAAAAAACTTTCCTTCTCATTTTCTCGAAAGTTGTGCTGCTGACTTTTGTCACTTGGTTTCCGTGACAGGTCACATATGTGGGGTGTCACTTAACTAAATTTGCGCAAAAGGGTACAACTAAGAATAGGTATTAGTAAGTACTATAATCATTAACTACCAAGCTTATCACATGTGCACTGGCTAATAAATAAGCAGGTGTTTGTTATTTTACAAATTTGACTTCACTATGTTTTAGTAGTTATTCCGTAGTTTCATCTACTCCCTGTGTTCCCATTTGGGGTTTGTAAAGCGTAACCTTGTTGTTATGGACCCAGTTGAGCTCAAGGAATCTTTTCCCAGTAGTTTAATTTGGTAAGTAGTTTAATTTGGTAAGCTACCGGTGACAGTTTTCTTACAATTTCAAAGGGACCAGGCCAGTTTGGAAGAACATTTTGGAGACTCCAACCGGTTTAGTGAAGTTAAAATACATCACCTTATCTCCTCCTTGGAGTTTAGAAGAGCTAGCATTTTGATCATAATATGCTGTCCTACCCTCAGCACTTTTCTCCAAGTATTCCTGGGCCAATGAAAATGTCTGTTTTAGATGAGCTCTCAAGTCTGCCACATAAATGACGTTTTATTAACCAAGTTCGGGAAGAAAACGTTTAAATAATCTACCTAATTACCTTGTTATTAATACCAGCGGTCAACAATAAGCAAACAGGTGTCCACCTGATTAGCATCAATGGAAACCTATATAAACTGGCACTCAACTTACCCAGGTTCCTTGATAGTTTCAGCATCCATCAACCACCCCATCTCTGCACTCTTGCCTGTTCACCTACCTAACCAGAACGGGGGGGAAGGTTCTGTGTTCAGGCCAAAAGCCTCCACGCAAGGAAGCGCTCCAGGCTTGGGCCAATACTGAGCTCAGAGGCTTCTCCTCGGACAGCACTCACAAATGTGACCCATCAAAGAAACCAGTGACACAAGTCGGCAGCACAACTTTCGAGATAATGAGAAAGAAAGTTTTTTTTTTTCAAAATTGTTGATTTTCGTTTTTTGCAGAATCTATTAGTTGAGATCATGAAGAAGCCTCTCCATGTTTGAGATAGCAGTTTTTGTATATTTAAAAGCATACATTTTGCGGTTGAAATTGGCTTGTTTTTCCGGAGATTCTAGCGTGCAGCGGGGGCATCATTGTCTGTGTGTATTTACATACTGGATAAGCGGCTTTTGTTTGTTTACTTTTTGCCCCCGTCCCCAAAAGGAGTGGTTACTTAATAGGGATAGTTCACCCAAAAATGAAAATAATGTCATCAACTCTTTCGCCGCCATTGACGAGATTATCAATTATATCTCGTCAATCAAGAGAAAACGCTTCCCCGCCAATGTTGAGATTTTCCAGCTTTCCGCAATACGGCTATTATCCACCAGGTGGCGCCCTTCCTCAACTTTTTAAACCCGGAAGTATTGCCCTATGGCAAGCGGCTGCATGTCCGTGTCTGTTTTAAAGATCGCTCTGAATGGGATCTCTATGAAAAGTCCGTCACAAAAATGGAATTATCTCTGCTTTTTGCTCAAAATGTGGTGTTTTTGCAGAAACCTACCCATATTCAAAAGCTGATTACAAAAGAACCACTGAAGGTAAGATGAAACGTTTTTTTTTTTTGTTTGAAAGCAGAGGGTCTGTTCTATCATTTGGTATGTTGTATGTTTATATATGTGACCCGTCATGGAAACCAGGGACACAAGTCGGCAGCACAAGTTTCGAGAAAATGAGAAACAAAGTTTTTTTTTCAAAATTTGTGATTTTCGTTTTATTGCAGAATCTGTTAGTTGAGATCATGAAGAAGCCTCTCCATGTTTGAGATAACAGTTTTTGTATATTTAAAAGCGTACATTTTGAGTTTGAAATAGGCTTGTTTTTCCGGAGATTCTAGCGTGCAGCGGGGGGCGTCATTGTCTGTGTGTATATTTACATACTGTATAAGCTTTTGTTTTTGCCTCCACCCCCAAAGGGAACAGCGTGACTACTAAATAAGGATAGTTCGCCCAAAAATGAAAATAATGTAATTAATGACTCACCCTTATGTCGTTCTAAACTCGGAAGACCTCCGTTCATCTTCGGAACACAGTTTAAGATGTTTTATCGTTAGATTTAGTCCGAGAGCTTTCTATCCCCTTCATTGAAAAGTCTATGTATGGTTTCCATGTCCAGAAAGGTAATAAAACATCATCAAAGTAGTCCATGTGACATCAGTGGGTCAGTAAGATTGTGTTGATGCATCGAAAATACAGTTTGGTCCAAAAATAGCAGAATTACGACTTTATTCAGCATTGTCTTCTCTTCCGGCTCGAGCGTGAAGTCACGTGACTGTAGTGACGCGGCTGCCCTGTTCCTCAGACATGTTTGCTAAGTTTTTTTTTTTTTTCAAACTTATAGCCTGCGTCTCCCCAGACTGTAAAGCTCGGGCGCACAAAACAAAAGAAAAATAAAAGAAGCTGGGGCGGAACAAATAACAGTCAGCCGCATCGTACGTCAGCCGCGTCACTGACTTTATGCGGCGCCGCAGTCGCATGACGTCAAAGTACTTTGACGTCATCTCTATGTCAGTTCTTGCAGCGCAGCATGAGTCCAAACACACAGAAGTTACACAGATATCGTTGTATTCTTCATATAATTGGCTAAATGTTTTGTCTATCAATATTTTCCATGAAGTCATTGGCTGATGGAGGAACGAGCGAGCCATTGGTTACATCTCTAAAGGATGTCACGTTTTCGACGGCGCTGTTTGGATGATATATTTTACTACTTCCCTATTTTAAATACAAACTTTGAAGGCGGGTTCATGTGTTTAAGGGAGTGTAAGCTCATATACCCTTACATGTTACGATTTAAATAGTCTTCAGATTGTATATTATATTGTATTACCAGACATTCATGCGAAATCTGATGTAAACAATCTATATTTCACGGATTATACGCATTTGTGGACAAAAATGGTCATTGGATAATCTGAAACAGACTGGATTCGACTTGTGATCCCCACAAAGGTAAAAAGAGTCATGTTTATTTTTGCATGTTGTCATTTGGTCATAAAATACTACATATGATGCTAGAACATCTCAAAACGGCTTTACAGGGGGTATGGCTTAGCTAAATGAGATGTAAATGAGCCCTATTGTCTCCCCCAGCTGGAAAGAAGAGTCCCTTTCGTCTCGATTTTCTCGGTTTGAATATTTCTGAGTTCCTATATTCAAATGGCCACAACTTCTCCAAATCTTATCAGATTTCCATGTGTTACACATCGTTGGAAAGCTTAGAAACTGCACTTTCATAATCTGTGAATAACTCAAAATGCCCAGATCCGACTTGTGTCCCTACTTTCCGTGACTGGTCACATATTTAAAGAAGAACATTTTCTGGAAGGCATTAAACTTTGGTGAAAATCATGAAAACCGCTGGCGCTGGCTGGCAACTTTTTTTTTAAAACGCTGGCGGTGAAAGAGTTAACTTTTGTGAAAATCATTAAAAACACTGGCGCTGGCTGGCAACTTTAAAAAAAAAACGCTGTTGGTGAAAGAGTTATTGACTCACCCTTATGTCGTTCTAAACTCAGAAGACTTTCGTTCATCTTCGGAACACAGTTTAACTTAACTGTCACTGTTCCTGTAGAGGAACACCTAGGTTTACTTCAATATTTTGGATGTAAATGTTTATTAAATCATGACAAACTATATATTTTTGGAAAGGTCTAAGCCTCTAGAATACATATTTCAGCAGTGTTTTATAAAATAAATTATGTAGGGAGAGTAATTGATTAATTTATGAAGAGAGTGTGCTTCAAAACATTTATGTCCTGCAAAATGTCACTGTGCCACCGGTGGGATGCCTACAATTACTTCAGTGTTTTGCATATGAATTCTTATCCAATCATGACAAACTGTATATCAATGTAAAGCTCTAAGAGTGTAGTTTACATTTGTCATCATCATTTTGGGAAAAGATTGACATAGTGCGAGTCATTTTCTAAAAGGTCACGGGCCACAAGTGGACCCAATTTGTTTTTACATATGTATAGCACGAATACCCTGTTCTAAACCTAAAAATCTTGACAAACTATATATCTTTGGAAAGCTCTAAGATTGTAGTTTTCATATTTCATCAGAAGTTTTGGAAAATTGACGTAGTCAGAGTCAGTTTCTAAAACGTCACGGGCCACAGGTGGACCCAATTTGTTTTTCAATGTCATCTGATGATAGAAATAAGGTAGTGACAGTTTTTAGTTACACAGTTTAGTTACCCACCCCCATAGGAATGCATATTAATTTTATATATTCATAACACTATATCCTGGTATAAATCTACAGAAATGTTGACAAACTACAGTGTTTCCTCTAGGATTTTTTTCAGCTGTGGCGGCAGGGGGCGCCCATGAGGATTATAAATGTTAAAAAAAAATTTATGTAGAATATAGGCTACAGTAAACTAACATGTATTTTTTTATAATTTTCACGCTGTCATTTACTTTTCCTTATATTTATAGCATATTGCTTTTCTATGTTTGATCTAAACTGTATTTTCTTAAAAAAACGTTACACAGCTACGTACGTAGTTCGGATATTTCATTGTAGTTTTAATGTAGTGTGCATTGCAAGTTCGTCCTCGTGTTTAGCGTACAGAGCTGTTACAAAGTCATGCAGTCCTGTTTGATAATCCGCACCGCTGTGATTGACAGAACAACCGACCAGTTATCCGACATCAGCAGCAATTTTATTTCACACCCGTACCATTTGACATAAAGACTGTAACCCCGAGCCGGTCACACCGCAAATCGCGCAGTTAAATATAAATCTTTACCGCTCTTCAGACAGATCTTAAACACAAATAAGCACGGTACATTTAAAAACGAGTCGAATTTTGGTCTTGGATGTTAGACCCGCATTTTACTCTTGTCTATTGAGTCCCGACCTGCATCTACAACACAAATGACACGCAAATAGCCTATTACACCCGTTAGATCAAATATTATGCGGTTCACCCGCGGGTACCCTGACCCTGCTGTTTCGTCTGAAAACAGATAAAACAGTCTCACCGTCTGCCTCAAGTTTCTATTACCAACGTTCTTCTCTTCCACGGGAATAATGTAAGTTTCCTTACAAACAGATTCGACTATTAATGTCTTGCAGTCGCATATAAGTAGTATTCAGTATATAGCCTTTTGTTTTTGGACAAATATCTTATCATTTAATGTTAAACTTTGTGAGTGTCGATCTAAAGCACAGACGATTGACTGACAGCTGAGCGCTCAGCAGTGCGCTGCGCTTATAGCCTATACTGAATAACTAATGGCCAGATAAGTTGATAATATGAGTACAGTGATTCCAAATGAATGTCCAAAAAACTCGTAATATCAAAAGTTTAATAATGTCTTTTCTCGCAGCTCTGCGCTGTGTTGGTGTAGATATGCGCCGGTGAACATTATATGCGTGATGACCTTGCAGCTTAAATTACCCTAAATTTATAGTCATAAAGATAAAAGTAAAACAACATTCGAAACTTCAAATGATGTATTTTTATTTGTGTAAACTCACAATAAGGAGAAAACCTTGTGCTTATTTATAATCATTAAAAACATGACGTGCTTTCTGCTGGTTTGGTTTTAAAGCGCGTCACAAAAAAAAGAACAGAAACTCAAATACTTTTTTATTCGTTTTGTCAATTTAATAATTATTTAAGTGCAACATATTTCGTATAGGCTTATTTATTTTATTATTATTTCTCAAAACAGAAACGTAGCTTAATAATCCTCTGTTGATTTAAATCTATTTGTGCATGAAACTAAACCCATGGAGGAAATTATGATATTTTAGGAGACTTATTTATAAATGAGTGAACAACGCAAATCCAGAAAGGAATTTATTTCTAGACAGCCAGTCTCGCAGAGCGGACATTTCGGTAGCTTTTTGCGAGCTGACGCTGTGGGTTTTGTCTAGAAGGGATACAGCAAATGCCGAAAAGTTACGGATTAGATTTGGAGGTAGGATTATTAGGATGAAAACAGCGGTTCTGGCAAAATTGGATACAAATACATCCTACAATCGTGTGAAATTTTGTGTTTAGAGTTGGGTTTGGTTAAAGGATTAGGATAAAACAGTGCTCATCCAACGAGATTTCGTTTGCTGTATCCCTTCTATCCACAACCGCAAGCGTGGCGGGGATGTTTTAGGAGTGGCGGGCCGCCACGGTTGAATGTATATAGCGGAAACACTGAACTATATGTGACCCGTCACGGAAACCAGGGACTCAAGTCGGCAGCACAAGTTTCGAGAAAATGAGAAACAAAGTTTTTTTTTCGAAATTTGTGATTTTCGTTTTATTGCAGAATCTGTTAGTTGAGATCACGAAGAAGCCTCTCCATGTTTGAGATAGCAGTTTTTGTATATTTAAAAGCGTACATTTTGCGGTTAAAATAGGCTTGTTTTTCTGGAGATTCTAGCGTGCAGCGGGGGGCGTCATTGTCTGTGTGTATATTTACATACTTTATAAGCTTTTGTTTTCGCCTCCGCCCCCAAAGGGAACAGCGTGACTACTAAATAAGGATAGTTCGCCCAAAAATGAAAATAATGTAATTAATGACTCACCCTTATGTCGTTCTAAACTCGGAAGACCTCCGTTCATCTTCGGAACACAGTTTAAGATGTTTTATCGTTAGATTTAGTCCGAGAGCTTTCCCCTTCATTGAAAATCTATGTATGGTTTCCATGTCTAGAAAGTTAATAAAAACATCATCAAAGAAGTCCATGTGACATCAGTGGGTCAGGAAGATTGTGTTGATGCATCGAAAATACAGTTTGGTCCAAAAATAGCAGAATTACGACTTTATTCAGCATTGTCTTCTCTTCAGGCTCGAGCGTGAAGTCACGTGACTGTAGTGACGCGCTGCCCTGTTCCTCAGACATGTTTGCTAAGTTTTTTGTTTTTTTTTAAACTTATAGCCTGCGTCTCCCCAGACTGTAAAGCTCGGGCGCACAAAACAAAAGAAAAATAAATGAAGCTGGGGCGGAACAAATAACAGTCAGCCGCATCGTACGTCAGCCGCGTCACTGACTTTATGCGGCGCCGCAGTCGGATGACGTCAAAGTACCGCGAGAGCTCTTCAAGAAATCTTACGGAGTAGTTTAATTTCGACTCGCTCTCGCGGTACTTTGACGTCATCTGTATGTCAGTTCTTGCAGCGCAGCATGAGTCCAAACACACAGAAGTTACACAGATATAGTTGTATTCTTCATATAATTGGCTACATGTTTTGTCTATCAATATTTTCCATGAAGTCATTGGCTGATGGAGAAACGAGCGAGCCATTGGTAACCTCTCTAAAGGATGTCACGTTTTCGACGGCGCTGTTTGAAAGATCTATTATACTACTTCCCTATTTTAAATACAAACTTTGAAGGCGGGTTCATGTGTTTAATGGAGTGTAAGCTCATATACCCTTACATGTTACGATTTAAATAGTCTTCAGATTATATATTATATTGTATTACCAGACATTCATGCAAAATCTGATGTAAACAATCTATATTTCACGGATTATACGCATTTGTGGACAAATATGGTCATTGGATAATCTGAAACAGACTGGATTCGACTTGTGATCCCCACAAAGGTAAAAGAGTCATGTTTATTTTTGCGGGTTGTCATTTGGTCATAAAATACTACATATGATGCTAGAACATCTCAAAAAGGGTTTTACAGGGGGCATGGCTTAGCTAAATGAGATGTAAATGAGCCCTATTGTCTCCCCCAGCTGAAAAGAAGAGTCCCTTTCGTCTCGATTTTCTCGGTTTGAGTATTTCTGAGTTCCTATATTCAAATGGCCACAACTTCTCCAAATCTTATCAGATTTCCATGTCTTACACATCACTGTACTTTCAGACACTGCACTTTCAGAATCTGTGAATAACTCAAAATGCCCAGATCCGACTTGTGTCCCTACTTTCCGTGACTGGTCACATATATCATTGGAAAGCTCTAAGAATGTAGTTGTCATATTTCAAAACGTTTTAGCAGTTATAATAATGCAGTGACAGTATTTTATGAATTTGTGACAAGAGAATGCAGCAAACCGTTGACACCTAGTGGCCGTTGTTGGTAAAACCACTAAAAGTGTGACTCAAACCTCATTTTTTGTGATTTTAACTTAAAATTTGGATCACAACTGCTTGAGACATATGGCCTCATGTTTACATTAAATTACTTTTGTGAAACATTTTCATTTTTATAATTGTATTTATCAAATGAATATGTTATTGCATTATTTTTAATTATTAAAATAAATTTAAACTGCTATAACAATTTTAATGTTAAATATTTTCACCTCCAGAAACATCAGTGAAAAACCTTACATTGTCTTCTTTAAAACAAGACCATGATTAGGCTTTTAGACCAAAAAATGGCAGAGTTATATTAATTTGAAGCTGCACATCAACTTTTCACCCCCCCCCCACTCTAAAGGGTGGGGTGACGGTAATTAAGATGTTTTAACTTTAGATTTAGTCCGAGAGCTTTCTGTCCCCTCCATTGAAAATCTATGTACGGTTTCCATGTCCAGAAAGGTAATAAAAACATCATCAAAGTAGTCCATGTGACATCAGTGGGTCAGTTAGAATGTGTTGAAGCAACAAAAATACATTTTGGTCCAAAAATAGCAAGAATTACGACTTTATTCAGCATTGTCTTCTCTTCCGGTTTTGTTGTGAACCGCGTGAAGTCACGTGACTGTAGTGACGTGGCTGACGTGTTCCTCAGACATGTTTGCAAAAGTTTTTTTTCAAACTTACAGCGTGCGTCTCCCCAGACTGTAAATGAAGCTCGAGGCACAAAAAAAGCTGGGGCGCAACAGATAACAGTCAGCCGCGTTGTACGTCAGACACATCACTGGCTTGTTCAACTTTATGCGGCACCACAGTCAAATAAGGTCAAAGTTTTGCGAGAGCTATTCAAGAAATCTTACGGAGTAGTCTAATTTCGAAAATGTGTTTACCAAAACCTAAAGTGTAATCTCATATACAGTTTTATGACGTACACATCTGAAGCAGACTGGATTCGACTTGTGATCAACACAAAGATATAAAGTCCTGTTTATTTTTTGCATGTTGTCATCCCGGCTTTTGTCACAAAATACTACATGTGATGCTAGAGCATCTGTACTGTACCTCAAAACTGCTTTACAGGGGGTATGGCTTAGCTAAATGAGAGGTAAATGAGCCCAGTTGTCACTCCCAGCAGGAGAAAGGTGTAACTTTTAGAGTCTATTTTCTCTGCTTTGAGGTTTTTTTTTAGTTCCTATTGATTGGGGGTTGTTGATTGATTAAAATACTTTATTGAACAAAAACAATAAACACAGTGTTCAAAAGGATAAAAACACAAAAGCCCATAGGCTTATTTCCATTGTGGTCCTTAAGATGGAAGATGAGTAACAGTACATGTACTAACAACATTGAGAACAATAAAGAAAGTGGCATAAAAATACAAATAAATAAACAAAAAACACAATAAAAAACCAAACAAGGAATTAAATCCCAAAAGACAAGCAGGCACACAAGCAGACAACACAGTATTCCTACTACTTCAAAGATTTCTATTTCCTTACTTTTTTTCTCTTTATAAGTTTAATTACCAAATTTTTATTGAAGATTTAAAATGATAATAGGAAGAGCTCAACAGTTTAAGGTTTAAAGGTAAATCATTCCACAAGACAGCTGTCACGGTTAATTCGTGTCATGTCTTGTCTCTGTTCCGATTGTTGTCACCTGGACATTCATTGATTAATTACCTGCCTCATCACACCTGTTTGTCATTTAGTCTGTGTGTATAGACCCGTTTCAGCAGTAACAACATAAACAAGCAGCTGTCGCGGTCCGCACGTAACTTCCGGTAAACTCCGCTAAGAATAAATAACAACAAAGTTCTTTAAACATAGTTTATTTATATAACAAGCAAGCAAAATAAACAACACATAGATTACCTAGGAAACCAAAACATTTGTTATTTTTGACGAGGCATTCTGTCACGGTCTTGTCAGACATCTGTGCTAGATGTAGGTCTGAGTGCATCTGACAGGACCGTGACAGTATTATGTTCTGTGTGGGGACATGTGGAATCACATTGTGTGTGTGGCTTCCACATGTTCCCGGTGTCTTGTTGCTGTCGTGATCTTGCCAGACCTTAGTATAGGTTCAGGTCTATGTTCTGAGGGCAAGGTCAGGGCAGCATTGTGTTTATGTGGGAACACGTGTGTTTTCACATCATGTATGTGTCTTGTCCCAGTGTCTTGTCACTTTCACCCTACTCCCTTATGTGCTCGTGTCTTACGTAATTAATTATGTTCACCTGTTCCCCATTGATGTCGTGTCTTTATATTGCCCTCTCGTTGTCTGTCGTGTGCGCGTTCATTGTCTTCAAGTCAGAGTTTCATGTCGTCCATTCCCCGGCTCAGTTCCTCAATCCGGCTGTCCTGGGTGGTGAATCGATGTATAGCAGCGGAGATAAACTCTTCAAACCGAGCCGGGGATCCTTTACCTGCTGCTTCCATCAGGTGGCCAGATGATTCTGTGATGACTGTATGTGAATAAGCAGGAAGCAAATGCAGGAATGAATGAAACACAGTTTATTTAGAAAAATGACACAGATGATACGGATGATGTGGTGGGACAGACAAAGGCTGCGGTGACAAATCCTGGTGCTCGTGGGTGAAGTCAGGTGAACGGATGAAACCGGATACACAAACAGGCAGACCTTCACGCGAAGACGAGACCACAGGAACACACGAACACGAGAACACAAGCGAGACATGTAGCGTACACGACAGACAACGAGAGGGCAATATAAAGACACGACATCAATGGGGAACAGGTGAACATAATTAATTACGTAAGACACGAGCACATAAGGGAGTAGGGTGAAAGTGACAAGACACTGGGACAAGACACATACATGATGTGAAAACACACGTGTTCCCACATAAACACAATGCTGCCCTGACCTTGCCCTCAGAACATAGACCTGAACCTATACTAAGGTCTGGCAAGATCACGACAGCAACAAGACACCGGGAACATGTGGAAGCCACACACACAATGTGATTCCACATGTCCCCACACAGAACATAATACTGTCACGGTCCTGTCAGATGCACTCAGACCTACATCTAGCACAGATGTCTGACAAGACCGTGACACATTCGTGCAAGAGATCAGTTTTGTAACTAGTCAGACGATTAAAAAAACGAAACCGGAAGTAAGGTTCTGATCCAGACGGTTATCACGTGCGTCCGATGAAACCGTCTATATATACTTCTGTTTTCTGTTTGCTCACCGCTGGATCATTGCCATTACTTCCCTGTCTGTTCCTGTGTTGGATGTTTCTGTTATCCGCTGTTGTATGTTACTTGTGTTTTGTTTCCTGTTTTATATTAAATGTTATTTATTTCATGTGAACTCTGCATTTGCGTTCTCACTCCCGTACCAGTTCTTGACAAGTATAGGAAAGAGTACTTTTCCACACTGCTCTTAAAGCAGGAGGGCCTGTAATCTGTGGAACCTGGTGCTGTAATTGTGTGTATCACTAATTTTTGAAAAGTAATCACTTAAATCACTTGGGTGCCAGATTATTTCTTAACTTATAAACTAAACAAAGTTTAAGTTGAGAAGCCCTCTCATCCACCTCGAGCCACCCAAGACTTGAGAAATGGTCAGGAAGAAGATGAGTTCAAGGATGTAATTTAAGGATCACTCTGATTAGTTTATTTTGACAGATCTGTAGCTTGTCTTTAAGACGTTTAGTAGTGCCTTTGTACCAAGATGTACAGGCATAGTTAAGATGACACAGATAAGCCCATCAGCCAGGACTTTTAATGTTTTACTATCTTAGATGCTGGATATTCTTGCCAGGAACTTAGTCATTTGGCTTACCTTTGGCTGTAATTTCAACAGTACCTACAACAATAAGTAAATTGTAGGGAGCTTGTAACCAAGTTATGTGTCAATACACAAGTTTTGCAAAGACACTAACCTGCATGCATTTTGGAATGCTTGCCATCAAATTTGTTTGCACAGTGTGTTTTTGTCTATAAAAAAATAAAGGTGAAGAATTTTGTTGGTGGCGCTAGAGCAGTGTTTCTGAAAGTTTTCAGCGTGCAGCCCCCCTTCTGTACGGTGCTTCCCTTCATGCCACCCCCAAAAAAAATTATGACATGAAATATTGTAAAACTTACAATTTGAATTAAACAAAACAAATTATAGAATGTTGTGCTGTTGTTTAGAAGCCTTATTTTTTCTGAGGTTTCATTATACAGAATTTATAAAACAATTATTGTATTTTATTAAATGTCATAAAACTGGCCCCCAGTTTGGGAACCACTGCACTAGAGGGATCAAGAGATTTCATTGTGAAACAAGGAAATTTGTCATGCTGCCACGGACACATCCTCCATCGAATTGTCAAGATTTCCGCAATTTAGCATTGCAAAGGCCTTTAGATGACACAGACCAAATATGATGATGATCTGATTCAATTTCTAAGAGGAGTTTGTTAAAGTACGAAGCCCAGAAATTGCAAAATTTGCACTCAAGCTACAGAGAAAATTCTAAATGGCCGACTTCCATTGGGGTTTAGAGCTTGGCTCCAAGAGACTTTTTTGTAGGTCTTGGGGCTAACATGATCCTATCACATTTCGTATCTGAACGTTTACCGTAGCGGTGGCTGCTCTCTTAAGTTTGTGTAGGTGGCGCTATAGAGCCATTTTAACACCCCCAGTTCTGAAGCCTATTTCTAATAAAAATGTTTGCCACATTTTAAATGTGTGCAACGTTTCATGACTTTTTGAGCTTGTTTAGGCTGTCAAAAATGCAATTCATTTAGCAATACTTTGCAAGGCCGCCACGGACACGCCCTTTAAAGAAAAGTCAAGGTCGTCGCAATTTATCATCACACAATGTCTTGAAATTAGACTGACGAAATATAATGTTGATATGGTTAAGTCTCTAAGAGCAGTAAGTCACAGCATAAATATGTTATTTCCTGCTGCCTCTAGGTGGCACTATGACTTTATCTAAATATTGCTATGTTGATGTGTTCAGGCCAGGACCCTTATCAAACATGTGACGTCTGAGACTGGCGCCACCTAGAGGCAGTAGGAAATGTCATGTTTTAGACTGTGATTTACTGCTCATAAAAATTGAATCAGATCATCATCAACTTTGGTTAGACTGACCTTAGCGACTTTGAATTGTGAAGATCTTGAATTTTTATTAAATGACATGTCTGTGGCAGCCTAGCAAAGTTTGATGTTTCACCATGAAAAAGCTGTTGTAATGCAGGCATACAATGTCAGACCTATCCTAAACTTTTCACGTTTGATAAGGGTCCTGGCCTGAACACATCAATATAACAATAATCAGTTGCAGTCATAGCGCCATCTGCTGCACACAGGAGCTGTGGCACATAAAAATTCCTTTCAATATCCATCTATATTTACCCACTTAAATTCATGTCCCCCTGGTTCACTGCTTTACTAAGGCCATAGGGTGGTGGTACCCTTATGTGTGAGGGCTCTACCATCGCTGCTTGCAGCTTTAATAAATTGATTACAATTGCTCATCAATTTGCTTTCCATAGTAAAATCTTTAATATATTGTATTTACCAGTGTTTGCTTAAGTCTAACTTTGCAAACTAACAAGCAATGAAATGGACTTTAAAATCTCTTTGGTTAAAATGTTTCTCAGACAGAAAATAGTGAATAGATAAAGTAGGTGTTATCTCTCCTGGTCATGTGTGTTATCTTTATATTTTTACATTTTTATATCTTTTTAGTGATATCTAGATGAGTTTTCAGTGCTTTTCAATTAATCTGCATTTTTTATTTTACAGATAAGGAAAGTGGTTAAAAGTAAAGGAAATTATTTAGCAAACTGGAAAACACAGCATGATGGAATTATATTTCACCATGCAGCAGATTAACAGGTTTGTAAAGTGAGTCTTTAAATATTGTATATTTAGATAGAGTTTGTGAAAGCATTTCTCTTATGATGTTACTGGATTTACATTAACCATCTTTTAGAGTTCTTGCAGAAACTAAGAGCAAGTTACTTAAGTTCATTAATAGGATATTTGATTTTTTTTACAGTTAACTAAAATTTCCTTAAAGAATCCCAGGATGACAGCTGAAACACTTTTTATAGTGATACTGTATGTATACATGCATGTATTTGTTGTTGATCTAATATTGCAATATAACCACTGTTGTTTTGCAGGCCCTTTCTAAATGCAAGACAGAAACTAGTTATGATAATAAATTGGAAATCTCTCCATGTTGTTAGCCTTGGCTTCACTGTCTGTACACTCATACAGATGCATCTCTTCTAAAGTACTAAATACTGTATACAATATAATTAAATCCATATACTGTACTGACGCAAAATCAGAAATGGAGAGACTAATAAGAAACAAAAGTCACAGATTACAGCTATACCATCTCAGTTATTATACTGTATGGTAGCAAATGGAAACTTTCCCTTCTATTGCATTTTAGATGTTTATCCTGGGGAAAAGAACCCAAAATCAGAACTGTCTCCACTAGAGTTTCAAGACAATTGGAAGAGAAACCACTGAGCAATAACATTTTCTTTTATCCCCATCTGGCTATCCAAAATGATATATTTACTTGTGAACAGATGCAATTATAGTTAAATGTTGTAAGCTTATTTTTGTAACTACTGTATGGTAATATGTTACAGAATATTTCCTTTTTTTGATGCATACATTTCTTACTAAAGCATCTGAAGGAAGCAAACATGCATGTTTAATAAAAAATATTACAGCTTGTTTTATCTTTAAAGTTGTTTGATTTGTAAAATAAAAAACTTGCCCAAACATTGTTTTGCTTTGTGTGTAGAACAATGCTGTAAGAATTGTCTGCACAAATATGATCTTAAAAGAGACAAAAGAGAAATGAAAAATATAAGACTTAAGCTATAAACTGTGACTGAATCATATGTAATGTAATCTAATGTCACGGAGTGGCAGCATAAGCTTATGATATTGGGTAACACATCTTTTAATTAAAAAGAAAGAATTCAATCATTTATATATCTGAGTGTGTTTATTATCACTGGACAACATCAGGGGTTTGCTAAAATCCAAAAAGCACTTATTTAAACTATTCTTAACTAAACTAAATAGTCTAACTTACGAACAAGGTTAAAACATAGAAAAGCTAACACATTTAAAAGTATTTCTTAGGGTAAAATTGTGAGTGGGATCTTCTAAGTTTAACAACCAATCATATTTAAAGATTGACTTAATATAAATGAATTAAATCTCTAAAACACCTGTAGATACATCTAAAATGGTAACATTATTTATTTTTAAGCATTAAATATTTCAATATTTAATTACATGATGCTTATTGTTAGAATCTAATTCTAAGCAGGTCTAGGAGTATGAGAGTTTCTTTTAAGTTCGGTACTTAGGTTGTTAGGTGAGGATCTGAGGTGAGCAGCAGAGAAATCTGATATCAGAGGATCATGAAAGAGACTGACACCAAATGCCGTTCAATCATAGACCAAATTTTATTAGACATCCTTCACATTATATAGGATGCAAAAAGGAAAAGTTAGTCACCTGAATACAGTCTGGCACACGAGAAGATCAAAACATTGAAGAATCCGTCTAGCCAATAATCGTATGATTAATTAAGACAGCTTTGTGTTCAATCTACATAAGGGGAAGTAATACTAAAAACAGGGAAGTAGGGTCTGACACATGTCCCCAAAATATCCAACCTGCAGTTAACCAAAGGATATTTTCCAAACATAGCAAATGTAAAATCATTAATCACTGGGGAAAACTTTAACTGAACAGGCCAGAAAACAAACAGTGTATTATACAATGGAAAAACCAGACACATAGCATTTCTATAATATGCATTGTATATATTTAACCTTAAAGACAGGATGAGCTTGTCATCAAAATATATGATTAGAGAACATGCCACTATGAAAAGGATTATCATAGACATGCAAACATAAATGTGAAACTAAACAGAATATATAGGTATATATTGGGTTTGCTTACAAGTTGACTAGTGGGTGTGGGAAAGGTACATCTTTTAGATTCTTACACTTATATAACACCGGCGGCACCAACAGAGCGCTGATGAGGGGGCGTTCTAAACAAACATTTTGGTAATACAACCACAAACACTGCAGCTATAGCAAGCAACAATCAGAGTTCTGAACAATCTTACTACAATAACAAAAAACCTGCATACCTATATTTTAGGACAACACTGCTGAGAAATTCCAATGGGGAAGAAGTGTCTGTCTCATTGAGAAACAAAAGTCTTATCAGTCAAATACCCCATGCCCAAGAATACATTCCAACACACCTTAAAGGCAATCAAGTTTTTTAATGTGATCAGAGAAATGTTCATTTTGGTTGTAGATATACCCAGACATGGGGACTTGTGACTTGGTGACTTGTACTCGAGTCGACTCGAGTCGCTATTTTTGTGACTTGTGACTTGACTTGACAAAAAATAAAATACTTGAGACTTGACTCGGACTTGGAAGTTAAAGACTCGGGACTTGACTTGACTTGAGACACGATGACTTGAATGACATGCAACATTAAAATCACAGGCAGCCAGACGGCAACCTCCAATTTTGGTCATCATTTAAAGAGCCATTATGCCCAGTAAGTGCTTGTCAATTTGTTAATATCTTAGTTGGTAGTTAGCTAATGTAATAATAGCTAATGTAGCCCTCATCATACTGTGTTGGGGACAAATGTGGGAAAAATAATTTTGATTTATTTTTTAAAATACTTATTTTTATTTTTGAATACTTCTTTTTCAAGTTTGCCACCTGAACACACACACAGAGAAAAATTACTTGATTCTACAATGTTAGGGGCGGTTCACATGTCGCGTCTTTTGCATGCTCAAGTGCGTTATTTAAAATTTAGGTGCGCGAACGGAAGAGGTGCGATGCGCTCGTTTTTTCTGGGCACATGTTTGAAAGAGAGAGAGAGAGAGAGAGAGAGGAGAAATGTAACAAAGTTTAATGTTGTACGTAAACTGTGTTTGAGAGAGAGGGAGGTGTTCAGAGAGGGGTCTGTTGGATGTTAAGCTGTTATTTGTTTTATGGACTCCATGTGAAAAATTTCAAACACGGTTGGCAGAAGTAAAAAATAAATAATTTATGAAGTTACAATTTTGTTTGATTCCAAGATGTATTTTACTGAACATGAGTATTTACAATGCAAATCCAAATTATTGTAATTTACTGATAGTTACTTACTGTATATCTTGTCACTTTATTAAGATCAGATTCTGCAGGTAAAATTAAAATAATAAGGTGACTTGACTTGGACTTGACTTGACCTACTACATTACTTGACTTGACTTGACATAGCCTGTGAATCGACTTGACTTGACTTGCCCAACAAAAAAAATACTTGGGACTTACTTGAGACTTGAAGGTTCAGACTTGAGACTTACTTGAGACTTGCACATGTGTGACTTGGTCCCATCTCTGGATATACCTTATGCATTTGGATTCTCATTAACGATTGGTTTTCCAAAACTATCCTAGACCACCTGTGACAAGTAGAGATGTTTAGTTTGATTAAGGATTTGCTGTTACATTGAGTATAATCATAGGCTTATTTACCAAACCTTACATATGTTTATTATCTATCTGATTCTCTTCTGATTCCCTCTTTGATGGTGTATTTTACAAAGCCAATACACGCATCATACTTTGCTTACTTTCTATAACTGGATTAAAATGTTACACACACACACACGAGCACACGCGCACACACACACGAGCACACACATAATGTGCTCATTAAACATCCAAGAGGTGTGCCCAACACCAAGGAGACCGCAACCCATGCAACAGACAATTGGTCAAGCTTGACCTTATCCCTGCAAAACCCTTAGTTGTAATATTACAAAATCAGTTTATGGTCTAATAAAACATACCTGTATATTTTTTCTCTTTAAAACCACATTTACACAACTAAGAAGTCCTATTGTTTAACCCTCCAATGATTTTGAATGGTAGGGTTTGTAAATAGGTTTGTTTTCCTGGCCGTAAACTTACAAAACCTGCAAACCTGCCTTGAAGAACATGTTTTTTCAAAATGTCTGAGGGTCGTAAGAAAAAAAGTGTCTATAATTAGTATGACAAGAAGAGAAAGGCCTCTGAAGAAAGAAACAAGACCAGAGTGTTTTTGGGAGAATATTTCACACACAAAGCACAGGTTGGGCCTCAGTCGCGAAGTTTCTACTCGACAGGTAAAGTTTGGCATGCTATTTGGAGAAATCCATTTAAAATCACTGCTAGTAAAAGTTGATGTAAGCTATGATAAGCGATGCTAGCACTGGCACAAGTCACCATCGCACAGACACAGTAAACACTAAACATCTAAATTTGTCTAAAGTAGCCTATGACCAAATGGTAAAAGGTAACATGCTGAAATGTTCTAAAACCTTGTGCGTTCATTTTTTATCAATCCAATGTGTTCACCATAGTATTTATTACACAAATGCAACAAGCTACTTCTCCATTGCAGATAATGTCTTGAATCCTCACTTAATCGATCAGTATAATAAGTAAATAAAACACGGAAGGGCATTTGACATTTTGTCATGCATGAATGTTTTTGAGTTAGTTTAGAATTTACAACATAAATAAAGAACTAGGATCGTGCATGCTCTCTTGTGCACACGTTTAATGGGTGTTCCCTCTCGTGAGCAGGTAGAGTGTTGCGCATGCGCAAAAAGTGGAGAGGGCTGTTCTTTTCTAAAATTCGGAAAAATCTTTCACTATACCTTTAAAGGTGCTCTAAGCGAATTGAAGCGTTTTAGACCATAAAACATTTTTTGTTACATACCGGAAACATCTCCTCACTATCTGCTTGCTGCCTTTCCGCTGATCAAACTGTAAAAAAACGCGATCTCTGTAGACAGCCCAGGCTTCACAAACGGCAATATCAACAAATGGCCAAACCTAGCAGCACAAAACAAAACAAAGTATTCCAGCCAATAAACGACAAGAAGGATTTGGGGGTGGGGGTTGGGCGCGTTCATGAAAGCACGGAAGGGAGGGGGAGGGGGAGGAGTTAGCTACGCTCTGTCTGTTTGAAAACAGTTCAAACATCAACAGGAAGTGACGTCGCACATTATTCGCTTAGAGCCCCTTTAAGTCGTAACCTTTTTAAATCATTCGCTGCCAGCCTTTTTTTTTTTTAAGTTGCCCGCCTGCATTTCAGAATTTTTTTTTTCTAAAAATATATAAACATACAAATATATCAAATGAAAGAACAGACCCTCTGCTTTCAAATAAACAAACAAACAAACAAACAAAACGGTGAAAAAAAACATTTCATCCTATATTTTTTCTTTGCTTATAAACTCTTAAATATGGGTATTTTTCTTTAAAAAAAATTTTTTTTTTTAGCAAAAAGCTGAAGTAATTGCTGTGAAGGAATTTTGTTAGAGATCAGATTCAAAACGATTATCAAAACATACACAGGGTTTAAAATTTGTAAAAACAATTGCTTCAGTTTTTTTATAAATTGGATAAGTGCACCATCTAGTGAATAATAGGTATTAAAGATTAACATAAAACCTAATCAGGAACACGTTTTTTAATGCAAATGTTTTCTCTTAATTGAGGTGAATGTTGGCTTATGCAGATGACTCTGTTCGCTCTCTCTCTCTCTCACACACACACACACACACACACACACACACACACACACACACACACACACACACACACACACACACACACACTCTCTCTCTCTCTCTCTTTCTTTCCCCCTTTGTGTTTGTTTGATTTGTCTATTGTAAGTTATGTTTCATATAATCCCTGTAGACCCTCTGAGTTCTGATTATAGAACTAAAGGTCACTAGAAGGTCACTAAAACTTTGATCATGCTGCCTCACGCTCAACGTTTCTTACAATTAATTTACAATTATGGGTATATTCGCTGGACGAATGAATCAATTAATTGTTATTATTAATTCTGCTAAATCAGATAAAACCTACAATATATATAAATAATTTGCCTTTGAGGTAAATCAACAATTCCCTGATTGGAATGGTGATAAAATAAAGGGTGGAGAAAAATTAAACTAATATTTGTAATTATTAATGAATAACTCCTCATTATCAAAAAGATGATTTGTTGTTTTGAACACTGTTCTTCAACCCCTAAATTTGCTGCACATGTGTCAAAAAATAAAGTTAGATTAATTTTAAATAGTTTACAAGTAGAACATTTTTATGGTAACAGTTTAAGAGTTTGGTTCCAAAATGCGATAAAAGTACATTCTTAATTTTACGCAAAATCCGATATCCACCGCGTTATTCTTTTTCAAAACGCGATAAATGCCACTCCTTCCACCTCCTTCTGTGGTGGTTTTCTGTGGCAGGGAAGAAAGGTAAGCCACTCTGCCACTCGGGTGACGGAAAAATTCTCACATTACAGCATTTCTGTCATGCTAACACATTGAGCCCAGGGGATCTTATGAAATATGTTTCATTATTTTACTCGAAGTCAACGAAAATTGAGCAGAACTAAAACTGATTGCTGTCAAAAAAGTTCAGCGACGACGTCCCAAGGATGATAGCAGCAATGACAGTGTTCTTAATATGACAAAGTGAGTGTTTTGATTAATGCCATTAATGTTTATTTTTATCAGTGTATACCACTAGTCAACTAGATGAATATAAAATGGCAAAGATTAAAGGAGCGGTGAATCAAATACTGAATTTTAACTTGATACTTTGTTATATAAGAGGTCATCTAATGAGGCTTTTCCATTGCATAGTACCCCACGGTTTAGTTTAGTTTGGGTCGGGTCAGCTCACCTCACTTTGGCGTGGTTAGCTTTTCCATCGAGTTTAGTATCACTTCGGAGTGGGAGGGATTATAGGCGTGTCATTATATTTACGCTGCCTATTGCTGTGACATCATACACGTGAGAGCGTTGTTGTACATTCCCATACATTCATTTATTTCTCAGTCTGCCACAAAATTAAAATTGGCCACCACAATTTGATGTTTGCACATCGCGTTTATAACTACCTCTGTCTCACATGACAGTTTCTGTTCAAACACCCGACCCGTGGCGTCAGTCGACGGCGCTCCTCTGAGCCTCATTCAAGTTGCATTTAAGCATATATAATGCGGACGTGCACGTCGCGAATGTGCCGCCACAAACTGCAAGTCTGGAAAAAACTGTTATGGTGTCCCGGATTCTCAACCTGTGGATGTTTTTCATCACTAAATGGGTGTTTGGAAACTTATAGCAGAACACAGATAACAACATGTTTGCTTGAGACAGCGCAAGCTAGCAGTAAGCTAAAGCTAATATTTACATTATAGCGATGACGCTTCTCTCAGACCAATCAGTGATCTACAGTGTTTTCGCGTAATGTTTGGTATCAGCTCGGGTCGCTTGGAACCCCAACCGAGGTGGTACGAAAAAAAGTATCGGGTACTACGTACTGCACCCAATGGAAAAGCTCCCAAAAGTAAGCTGACCCGACCCAAACTAAACCAAACCGTGGGGTACTATGCAATGGAAAAGCGCCAATAGTTAAATGAACATCCTGCAAGTTTCAGAACTGAAAACGTCCATGCTACTAAAATATAACAGTTTTTGGCACCAAGCCAGTTTTACAACCAAGTGTGGAATTCAGAGAAATATGACGTCAAAGTAGAATTGAAGCACCTCCCCATAGCCAAATACAACGATCACTTTTGTAGCCCCGCCCACAGCTTCGCGTGACACACCTGTGTCTCAATCAGTAAACATGTCTTTAAAGATTGCCAAATGTAACCAAAATGACTTTTAAATACATTTTTTCTGATAGACTTTTATTTTGATGCGGTGATCTGTTATGATAGAGTAACCATGGTAACGAAGTCTTGGGTTGTGGAAGAACCACGTGGGAACAACACAGAAGCTGAATACTTTAATTCGGAGGCTCGGAAAATAACATTAGGAATGCGTGGATAAAGGTTGTTTTTGAAGAGTTCCAGCTCGCGTGGGGAGTGTTTGATTAGCTTGTGTACTGTGCGGATTCACTTGTAAAGAATCAAGTCGATGCTGGATTTGCAGAGAGACTGTGATTAAAAGCACCACTAATATTGGATCTGACGAAAATGACACAGCAAGACATTTTACTTTATTTAAGTTACTGCGTTTCACTATTGCTTTGATAGAAGAGATCGCTTGATATGTCCTGTTGTAACATCCATGTCTAAACACGTATGTTTGACTGTTTTAATTTACTAAAAACATTAAACGATTAATAAAGGTGCAACACTTAACAATACGATTGTAATTTAACAGTAGAAATATGCAAAGGTAGTGAAAAGGAAGGACTTATCAGCCGCAATTTAGATTTAATGCCTGCTTACTTTGTCGTATACGGTAATTTAGGCAAGTTGCGTTTGAAACACTCAACAAAGCTTTTTAATCATATAATATCATATAATATAATATCATGTGGTATGTAACATTACGTGTATCTAAAAGCAACCTCACAAGCACAATAGAAATATACAAAGTTATTGATAAGAGCTTATCAGCCGCAGTTTATAATCTGATGCGCGCTTACTGTGTTGTATACGGTACTTTAGTCACATCGAGTTTAAAGTTTTGTTTCTACTTTACTATATGTATTGTCATTTATGTGTATCATCTTTAGCACCCAGAATCTTTTGTGGCTCAAACATATATGTTTTCGGCTGCTTTTTTCAAACATTAATGTTTTTATAACATTTCCCCACATGTAATGACGGGGAATGAAGCCGTCCAATCATAGCAGTGGGTGTTTACGTCCAGGTCTTCAATGCGGCCCGCCCCTTCAAACAAAGTTTTTCTCCGGAGAGCCACTAATCCATGTTACAAAATAGCCTATTACTTATTGTTTTTGATGTTTTTGAATGTCAAAACCATGCAAACATCGTAAGTAGACCTCAGACAACAGAATAAAACAATAAAATCAACAAATTCACCGACCCTTTAATGCACATTTATATATCGATTCAATAGATTTATACCATTTTGAAAAAAATCTTTTCATGGATTTTATTTATAATCTTATTATAACCTAAAGATGCTATGTGAAAGTTTGTAACAGAAAATAGTGGTTCCCTGTTGAGAATGTTCTCTCGACATTGCGTCAGTTAGCTGACGCTATGGGATTGATCCTTCAATCACGATTACCCTGAAGCCTTATTGCACAACGCCAGTGCAGTTGGAACTTGCGCTGGCCAATGACGCTCAAGACGGCAAAGGAGGTGTGGCCTTCTTACTATAATAGCAGCCCTCCTGAGCGAATATCTTCTGTATTTTCTCCTTCACGAGCAAGTTTTTACCCTGCAACGAGATATCTGTTGAGTACGCGGATAAGACGGACGTCCCTCTTAGCGATCCAGATGTCGCGAATGTGCTCATGGTGCGGAGGTCCCATCGACCCGCCCTGCGTCCTGAACCGGGAGGTGCCTAGTCTGTCTCTTTGGGGTTCCCGCAGAGGAGGATGAGATGTCGCTGACGACGTCTGATGGAGATTGGGACCAATTTCCGCGTGGCGTGTTGGAAGCAGACCCCCAACCCCCCTCCTTTCACGAAGAGCTAGTGCGCATTCTCTCTAAGGCCGTGCAGGATTTAGAAATCGAGTGGAGCACCCCGCAAGAACCCCAAAGGAGCAAACTCGATTCATGGTTCTTTGACTCTGACCGCCGCTCCGAGGAAAAGTGCCCCTTTTCTCCCAGACCTGTATGACGGAGTCACCAAAGCGTGGGCGACCCCCCCAGGGCGTCCGCCCTCGTGCCGGCGGGTCCGAGCTATTTTCTAAAGTAGACGGGGCGAAAGCCCATGGCTACCTGCACATCCCCCACGTCGAGGAAGCCGTGGCGGCCCATCTCTGCCCTTCGTCCTCCTCCTTGGGTAGTGAGGCTTCACTACCCTCTAAGGCATGCCGCATGACGGCACACCTGGCTGATAAAGCCTATGCCGCGTCAGGAGAGGCTCTGTCTTCACTACACACCATGGCGGTCCTACAGATTTTCCAGGCGCGGGCTCTATAGGCGCTGGACGACGGCAGCACGGACCTGAATACCTTCAGGGATCTGAGGGCGGCAACGGATTTCACGTTGAAAGCCATCAAAAAGTTGGCGCAGGCCATCGAACGCAGCACGGGCTTCATGGTGGTGATGCAGCGCCAGCTGTGGTTGAATCCCACAGATCTCAAGGAAGCAGACAGGAAGACGCTGCTTAACGCACCCGTTTCCCCATCTGGCCTGTTTGGTGACGCCGTAGGCACCATCACGGAGCGATTCTCAGAGGCGGTGAAGAGCTCTAAAGCCATGAGACATAGGGCGGCGAGGAAGAAAGTGACTCATGCGCCAGCGGGACCGCCGCCGCCAAAACACTGCTCCGAGTCTGCGCCACACCGGCCAGCAGCACAGCCCTCTGCGGCAATGCCCCCGACAGTGAGACCTGAACCTGTGGTACGTCACAAGAGCCCCTGGCACGAATCCACCAGGAAGCGTCGTAAGAAACCGGGTCCAGGGGGACCGCAGTCCGGAGCAAAGCCACGTTCCTGACGTGAGTGGTGTGAGAGAGAGAGCGCAGAGCGGCGAGCCCGCCGCCAAAAGAGCAAAAGTCTCGTTGAGCGTCCCCCTGGCTGTTGCGGGCGACGCAGAGACTGTTTCTTTAAATGTTTTTGTGTTAAAGGGATACTTCACCGATTTAGCATTCAGCTTTGTATCTGTAGAAACCCGGAAGTATTACTGAATGACCATGTTTCCCTCCATCATTTCCCCCTGAGAGGAGAGATATCTGCATTTTGGTTCTGCAAAAAAGTCCTCCGATGATGTAATATGACGATTTTTGCATCATCGGAGGACTTTTTTGCAGAACCAAAATGCAGATATCTCTGAATGACCAGGGAAACATGGTCATTCAGTAATACTGCCAGGTTTCTACAGATACAAAGCTGAATGCTAAATCGGTGAAGTATCCCTTTAAATGCAATAAAGAATGTTACTTTTTCAAAAAAAGCGTTTTGCTCCTCATTTGGTTTCGGTTTCGGGTCGCTTGCCCCAGGGCAGCTCCCATCCTCATATGAACACGCACGGTGCACCCTCCCCACTTTCAATCGCCCCCGCGACGCACGGGCCGCAGAGAGAGCGGGGACGGGAAGAGTTAAGGCACGGTCTCAGCGAGCCGCACAAAAGCCCGTTGTCTATCGCGGTGTCAGCTGCCTCCCGGCCATCCTCTCTTGTGCCCGTACAGATGTGGCCTTTAAAAATGCGCGTCTCTGAAAGCAGAATGCCGCGAGCACTTCCGAAATTCTGCGAGATCCCGCAGAAGGGGGATTCGGTGGGGGACGCAGGAAATAAAAAACCTGTAGAGGGCAGTCGTGTTTCAAGTAGGGCATACTACGACAATGTGTGCTCGACTTTATGCTTTAAGCATTCTATATGATATTGAAGTAACATGACAGGGATTCTTGGTGCATTGGCAGTACTTTGATGTCACATGCAAGCTTTTTGACAAACATTTGGTTGGCGAAGTTTTCTTTTGCCAGTTACATAAACAGTCAAATATTTTTCATAAAAATCTGACTTAAAGGGATAGTTCGGCCCAAAACGATATTAAACCCATGATTTACTCACCCCCAAGCTGTCCGAGTTGCATATGTCCATCGTTTTTCAGACAAACATATTTTCGGATATTTTAGAAAATATTTTAGATCTTTCTGTTCATTAAATGTAATGTCACGGGGTCCAGCAATAGTCCACGACCTTCAAGTCCAAAAAAGTGCGTCCATCCTTCACAAATTAAATCCAAACGGCTCCAGGATGATAAACAAAGGTCTTCTGTGGGTAATCCGTGCGGTGTTGTTGTAGAAATATCCATATTTAAAATGTTATTAACGTTATAAACTACCTTCCGGTAGCGCCGCCATCTTAGACTCAGGAGAGAGTATTAGCGTAAGTGTACGCACTTTTCTTAGTGACGTATGACAAATTCGGAGGGCGGGGGCACAGAGCAGCAGCAGAGAAACTCTGTACGCTGCGTAAGCTCTCATCCTGAATGCGGATCACTCCAAGATGGCGGCGCTACCGGAAGGTAGTTTATAACGTTAATAACATTTTAAATATGGATATTTCTACAACAACACCGCACGGATTACCCACAGAAGACCTTTGTTTATCATCCTGGAGCCGTTTGGATTTAATTTGTGAAGGATGGACGCACTTTTTTGGACTTGAAGGTCGTGGACTATTGCTGGACCCCGTGACATTACATTTAATGAACAGAAAGATCTAAAATATTTTCTAAAATATCCGAAAATGTGTTTGTCTGAAAAACGATGGACATATGCAACTCGGACAGCTTGGGGGTGAGTAAATCATGGGTTTAATATCGTTTTTGGCCGAACTATCCCTTTAAACGCGGATCATTCGTCTTATTTTTTTTGTGTACACTTACAGTAGAAGAGACGTGATGATAACGGAGTCTTATAACAAAATAATTCGCAAAGACCTTTGAAGAAACCGAGAGCATTTGCGCAATATCATTAACTAGTTTATCTAATTGTACATTTAGTTTATCTTTGCATCTGAACGTTTTTAATAGCTTGAACATGGTTGTTATGCGCTTTTCCGCATTATTGTACTTTTTATATTATCATGTTGTCCTTTACATGGTATGAAACTCGATATAAAGTGTGCAATGATGTTGAATAAATTTGTATAATGTGTTATACTTTGTAGTAAGTAAATAAAATCATGTTGTAAGTGTAAATATTCAATTCGAGGAGTTTCTGAGGTGTTTGTCATCGGCAAAAGGCGCAGTTTCTCTGTTACTGATTAAAACCCGTTGGCTATATGGGATTTTTTAAAATTAACATTTGTTCTACTTATTATTTTATTTATTTGCCTACATTTACTCAAATAATATCAATGTAAAAATAGTAAGTAAATCATAGTTCAAGTTAGGCGTAAAACGTACATTTTTTTTAAGTTGTTGTTAAATACAAATAATATTAATTTGAAGAAAGCAATTATTACAGGTTTAAAAACTTAAATATATAATTCTGACATTATCAAATATATTGATTAAAATAATCTGTAAATTAAATACTTATATTATTAAAGCTCTACTGTGTACTTTATTGAGTTAATTCTTTACAAAAACCCATGTTTTCTTTCAAAAGTATGTGCTCATTCATGTGTAATTACTTCCCACCCACTAATGAAAGTATTCTCGTAAGTGTAGAATCTGCTATTTAAAATGCATACCGTCGAAGCGCTCTCTGGCTGAATCCATGTTGTGCCTCCATCTTTGAAATACATTCGCCGACGAGGGACATTCCTGAAATTCAAGCTCCGCCTTTCGCGCGTTCACTCTACACTCATGCTGCCCGATAGCTGAAGCCTCCGGAGGTTGCATGTGTAGGCAGTATACGTCATCAAGACAGTCTTATTTCAGAATATTAACAATTATAAAGCTGACAATTATTTTTAGTTAATTGTAAATTGATGTAATATGCGTATGACTTGCGAATGTAATGCTCAGTTGATTTAAATAAACCAGGCTTGATGACGTATCGTATCCAGCCTGTGACCTGCGTAGCTGAATCCTTCGGATTTTACAACAACCGCACACCGTGATGAACCTGCGATCTAATGCTTTGATTTGAAAGCCTGTTGAAGACATATTCTCGAGGACATTAAAACAAATCGCCAAGGAAGCGAAACGGGGATTTTAAACGACAACGCGACAGGAAAAACATCAAGACCAAAGTCACTATTGGAGTTAGTTTTCCAAGAGGGGGCTCAAGGGACACTGAAGTTGCACTTTCTATATTCTCCACAGGTAATTCAACATATTCGTTTACATCTATACAGTCCATGTTGTAAACTTGAAGTTTTATAGTTCCTTGGCTAACTTTAGCATGATTATGCATAACACTTGTTAGTGTAAACATGCATGTGGTTTAATGTGTTCAAACAGACACACGCCGTCTCTCCGCCCATTTATGTAATCTGAGGTACTGAGATAAATGTTTTTCATCTTTTCTGACCTCTAGCACAAACACACGGTGACAGCGCTATTTTTAGCCTTTCATTGATAAAAGCGTCTGATCTGCGCGTCTTTCGTTTCATTTTACAAGCGTGTGAAAGTTGCGCGATCTTTTTTCACCAATATGAGAGAAAGCTCTTACATATACACGGACATGTAACGTTTACTTAAAACATAAGCATTGTACTCTGACATAATGTCTGACATAATACTCTGATAAAAGCGTCTGATCTGCGCGTCTTTCGTTTCATTTTACAAGCGTGTGAAAGTTGCGTGATCTTTTTTCACCAATATGAGAGAAAGCTCTTACATATACATGGACATGTAACGTTTACTTAAAACATAAGCATTGTACTTTGACATAATATTAATTCGCGTCCATTTAAACCCGTCATGGTTGCTTTTTGTATGTGATTTTAAGCGGACATATCATGACAATCAGACTTTTTTCATGTTAAACATAAATCTGTGTGCTTTGATGGATCACAGGCAAAGGACATTGCAAATTGTTATTTTTTTTCTCATTGCTTTTGCTTTGTAGCTACTGGAAGCCATGTTAACCTTGGCATGACACGGCCGGGCCACCGTACGAGTTAAAACGCGTTCCGAATGGGGGGGGCTAGAAAGTATTATTCAGTTGCTTGTCATATAGACTTTCACCGCTAGATGGGAGTAGATCTTACACAGTGGAGCTTTAAGGCGTATACATCAAATAAAATATGTACATTTTAAACAAAATATCTATTTCTAGTCATTAATTTTGGTTTGTCTAACTAAAAAAAAACCACATAACTGACATTAAAATTTAGATAGCCTACATTTACAAAGCCACTGAATCATTTTTTACAGTGTATACATTGTGATCTTACGGTATTATTAAATGCATATAAATAAAAATATGTAAAACTAAATAAAAGAGATGTCATACACGGACTCCATGAAAGCATACGTTTTCTTGTTCGGTCCACGTGGGTTAAACGGTCACATAGCCTATTCTCCATAAAAATCCGACTTAAATGCGGATCATTTGATTCATTTTTTCTGTGCAATTAGAAGAGACGTGATGTATAACTGAGTCTTATAACAAACCTCTATTCGCGTAGACCTTGAAGAGACCGAGAGCATTTGCGCAATATCATTAACTAGATTATCTAATTGTACATTTAGTTCATCTTTGCATCTGAACGTTTTTAATAGCTTGAACATGGTTGTTATGCGCTTTTCCGCATTATTGTACTTTTTATATTATCATGTTGTCCTTTACATGGTATGAAACTCGATATAAAGTGTGCAATGATGTTGAATAAATTTGTATAATGTGTTATACTTTGTAGTAAGTAAATAAAATCATGTTGTAAGTGTAAATATTCAATTCGAGGAGTTTCTGAGGTGTTTGTCATCGGCAAAAGGCGCAGTTTCTCTGTTACTGATTAAAACCCGTTGGCTATATGGGATTTTTTAAAATTAACATTTGTTCTACTTATTATTTTATTTATTTGCCTACATTTACTCAAATAATATCAATGTAAAAATAGTAAGTAAATCATAGTTCAAGTTAGGCGTAAAACGTACATTTTTTTTAAGTTGTTGTTAAATACAAATAATATTAATTTGAAGAAAGCAATTATTACAGGTTTAAAAACTTAAATATATAATTCTGACATTATCAAATATATTGATTAAAATAATCTGTAAATTAAATACTTAAACGGTCACAAAGCCTATTCTACATAAAAATCCGACTTAAATGCGCATCATTTGATTCATTTTTTCTGTGCAATTAGAAGAGACGTGATGTATAACGGAGTCTTATAACAAACCTCTAATTCGCGTAGACCTTGAAGAGACCGAGAGCATTTGCACAATATCATTTACTATTTTATCTAATTGTACATTTTTTGTGATTTGTGAATTCATGTTCTGCTTGCCCCAATTCCAAATATTCTGTTGTATTATTATTCCCATTTTTTGTTAAACCGAGTATAACTCCCAAGCTGAACACCTACAAAACTAACCGTTTTGTCCAGTCTTAACAGTGTATGATATTCAGCTCGTCCTAAGGATTGAATGGGGCTTGGCTAAATCCTAACACATTCACGAAGCACTGTACAAAGTTTAAAAGTGCATGCTTTGAAAAAAAGAAAGGGAATGTATTAATTCGTCTTATTGAGGTATAAGTAAGAACATATAAAATATTGAAAAATGGTGGTGTTTTCTTTTAAATATGTATTTTTTTCATTTTTTTTTCTCCAGGCAGGTGACGAGGTAGATGCAGCAGGGCCTAGGGTCTTACCAGACAAACCAGTGGAGCCAGTGACCGCACCATTGGAGCCAGTGACCGAGCCAGTGACCGCACCATTGGAACCAGTGACTGAGCCAGTGACCGAGCCAGTGACCGCATCAGTGGAGCCAGTGACCCAGCCAGTGACCGCATCAGTGGAGCCAGTGACTGAGCCAGTGACCGCACCAGTGGAGCCAGTGACTGCACCTACTACCAGTTCACAAATTGAGGAGCCGGGGGCAACTCAGAAAAGAAGAAACAGGAGACGTGTTTCCAATCCTTCAACATGGAAAGCATGTACCCGCAAGAAACTTTATCAGGAGGGCAAGGAACATGTCAACTCTGCAAATAAAAAGGCTTCTGCCAAACAAGTGAAAACTTTGAAGAACTGTATGTCATGCAAATACAAATGTGTCAAGAAAGTAACCCTAGCTGAAAGGGAGAAATGTTTTACACATTTCTACCAATTGAATCAAAACAGGAAATATGATTTTATAGCCATGACTACAGACTGCACAGAAAAAGAAAGACTATCTAAACATAAAGGGTGAAAAGGTGAGAGTTTGTAAACAGTTTTATCTGAGCACACTTGCCATCAGCCAGAAACCTGTGTATAATACACACATGAAGAAAAATCAGACGACTAGCATGCCAAAATCAGATGCAAGAGGAAAGCATGCAAAAAAATGCATAGATGAACATCAGAAAGAACAGGTAAAAGCACACATCAGTTCATTTCCTGTTGTTGAGTCACATTACTGTCGTGCCAGCACAGAAAGACAGTACCTTGAACCGGTACTCAATGTTTCAAGGATGTATGATCTCTACAGACTTGAATGCAATGAGAATGGAAATGCACCTGTGAAAGAATCTTACTACCGATTCATATTCAACACAGAGTTCAACCTTAGCTTTCACACCCGTAAAAAGGATCGGTGTGATCAGTGTGAAGCATATGAGACTGCTGTAAAGCAAAACGTGGTACGCCAAAGCGATGAATACCATCAAACAAAACATATAGCTGACAAGACGGCAATGCGCCAAGAGCGCAAAAAAGACAGAGAGGATAAAGATACTCTAACAGTCTGTTTTGACCTACAGAATGTTATTTCATGTCCACGTACCGAAATTAGCTCTTTTTTTCTACAAGCGGAAACTTAACTTGTATAATCTTACTGCTCACTGTTCGCAGACTAAAAAAGGCTACTGTGCTTTGTGGACAGAGGCAATGTCAGGTAGAGGAGGAAATGATATTGCAAGTGCACTAATGAAAATATTAGAACGCGTTGTACGTGATCATCCACATGCCACTGAGATGATTACATGGAGTGATAGTTGTGTGCCTCAGAACAGAAATTCAAAATAGCCTTTGCTATGGCAGATTTCCTGACAAGACATCCTCAAATTAAAAAGATAACTATGAAATACTCTACTCCAGGCCACTCCGCAGTGCAGGAGGTAGACAATATGCACAGCCATATTGAAAAGGCAATGGGAGTATCTGAATTCTTTTCACCACTGTCTTTCTTGCGTGTTTTACTGAAGGTGAACAAGAACAACCCATATGAAATCATACAGATGAAGAGCATAGATTTCTATGACTTTCAGGGATGTTCAAAGCTGTTTCAGTACAAACAGGTTCCATTTTCTGAAGTGTCACAGCTTGTGTTTGATCAGTGTCCATAAACTCTTCATTACACAAAATCACATGCAGAGCCAAGAGTTAAGGTAGACATAAGAGGACCAAGCAAACACACGAGAAGCCTGGCACATACATCCATCTTACCCAAACCGAGGGTAATCTCCAAACTGAGCATTATCTCAGAGGCGAAGATGAGTGACATAAAAGTCCATGTTTAAATTCATGCCACTAGCAGATAGAAAGTATTATATGTCTGTGTGTTAAAAAATGAGTTATAGAGAGTATAAGTCTGTGTTTTTAAAAATGAGTTATAGAGAGTACAAGTCTGTGTTTTCAAAAATGAGTTATAGAGAGTACAAGTCTGTGTTTTAAAAATGTGTTATAGAGAGTATAAGTCTGTGTTTTTAAAAATGTGTTATAGAGAGTATACGTCTGTATTAAAAAAAAAGAGTTATAAAGAGTTAAGTCTGTGTTTTTAAAAATGAGTTATAGAGCGTATAGGTCTGTGTTTTTAAACATGTGTTATAGAGAGTATAAGTCTGTGTTTTTAAAAATGAGTTATAGAGAGTATAAGTCTGTGTTTTCAAAAATGAATCACAGAGAGTATAAGTCTGTGTTTTAAAAAATGTGTTATAGAGAGTATAAGTCTGTGTTTTCAAAAATGAATCACAGAGAGTATAAGCCTGTGTTTTAAAAAAATGTGTTCTAGAGAGTACAAGTCTGTGTTTTAAAAAATGTGTTATAGAGAGTACAAATCTGTGTTTTTAAAAATGTGTTATAGAGAGTATATGTCAGTGTTTTAAAAAATGAGTTATAAAGAGTATAAGTCTGTGTTTTTAAAAATGTGTTATAGAGAGTATACGTCTGTATTTAACCCTCTGGGGTCCAACCATTTTGGGACACTCTCAGAGGTTCTGACATGCTCTTACATTTGGTCTTTTTTCAGTTGCTTTAAAACATAATAATGGCAAGTGTCTCATACCACTGTGTTCAGCACAAACTGGGCTAAAATATTATATGAGCTACATGTATGTACATGTTTGTATTTTTGAGAGAAAAAGGTTTATGCGTGGTTTTTAAAAAAGTAAAATTTTTAAGTCACTGATATAAGTTCACAAAACCCATACTAAACATGGTTTAACAAGACTTTCCTAAACATAATCTAGTAGTCTAGAGTTTTTTCTTTAAAATGATGTGAAAATCATCCTGCCTACTCATTCACATAAACCAATATATTATTTTAGAAATTGTAAGACACTTTTTGTTTAGAGTGGCCGTATGCGAGAAGGATTGATTGACAGCTAGCAAACAAAGGCTCGCATAATGAGCTGCATAATAATGAGGCAGGAGGGAACTACAGTAAAGAATGTGAGGACAAATGGACATGTTTGTTTGGGGTTTATTAAGAAGTTAACAATATAATCAAAATAGAAATGAAGGTCAGTAGGACATTTTCAATTTATTTGGAAACAAACCCTATTAAAACACTGAACTTGTATAAGAAACTGATAAACAACAGAGCTGTAAACTTCATGTGGCTCATGTTACCATATAACTTTATGTCCAAACAATATGTTTTTCCACTTCATAGTTTTGTACTGATGAGAGGGATGCAGACCTCTAAGAGAGTTATGAACAGCTGTCATCACAAATTGTCCACAGAAATACCCTTACATACATAACTGATGGGTAAATGATAGCACTACATTCAGATAAACTATTATAAACTAAATTAGTATCTCAAATAAACATCTGCAATGATTAGTTATTTAAAAAGCTGTTTTCAGATGACTGTTTTCAGATGCCCATCCCCTTATCGTCTAGCTTCTGTTTTAAACGCGTTTCTGTAAGCGAGTATGAACTTCAAAAACACATCGCAAATGGATGTGCGCGAGCTCGCGTCTCCGTGTAAACAACGCGGAGCTCATAATAAAACAGTGTCGCGTGTAAAGCGCAATGTATGGAATGCGTTGCATGTAAACAATATCATATTACAGCAGATCCCCCAGTGCAGTATTACTCACCCTTGTCAAAAAATCCTATTAGAATTTCATAGAATCTTGTAGGATTCTAAAGGATTCTTAAAATCCTTTTGGACATTCAGATATATTTTAGTGGATTTTAACTTTGTCTTGTAGGATTCTAAAGGATTCTCAAAATCCTATTGGACATTCAGATATATTTTAGTGGATTTTAACTTTGTCTTGTAGGATTCTAAAGGATTCTCAAAATCCTATTGGACATTCAGATATATTTTAGTGGATTTCAACTTTGTCTTGTAGGATTCTAAAGGATTCTCAAAATCCTATTGGAAATTCAGATATATTTTAGTGGATTTTAACTTTGTCTTGTAGGATTCTAAAGGACTCTTAAAATCCTATTGGACATTCAGATATATTTTAGTGGATTTTAACTTTGTCTTGTAGGATTCTAAAGGATTCTTAAAATCCTATTGGGCATTCAGCTTTATTTTAATGGATTTTAATTTGTCCTGTATGATTCTAAAGGATTATACAATCCTATTGGAAATTCAGATTTATTTTAGTGGATTTTCAGTGTATCCTTTAGAATTGTATTTGATTTTACAAATCCTGTTTGACATTGTTATACACCCTATCGAAATTTCATTTTGACCTATAGGATCATATTTGACTTATTAGATTTCTATTATATAAGAAATCACACATGTAGTTAACTGCAAAGAGCACCAGTAATAAATAATAATAATAACAACAACAACAACAGCAACAATAAATTGTGTCTTTCTCAAGTAATCATAAAATACAAATAAAATAATTTGTATATTTATACATAAAATGTCTACACTTCCCTATCACACTTTGTAGTCATTAACATTGGGCATAGGCATCCTTTGTCCTGTTCAAAAACTTCAGCAGTTTGAGGGGTCTGGCTAGATGAAGTACAGCTACGGCCAAATCTCGCGAGATGTTGGGTTTAACTGAAAACAGCGCTCGTTCGGCGAGAGCTCACGAGATTTTGGACACAGCTGTAGGCCGGCTAGTATCCCTTCTAGCCACAACTCAATTCGTCTGAATGGAAACTCTGAGGAGCACAAACAACTGGTAAGTGGCTAAGTTTTACTATTTTTTCAATATTTTGCACAGTCTAGAAATATAAGCGTGTGTTAAACATAATTTCTCATTATAAGCTACTGTTGTTGTTCCCGTTACCCAGCAACATTCTTAACCGTTATGAATGAAGCGAGAGAGTGAGTATCCGTGCAAAATACGCAAATTCAGGTGATAAACGACAAAACTGGATAGGCATTAAATGTTTGTTGTAACTAATGATAAGTTATCGACCTTTTTTGTTGATGTTAGTTCATAACAGTTTTGCTCCACGTCAAAGAGCTTGCGTCACTTTTCTCAAACTGAACTCGCCTTTTTAACCAGAATACAGGTAACTCCAAACAAAGTTTTACAATTGTTATATTATTATTATAAGAGAGAGCCATGGTAAACTATTATGGACACCGCAGTTATGTCTAATGTTACTGTCTTTTCTCCGTGCATGGGAAAGAAAAGTCATACTTTATGTGAACACATGAATGAACAAACACAAGTCAGCGCGTGGCTCAGCACGTCAGCTTGTTGTTCTCTAATGTAAATCTAGTGTATAAAGTCCTAATGGTGTAAATGTGGTAACTTTAAATCTTCAGTTGATAAGAATAACAGTTAACACTTCATTTTAACAACACTGACACTTCAGGCGATCTGCTCACTACATTGTAAGAGAGTTTTCTTGGTTATTTCATGCAATTTAAACAATCAGCCATTAAAGGTCTCAAATTGTGTAGAAACCAACCTACTTAAAGTATATTACTATGTATGTCCACAGATCTGTTTTTTTTTCTAAAACAATTCTACTTTCTCAAATCTCTAAATTTAGACTATGAACAGAATTTACAACTAATGACATTATTTATTACTTTTGGTTTGTTAAAATATGTTTTCTATTTCTTTATTTTATAGGCTACCTCAAAAATGAATTCCATATGGAACTTAGTGGAAGACCATCTCCCAGAAATGTGCAGATGAATGTAAGATGTCAAAAAGGCACCACAGTCATTGTTTGTGAAAATTACTGCTTTGCACTAAAAGATATTTCACGGTAATGTAATATAGATTTTTTTACCTTTTGAAAGTAACAAATATAATATGATTACAGTATGTAATAAAATAATTACAGTTATAAGCATTTGTCACTGTGTCTGTTATGTTTTACCTGTTATCAGCACTAATACTCTATTCAAAAGAGGTAAGAAATTGTTTTGTTCAAACATAGCATAATTACAAAGTATGGTTTTGCTGGGTTTTAATTGTTTTCTTATTAACACAAAAAACAACATGACTACCCTTTCTGCTTCTAGAGCCTTAGAGCTGTTCATGTATAACTCCGTGGTAGAGCATTGCGTTTGCAATGCAAAAGGTCATCGTGGGTTTGAACCCAGGGAACACAAATACTGATACAAATAATAAGCAGCTTGTAATGCACTTTAAGTTGCTTTGGATAAAAGCGTCTCCAAATGCATAAATATTATATATACACATGATGTAACCCCAGGTGGACCACCCAGGTGGAAACATGTATGCTTTAGGTGGACGGCTTTATCCAAAGCATATACTTTTTATTAGTATGTGAGCTCCTTGGTTATTTAGCCCATAACCTCTTATTTCAGCCTTGTTTGTTTTATTTTTTATGTATATACACTGTAAAACCTAACAGTGTAAGTCACTAAACGAAATGAGTTTTTTAAACTTATTATTTTTTAAAGTTAATTTCACTTAATAAAAACTGTGATATGAACTCAAAAACTGCAAATGATTAACCATAAATTAAACCAAATAAGTAAGCAACAGCCAGGACACAGATATGAAGAGCTAACAGGTAAGCACTGCAAACTCTTTCAACCTTTTTAAAGGACAAGTTTGGTATTTTAGACTTAAAGCCCTGTTTTCAGATTGTTTATGGTGAAATAGAATGGTTTTGACTGAAATTTCGAAATTTGCGGCTGTCCTGAGAATTTTCGCGTGTTTGTGTTTCAGCTCAGACCTCTACAATGGGTTTAATGGTGCACTGGAACAATCCTTCCTAAAATGCATTAAACTTTCGTTTACAAAGACGTGAAACTCACCGAGTGGTCAGGGGTGTTCACTGATATGCTCACACAAAAATCGCTGCAAAAGATGCTTTCCAACAGCTGTTTTAGCATTTGTTGTTAACTTGTGGACCTATTTTTCCAAACGCCTCACACCCGTACATTCTTCCGCTTAGAGCTTGAATAATAGACACTCCAGCCCAGGTGGTGCCGCTAATCCGCCTTTGCCAATTGCAAGAATAGAAACAAAGTTCCCTGCGCGGAGTAATACCGTACCTCACAGCACATCTAATACAAGTCAATGGAGTTGGCAAAAACTACGATAAAACCTGTTGGAATGCGTCTTTTGGAGCGATTTTTGTGTGAGCATACCAGTGAACACCCCTGACCACTCGGTGAGTTTCACGTCTTTGTAAACGAAAGTTTAATGCATTTTAGGAAGGATTGTTCCAGTGCACCATTAAACCCATTGTAGAGGTCTGAGCTGAAACACAAACACGCGAAAATTCTCAGGGCAGCCGCAAATGTCGAAATTTCAGTCAAAACCATTCTATTTCACCATAAACAATCTGAAAACAGGGCTTTAAGTCTAAAATACCGAACTGGTCCTTTAAAGCATCTTTAAACTTTAAAAACATGTTGTTTGTCGTGACTCTACATTGTAATACTCACCCGGTTACAGTAATTTGTGTAATGTTGGACATACGATGTAACAACACGACATTGATCTTTTAATATTGTTTAGTACACCACAGTTCTTTCAATTGAAAATTAATTCATATTTGTGTGTGTTTTCTTACTGTTTAGCACAAGTGTGTCCCGCGCAAGTTTGAATTTCTCTCAGTAAGGACTGACGGACGGCCATTCACTCATAAAACCTTTTAAAGGTAACATTACCACATTTGTTATGTTTAGTACACAACAGTTCTTTCATTGGGAAATTAATTCATATTTGTTTGTGTTTTCTTACTGTTTAGCACAAGTGTTTCCCGCGCAAATTAGAATTTCTCTCAGTAAGGACTGACGGATGGCCATTCACTCATAAAACCTTTTAAAGGTAACGTTACCACATTTATTATGTTGTGAGTATACTACAGTTCTGTATAGGGATGGGCACGAGTACTCAAACGTGGCATCGATGATCGATCACAAAAACGATGATCATGCAGCTTTATTTATTTATTTATTGTGGATATGACGGCATTGGATGTCTGGTTAGCATTACAAGCGCATGTGGTAGTAAAGGCTGGGTCTGGAGATGCGTGTTTGACATCCTGTTGAGCTATGCAGACCGGCGTATGACATCAGTAACATTACCATGCATGATTCAAAAACAAACAGATGCACGCGGCAACCCCTCAATCCGCCCAATGCGCGGCAACTCGCCGATCCCGTGAAGCCGGTCACACCTCACATCACTGAGGCATTATTGTTTAAAGAGATGCCCTGATTTTCAGAAATTCAGTCAGGTTAAAAAGTACAGCGCCGTCAAAAGTTCAATGAGTTATCATCTCATATTTAAAAATCAATGTTAAAAGATACCAGAGAGCCATACGAGCATTAACATTACATCTTGACTGAGAACAGGTAAGGGGATGACACGCCACAGCTAATCGCTAAAATAATAGCAAAAGACTTAAAGCTGCTTAATGTTATGAAGCTTGTGCTTTGACTGGACGTGTTTAAAAGGGCGCTGTTTATGGTGCACATCCACAATGGGAGTTAAACTTTCTGTACATAACTTAGTTGAAAACTTAGTTGAAGTCTAGCATTTTATGCAGATAGATGCACAATGTACATTTATGTTGTATAAAGGCTTACTATATTTAGAGTGTGTCATATAGAAAGCGGTTTGTGCTTATTAACCCTTTAGATTCACTTCATCACGCATCTATTCCTATTAGAGGTTTCTGTTAAAACCATTTAATTCATTAATAATCTAGTATGTGTTCATTGTTCTGTCGTAGTTTCTTGAAAATTAAGTTTTATTTCAGTGTTTTTTAAATAAAAATATTTTAATTTTCACCATGACGTGTACGCCCCTTTGATTGCCCCGCCCCAGTTAATCGAGTACTCGTTCTTCAGACCTATGGATTAATCGAAATGAAAAAATGACATAAATGCACATCCCTAGTTCTGTAAGTGGAAAAGTAATTCATATTTGTGTGTTTTCTCCCAGGTTAGCACGAATGCATCCAGCATAATTTTGGATCTTTACCATTGAGGAGACTGGCTGACTGTTCTCAACCAACCATCATTCACACGCAAAAACTTTAAAGGTACCACATTTATTTAAGTTGTTAGTATACCACAGTTCTGTTAGTGAAACATTTATTCATACTTTTGTGTTTTCTCACAGTTAAGTATGAACGTGTCTAGAGCAGTTTTGGATCTTTACCATTGAGGAGGTTGACTGACTTTCATCTACCAACTGTCATTAACACAACAAAAACTAAAGAAATGTTACTACAAGTGGACCTATTCAGTTACTCATTATGCTGTGAGTACACCACAATTTTATCAGTGAAACAATAATGTTTGTTTTTTCTCAATGCTTGGCATAGACAAATGTGACCCTGTGTAATTTGGAAATTTCATGGGAAATGTGTACGTCTTAAAAATGTCGTTTGAGTTAAGGAACAGTACACTGATTTATTAAAAGTGTGCAATACACTGAGTCTATTAAAGTCATAAAGGAATACTTGATATATTTCATAAAGGAATGTTTAAATCTAATATTAGTTTTAATGTGAATTTGGACAGAAAAGCAAAAACATGTTTGTAAAATAAACAATTGTTTAATAAACTGTAATAATTTTACCCTTTTCTGTCATCATTTTTTATACTAATGTTTGGTTTAAGGCAATCGGTTTCCTCAAACGGTTTAAGTTGAGTTAACTTTTCGGGTTTTACAGTATAACAACAATGTACAAAATCAAAAAGAGGAAAGCATATTTTAAGAAACAAAAAATTTAATTGGATCCCATTAAAATCCTCTACAAATTATCCTAAAGGATATTTTTGTCGTGTCTTAAAATCCTTTAGAAATATCCTCTAATAGAATCCTATAGGATTTTTTCTAATGGAATCCCATAGATGTTTTGTAATGGAATCCTTTAGGATTTTTCTAATGGAATCCTATAAGATTTTTCTAATGGAATCCTATAAGATTTTTCTAATGGAATCCTGTAGAATTTTCTAATGGAATCCCATAAGATTTTTCTAATGGAATCCTATAGGATTTTTCTAATGGAACGGTTCCAAAATATGATAGAAATTCTAATTGGATTCCTGTACAGGATTCTTATAAAAAATCCTATAGGATTTTTTGACAAGGGCAAAGTTGCCATGAAGGATACGAAAGTGAATAACTGCGTCTAACACTGTACACAGCATGTAACAATGAAATCCGCCATTACGTGATCACGCGCGTAACTTACTCGTTTGTAAACAAGCATGTAAACATGGAATCATATTACAGCACACACTTAAAAGATACAGCAGTGCAGCTGCATTACTCAAAGTTGCCATGAAGGATACGAAAGTGAATAACTCTGTCTAACACTGTAACTTACAGCATGTATCAATGAAATCCGCCATTACGTGAAATCACGCGCCCTCGTTTGTAAACAATGCGAACGTTTTTAAATCCGAAGCGTGCAGTCTGCTAATGTTGCTTATGTAGGCTGAACTGCACAAGCCATAACATATTACATGATAGCAAATATAAATGAAGACAAATGACTTACAGTTTCTTCAGGAATAAGTTATATCCTTCTCCAATGCGTCTTCCATCGTTCCTCTTCTTAGGTAACGTTAAAGATAAACGCTTCTCTTCCTCAATGTCCAAACATAAATGAAGATATTCCTCACGTGTGTGTATAAAGTTTATAATCCAAACATGCGGTAAAGTCTTTAAATCTGATAAAACTTCACGCTTTGTTTATTATTGTTGGAACTGCTGTCTCTTCATTACCATGTCAACAGCCTGAGGGCGTGGCCGCATTAGAGATAATGAGCTCAGCCAGGAAAAACTGTACTCTCTTTACTTCAATGCAGATTATATAAACAGGAAATATTTGTTTTTGATTATAATTAGCTTGTTTAAAAGTAGACATTTCAGGCTTTCTTTGGATATGTGTATTATGTTTGTGTGACGAGTATTCGCGGAGTTTCAACTGATTTTTGTCACGTGTTTTAAGAGACAGCTGGCGGAGACAGAAATGTCTGAATGCGCACCCTGTTTATTTTCTTCATTTGACAAAAACACAAAGATCTCTTGTTATTGTGAATGTGAACTAATTAAAGAGGACCCTTCAGAGTTTCAAATGATGTCAAACACGTAAGTGTTTGATTATTAATGATGGAGTATTTTAAGTTGATTCTGCTATGATAAGGAGAAAACACGTCAAAACGCGTCCCCGCGTTTTTGGACCCCTGGGGGTTAAAAAAAAGAGTTATAAAGAGTTAAGTCTGTGTTTTTAAAAATGAGTTATAAAGAGTATAAGTCTGTATTTTTAAAAATGTGTTCTAGAGAGTATACGTCTGTATTTTTAAAAATGAGTTATAAAGAGTATAAAGTACTATTCGGACGGGATTAGTTTTACATAGGGATGTGGGGTAAAGGTAGTTTTTATCAGAGGTTCTCAGTGATTTTAGTCCAGTCCGAATGCTCCATGTCAGTAATCTTTACGGACAATGTCAGTAAAGATTACGGCGACTTTTACCTTCTGTAAAAAGGTCCGGAGAAATTACCTCAGGTAATACTAATCCAGTGCGAATAGACCAGCTGTAAATATACACGTAAATTGCGTCATTTCCTTTTAATTTGCGGGTTTCTTTTAAATATAAAAGCGCTTAAAGAAGCATTTACTTGCGTTCTAGACGGAGAAACAAGTCAGTTACAAGTCAGTTTCTGAATAAAACACGACACAAACTTTAAAAAAAAAGTCAAATTTACTTCTCAGAGGCACGGAACTGTTTACGAAACTGACGTTCTCCCCAAACTGAAATTAATCTCAGTGTTTCGCGTTTTCCTTGTCTGTTTCATGTTGTTTGCACATCTGATATCAAGAAGCAAGGTAACGTGCACGTGAAGACGAGAGGTGACGCGCTGCGCAAACGAGTTACCCCTCCCACTTCTGAATGTTTTACAGAGATTTCTAATCCCGTCCGAATTGACCATTAATATTACCGACGTCCTGTGGTAAAATTACATTACGCCATCTACCCCTGTAAAACTAATCCCGTCCGAATAGGGCTTAAGTCTGTGTTTTTAAAAATGTGTAATAGAGAGTATAAGTCTGTGTTTTCAAAACTGAATCACAGAGAGTAATAAGCCCTATTCGGACGGGATTAGTTTTACAGGGGGACCTCTGAGAAAATCGTGCTTCTCAGAGGTCCTCTGTGTTTTTAATCCCGTCCGAATCGGCCATGTCTGTGTTTTTCTCTGACGACCTCCGTAAAAATTCCAGAGCAATTTACCTACTGTTTTTCGCCGAACTCAGAGGTCCTCTGAGAAATTTAATCCCGTCCGGATGCAAATGTCTGTGTTTGCCCGCAATATCTTTTGAAAACGCGGTTCATTTCGTGTTTTGGCCAACTTGATCTGCCGTAAGGTCTTACTAATGCGTGTATATTGTATTTCCTGAGTCCCATTCATTCAGATATGAATGTTTTTTCGCATTCGGCAAAATAAAGTAATTAAATCAAGATGAGCTGAATATCATACACTGTTAAGACTAAACACTGATATATCATTAACATTATAAGAAACTCTGTTCAAAGTTGTTCAACTCCGGAATGGTAATGTTTAATAAAGATATTAAATTGTATTAATCATTATTTCTTTATTATTTTGTGTTTGTTATAAGCAGACAGTTATATAAAACACGTAGGCTAATGTTACTTTAGTAGGATTTGTATATTTTATTTTGATTTGTTAAAATTAAATTAATAAATTACATGTTCTGTCATGATTTTACATTTAAAGCAAAATATTAAACATTACAAACACGCGTATCCAGAGCACGTGGTACTGCAACGCCCAAATGCATGAAACAGACACTCCCATCTCTGGAATAGCCTGCATCATTTTAATCCCGTCCGAATCGGTACATAAAATCACAGACGTCCTGGGGGACACGCTGAAACTCAAACGTCGTCTGGAAAACTAATCCCGTCCGAATAAAAAATGTGTTATAGAGAGTACAAGTCTGTGTTTTCAAAAATGAGTTATAGAGAGTACAAGTCTGTGTTTTCAAAAATGAATCACAGAGAGTATAAGTCTGTGTTTTAAAGAATGTGTAGAGAGTATAAGTCTGTGTTTTAAAAACTGAGTTATAAAGAATATAAGTCTGTGTTTTAAAAAATGAGTTATAAAGAGTATAAGTCTGTGTTTTTAAAAATGTGTTATAGAGAGTATACGTCTGTATTTAAAAAAAAGAGTTATAAAAGAGTTATAAAGAGTATAAGTCTTTGTTTTTAAAAATGTGTTATAGAGAGAATAAGTCTGTGTTTTCAAAAATGAATCACAGAGAGTATAAGTCTGTGTTTAAAAATGTGTTATAGAGAGTACAAGTCTGTGTTTTCAAAAATGAGTTATAGAGAGTACAAGTCTGTGTTTTCAAAAATGAATCACAGAGAGTATAAGTCTGTGTTTTAAAAAAAATGTGTTATAGAGAGTACAAGTCTGTGTTTTCAAAAATGAGTTATAGAGAGTACAAGTCTGTGTTTTCAAAAATGAATCACAGAGAGTATAAGTCTGTGTTTTAAAGAATGTGTAGAGAGTATAAGTCTGTGTTTTAAAAAATGAGTTATAAAGCATATAAAGCACTATTCGGACGGGATTAGTTTTCCAAACGACGTTTGAGTTTCAGCGTGTCCCCCAGGACGTCTGTGATTTTATGTACCGATTCGGACGGGATTAAAATGATGCAGGCTATTCCAGAGATGGGAGTGTCTGTTTCATGCATTTGGGCGTTGCAGTAGCACGTGCTCTGGATACGCGTGTTTGTAATGTTAAATATTTTTCTTTAAATGTAAAATCATGACAGAACATGTAATTTATTAATTTAATTTTAACAAATCAAAATAAAATATACAAATCCTACTAAAGTAACATTAGCCTACGTGTTTTATATAACTGTCTGCTTATAACAAACACAAAATAATGAAGAAATAATGATTAATACAATTTAATATCTTTATTAATTAACATTACCATTCCGGAGTTGAACAACTTTGAACGGAGTTTCTTATAATGTTTATGATATAACAGTGTTTAGTCTTAACAGTGTATGATATTCAGCTCGTCTTGATTTAATTACTTTATTTTGCCGAATGCGAAAAAACATCCATATCTGAATGAATGGGACTCAGGAAATACAATATACGTGCATTAGTAAGACCTTACGGCAGATCAAGTTGGCCAAAACACGAAATGAACCGCGTTTTCAAAAGATATTGCGGGCAAACACAGACATTTGCATCCGGACGGGATTAAATTTCTCAGAGGACCTCTGAGTTCGGCGAAAAACAGTAGGTAAATTGCTCTGGAATTTTTACGGAGGTCGTCAGAGAAAAACACAGACATGGCCGATTCGGACGGGATTAAAAACACAGAGGACCTCTGAGAAGCACGATTTTCTCAGAGGTCCCCCTGTAAAACTAATCCCGTCCGAATAGGGCTTAAGTCTGTGTTTTAAAAAATGTGTTATAGAGAGTATAAGTCTGTGTTTTAAAAAATGAGTTATAAAGAGTATAAGTCTGTGTTTTTAAAAATGTGTTTGTCAGGAAACACTCAGAGTCGAGTCTCATGGGAAAATAAAGGAAATGTTTATTTAGAAGAGAGAGGAGAAAGATAGGGAAGACGAACACCATAAATCCTCAGTCAACTGGAGAAGAAAGAGACCACACGCGGCGTCCAGCGATGTAATCCTCACCGACGACTGGAAATCCGAAGCAAAAGGTAATCCACACTAAGCTGCACGAAAGTCTCAGAGAGCCGGAAAGGCTGGTGAACTGCCTAAAGGCGAGGCAACCCAGCTGTACCGGAGAACAGGACAGAGTTCAGTAGAGGACAACAACACAGTCACACACCGGCTGAATCCCGGGCAGATGCAGGCATCCGAATATCGACGACTGGACCTGAGACAAGAGCGAGAGGAACTACAAAACAGACTTGGCTGGACGCGTGGCTATGAACAACCATGACAATGAGCGCGTGACGGGAGACAAAACAAACGACAATAAATAGAGATAGGAAACAAGACACAGCTGGCAGATGATTACAGAAACGAACGGGAGGGGCAAGTGCACACGTGAGGAACCGTCACCAACAGGTAATAAACAAACGCACACACACCACAGATCACCCAGGAGTCATGACAGTACCCCCCCTCCACGACCGGTACCAGACGGACCAGAGGGGGGCTCACCTTGTCGCCGACGAAAGTCCTCGATCAGACCGGGGTCCAGTATATCCCGGGCCGGAACCCAACACCTCTCCTCCGATGCATAACCCTCCCAGTCCACTAAATACTGAAAACCTTTGCCCCTGCGGCGTACATCTAGTAACCTCCTAACCGTATAGGCAGGAGAACCATCCACTAGACGAGGGGTAGGGGGTTTAGGGGCAGAGACAGGGGAATTATTGCGGGCAAAGATCACAGGTTTAACTTTGGATACATGAAAAACAGGGTGAACCCGACCAGGAGTAAGTGGTAACTTAAGCTTAACCGCTACCGGACTAATGACCTTAACCCCCTGGGGTCCAAAAACGCGGGGCCGCATTTTGACGCATTTTTTCCTGTTTCCTGTGACATCCACTTAAAATACTCCGTCATTCAGAATCATACACATACATGTAATACATCATTAGAAACTGTGAAGTGTCTACTTTAATGTGAGTGCCTTCATGATAACAACAAAACCGTGTGCTTTTGGCAAATAAAGAAAATAAACAGGGAGTGCATTTCGACATCTCTGTCTCCTTGACCATCTTCCTCAAACACGTTACAAACATGAACTGATAACTCCACCAATACTTGTCACACGAACATGATACATGTGTCTAAAGAAAGCCTGAAATGTCTACTTTTACATGATGTAATTAAAATCTGAAGAACTCATTGTCTGTTTGTGTAATCGACATGTAAGTAAAGAGAGGTACAGTTTTTCTTGCTGGACCTCATTAGCACTAATGTGATCCCACCTACCCGCGTGCGCGCCATTCATATGGAAATTACCTGATGCGGGCTATGCAAACAAGATCAACGCCCCCAAACAATGCTTTGAGAAGCAGCAAGTTTTGACAGTTTCATTCACTTATCGATGCGCTGTGAAAATGACACGCTTTACAGGTGAGGAAGCTCTACAGATGCTCCTGGACAGCGAGGAAGAGTTCACAGTTTCTTCAGACGAAGAGCAGGACTCCGACGATGAACGTTTGTATTTTGAAGAGCGACTTGATCCAGCTGAGGATATAATTTCTGAAGAGTAAGTTTTACCTACATTTGTTGAAATGTTGTGTGATGTAAACTTTTATATACTGTATACTGACTATTTGCAAGCAGATATTCATAATGACTTTATATAAACGTCTTGTAACTTGTATTTACATTAAAATTATAGTTCTTACATTAAACCGTATGCTGATTAGTGTAATGGGAATATGTTATAAAGCAATATCACTACTATAACTATAGTGTTCACGCCGACTTATCAATAAGGCTTCTTTACGTGATTATTTGCTCGGGTGTAATGATGTGCTGTAAATGCGCCCGGAGATATGTCATGCGTTAAACAGTATGATTGTATAGTGTAATGGAAATATACAATAGCCTATGTCATAAAACAATATCACTATTTAGAATATATTTTGACTAGCGTTTATTTTGACTAGCGTTTATGCCTCAACAAGTCTTGTTTACGCGACTATCTGTTCGGGTGTAAATGTATCGATGCAGCATCGTTGTGCTGTAAATGTGTCCGGAGATATGTAATGTGTTAATGTTTAGCCATAAATATGTCCGGTAATGGCCCGTTAACAAAGATATACAGTGCATCTATGTACCCAATTATCTTATCTCAACTATGCTTTACCACCTTAGTATTGCTTTATAAGTTTGGTACTGTGGAGAATACATTATATTAATTATTAAAAACTTGTAGCATCACTCTCCTCTTCAGCGGGCATTTGCAGAAATGCGACGGACATTCATACAGGGTAGCCTAAGTCACATTTGCGGGATTTTCTGTTTTATTAGTAGACTATTACTGATATTTTGCTTAGTAATTTGAAAAATACAAGACATGCAGAAACGAACTGGAAATTCATAAAGTGTAAGTTACATTTCATCCCCTTGGAATTAAAAGGTTCTATTTGGGCTGCACGATTACAGGAAAAATGATGATCACGATTGTTTTGCTCAAACTTTTGATCACGATTAAAAATAAGATCATTCTTTTAGTGAAGAACTTCTATTTACTTCAGTATTTTTATTACACTTTACAGCCATTTATATAATATTATATACATTTTATAGGCCTATATTATAAAATATTTTATTGTTTTGTAATATCCACAGCTCCCATTCTCTTAGATCTTTTTAAAACATTTAAAATAATTCCGCAAAATTCCGCATAGATTTTGCAAAAGAAATCCGCAGAAATAACAAAAATAACTCCTTACACAGATTCCTAACAGCTGTATGACTATTGCAGCAATTAAAGCAGTTCAGTTTTAACTGTCAAAATTATAAAATATCTTTTATTTATTTTAGAGCCTTTTTTGATTGTTAAATTAAGTTTTTTTATAATGACCAAGCGGATAGCGGCCGACAGCTAACGTCGACGACTTGTTTGATCAAATGAGCCTCTCAAATCAACAATTCACTTGCCTACAATAACGTCTATATGCTACCCAGTCTCACAAAGTTTCGTGATATAGTCACGTATTTTTTTGATTCTTTTTTCGTGCTATTATCACGAAATTTCGTGTTTTTTTCGTGATCGTATAACGAATTCCTGTTTTCGTGTGATTATCACGTATTGGTTACTCAACTGCTTTTTTCTATTTTTAAACCATTGTCGCTTCGGTTTAGGGTTAGATTTGGTGCTTGCATTAGAATGTCACTTTATATATTGGTTTATACTATTTTTTGATTTATTTTTTTATATGTCGCCTGGCGTTGGGGTTAGAGTTGGGTTTGGTTATGGATGTCATTTTATGTAAATCTAACCCTAAACCGAAGCGACAATGGTAAGAAAATAGGACAAAACAGTTGAGTAACCAATACGTGATAATCACACGAAAACAGGAATTCGTTATACGATCACGAAAAAACACGAAATTTCGTGATAATAGCACGAAAAAAGAATCAAAAAAATACGTGACTATATAACGAAATTTCGTGAGACTGGGCTGCTATATAATATATATATATATTCAGCATATAACAATGTAAGTTTAAATGTTTATTATCAACACACTATTTTTTTTAAAGCGGAGGGGGGCTGCTCTGTTGCCCGCAGTCGCGGCGGGGTGCAGAAAAATAATAAATATAAACAAAACGAAATAAACATGCAGGTTTCCTTACCTTACACATTCGCTATGCATCAATTAAAATTCAAGGCTTTACACCGCATTTTTTACATGACTACCGAAAGAAGTCTTTTATAGATTATGCACAGTATTTAAGGTTTTTATTCAGTTCTCCATATTCCCCGATGCGCTGGTCCTGCTGCTGGCGGAGACGCTAAACACCGTTGCAACAGGTGCATTGTAAATGTGCGTGGTGGACTCGTGCGATAGGTTAAACTTCTTTCTTTTACAATTTATCAATGTCTCAACGTTTCTTTTAATTAAATTATTATATATAAAGGTGGGGAAGCCTGAAAAAAATCCAGAGACCTGGCCGCATATCAACTGTGATGTGAAAATTGGTCCGAAACCATTTATTTACCGAAACTATTTATTTATTTATTTACAGATTTACCACTGACAGTGATAAGGCACCTGTTGCAAAAAGAGTCAAGACCAACATCCAGGCAAGCAGCAGGTCCATTCTGTCATGGAAAACAGAGGCTGATATTGATGTGGTTCCACACACTTTGCGTTTCTTTCCTGCACAGGAACCTGGACATCAGCTGAGTCATGCAGACGCACACACACCCGAGTCTCTTCAAAATGTTTTTTTCCGGAGGATGCAGTTTCAAATCTAAGCCATAACACCAACGCTCAGGCTGCCAGGGTAACAGCAAATGGTTGCAAGTATAAATGGAAAGATGTCAGAGTCACTGAGAGGTAACGCTACATTGGACTACTATTTTATATGGCAATGGTAAAGATGATCTCCATCAGGCACTACTGGAGGCAGGACGATGTTTTCTCCGTGCCTTTTCCTGCCAGAGTAATGTCAAGAGAGAGATACTGCACTATTTCATGGAATGTGCACATGAGTCACCCAGAAGACGACAAACATGTAATGTTCCATTGTGTGTTCAGTTAAATAGGAACTGTTTTGAACAATGGCACGACAACATTTAACTCCATTCTCAAAGAGTTACAGTGTGTGATGGTTTACAAATGTATACCTTATTTTTTATATTGTGAAGTATTTTTAGATGCACACCAAACTGTACATTCATAACTGACATTTAGAATAATTTTCTTTTAATTAGAGCCATATTGTACTGGTCATATAGAATATTGTTACATGTATTGTTACTTTATTATTTATAATTACAATGATGCTTCTTTATTGATAATTACAATAAAGCTTTTTAACTCTATTGTATTGTTCATGTTTTTAGCATGTTTTACCCTATAAGACTTTTATTTTACTAATTTCAGATAAAAATAAAGTTTTAAGTCTTTTGTACTTTATTATAACCTATTTTTTTTTAACTACAAGCAAAATATTCTCTCTTTAAGTCTCCCCGCATTCATTCTTTTGTCCCAACATTCCTCACTGAGCCATTAGGGGGTTGGGTCTCTGGTGTGAAACACATCAATATTCATGACCATTGACCCGCCCTTGCATATTGCCTTTACACAGCAAAAGGTGTCTTACAAAAGTTAAATCAATGTATTGTTTCATGTGAGTGAGTGGGTTAAATGGTTTTTACATCTTTTTGTAGCAAATTCTCTACTCTACAAGAGTAGATAACTTTTTTGCTTGTTTACAAATGTTTAGGATGTGTTCCTTGGCCTTATTTCAGCAACTTTTTGTTTTCTTTTTTTTACTAACCACGCATAAACATCATTTACTTAAAAATACAAACATGTACATACATTAATCTTACATATTATTATAGCACAGTTTGTGCTGAATACAGTGTTATGTGATATTAGCCATTAATGTGTTTTAAAGCAACTGAAAAAAGTCCAAACGTGAGAGCATGTCAGAACCTCTGACAGTGTCCCAAAAGGGTCGGACCCCAGAGGGTTAACCTGAAGGACGTTGTATCGATTCTCCCTTGGCACAGGCCATTTCTCTGCTTTGCGTTCGAGGGGCGAGCATACCAGTACAAAGTCCTCCCATTCGGGCTCTCTCTCTATTTCCCTGTGTATTCACCAAAGTAGTGAAGGCGGCATTAAAACTCCTGAGAGAGAAAGGTGAGCGCATTCTCGTGTATCTATATGATTGGCCCATAATAGCTTAATCATGTCAGAAGTTTTGCAATCACAGAGACTTAACTCTAAAACACATTGCTCGTTTGGGTATTCGGGTCAACTAGGAAAAGAGCAAACTTTGTGTGACAACCCTTAGGCTGCTCCATATGCAACTGTTTCAGCGTTGGCTTCACGACCGAGTCTCGAGGAGAGCGTGGCTCTGCGGCATTCACCGTGTTATATTTACACCTGCGTTTTGTCGCAGATTCGCTCTATAAATAGACAGTTTGTGATATGGGATCTCCATGCATTTTCGGTCGATGATTCGTGTCTACAGTTTGGATCTGCTGAATCCAGTGTAACATTAAGACCCAGGCACGGCTATGTGCCTAAAGTTTCCACCACTCCCTTCAGAGATCAGGTGGTGAGCTTGCAAGCGCTGCCTTTGGAGGAGGCAGACCCAGCCATGGCTTTTTTGTGCCCTGTTCGTGCACTACGTGTGCATAGAGACAGAACGCAAAGCTTTAGAACCTCAGACAAGCTCTTTGTCTGTTGCGGTGGCCAGCAGAAAGGAAAAGCTGTCACCAAGTAGAGGATGGCCCATTGGATTGTGGATACTATAGCCCTTGCATACCAAAAGCAAGGCATTCCTTGCCCATTTAATTTGCATGCTCATTCTACACATAATGTGGCATCATCTTGGGCATTGCCTCGTGGTTCCTCGCTAACAGACATTTGTAGAGCTGCAGGCTGGGTGACACCTAATACTTCACCAGGTTTTATAGTGTTCATATCGAGCCGGTATCCTCTTGGGTTCTTTCTTCAAACCAATGTAAACACAGAGGGTCGGCTCTTATGTCGGCTTGCAGCCTCTATTTTGGTGCTGCACATTTTCACCACTATGGAAGGCCATTAGCGCAAAAACATCACAAAAATTGTTTTTTGGGCTCCTCCACTGCCTTGATAGCTGATGTTGCAAAGCATCGGCTGTCAGCCTTACCAGATGTATACCTTGTAATCCTGAGTTGGCTAGGCATCCACATTGGGTCCCCTAGGTGGGGATAAAATGATCCACGTTTTCCCTTAGCAGAGCCTAGTCTGCATCTCTCTGTCATACCATGCACTGTTCAGAGCTCTCTATGAACAACCTGTCGGTTGTTTCACATTTTATGTCCTCCAGTTTAACCTCCTTACGGGATGGCTTCCACAGTGTTCTTAGCTACACCCAGGCTAAGTCGCTTCCCCAGTTCGCTGTTCACTATCATGGGTTTAGGAACAAGTAGTGACCGTCCTTCTGCATTTAGCCTCTGTCCGTCTCTCCAGTGGAGTCGGAAGGCTCATGCAGGCACTGAAAGGTTCCAGCTGCAGTGGTGTTTTGGTAGGGATTCCCAATTCGTTGGTCACGACGTGACGTCATAGTGACCGACTGAAAGGAAACGTCTCAGTTACGGATGTAACCCTCATTCCCTAATGAGTCACATCTTCCATTGCTGATACCAGGCTGGGCACTGATGCTCAGCTTTCTCAGCAAATAATATAGCTGATTTGGTATTATGCACCTGCTCCCTATATACGCACCTGGCGGGGCAGCGCCAGTATTATGCAAATACCTACATATTTTTTTTTTTTTTTTTTTTTAATAGGGACAGATACAAAAAACATAGATTATTACATCAAGAACAATCCGATGCCTGTATCACAGTGTTTATAGCCATGGCTAATTCGCAACACCTGTCCCTAGAAGGGCTTTTCAACAGTTAAGATAGTAAGTGAATAAAACATAAGAATAAAAAACAGCAAATACAATAGAATATCCAAAAACCAGTTAAAACCAGTAAAAATAAATGTAATAATTTAGCACAGTCACTCTAACTCTAACAGATGCACACCTCACACTATACATCTCATAAAACATGATCACACTGCTGCTGCTGTATGAGCCAGGCTTTTGTTATTTTTTTAAAGGTGGACAATTTAGTTAGAGTCTTTATATTTGTAGGAAGCCAGTTCCACAGACTGGCTCCTTTCACAGAGAAAACATTTTGAGCAAAAGATGTTTTAAAGAATGGAACTTTACAGTTTCCACATTTAACTGCTCTTGTTGATCTGGATGGGTCCAGCCTGTTAACAAATTTACGAAGTGGCTCCGGTGCAAGTCCAATCAAACATTTAAAAAACAACATTATATATCTGAGATTAACAAAATTAGCAAAGTTTAAAATTTTATATTCATTTAAAATATAACAATGATGAAATCGAATAGGCTTTTTGACTAAAATTTTTAGAGCACGGTTATAAAGCCTCTCAATAGGCTTTAGGGTAGTTTGGCTAGTCTGGGTCCAAACAGTGGTGCAGTACGACAGGTGAGACAGGATCATAGTGTTCAAAAAAACATGAGCACATTCTAATGTTAGACAGCTCCTAATCATTCTAAAACAGTTCATACTGGCTTTCATTTTTCTGGAGATGTTTTTAATATGACTTTTAAAATTTAACTGAGAATCTAAAATCACTCCTAAGTATTTTTCTTGTTCTACCTGATCAATGAGTTCACCATTCATTTTAATATTAAGGTCATTTATTGTACGCGTTCTTGTTATAGAGAAACACATAGACTTAGTTTTCCTCAGATTAAGTGTTAAGCAGGACTTATTCAGCCAATTAGACACTTTCTCAAGACTTCTAGTTAGTGTACTACCGATAACAACAGGGTTTTTGCCAGACACATAAACCACAGTGTCATCGGCATACATTTGAAGGCCAATTTCAGGACACACTTCAGGCAGCTCGTTCACGTACAGACTGAAGAGAACAGGCCCCAGTATGGTTCCCTGAGGGACTCCGGTCTTAATTTTACATGGGGCAGATTTTACATGATTAATATCTACACATTGTTCTCGCCCCTGTAAGTAAGACTCGAACCATGATAGTGCCTGGTGTGACATGTTATAAGATGACAGTTTTGAAATAAGATGCCCATGATTTACTGTATTGAATGCCCTCTTTAAGTCCAGGAATACCACACCCACGATGTTTCCTTTATCAAGCGGCTGCACAACATTTTCCAGTAATGCACAAATGGCTGATTCAGTAGAATGGTTCTGCCTGAAACCATACTGTTTGGGGTGTATATACTGAAGCATTCCTAGATATTGAGTTAGCTGTTCTGAAACAATTTTTTCTAGTATTTTTGACATTACCGGAACTAGACTTATTGGTCGATAGTTACAAACGTCTGTGGTATTCCCGCACTTAAAGATGGGTTTAACCAGTGCCTTTTTCCAGGCCTCTGGAAAATTCCAGTTTTTATAGAAACATTTATAATGTTGGTCAATGGCTGAATAATCATTTGTGCATATTTTTTGAGGAAAATTGCATCTATGTTGTAGTTATCTTTAGATGAATTGGTATTCAGATCTGAAATAGCTTTCAATACCACTGCCTGATCCACTTCTCTAATTTTAAAAGAATTCTCATTTACTGATGACAATATGTTTAAGTTACTACTGGGCTCACCATCCAAAAAATTTGAAGCAAGATCTTGAACAGATTTAATAAAAAATTGATTAAAAACATTAGCAACTTGAACAGGGTCTGATATGTTTTTTCCTTCATATTTTAATTCATATGAATTATTTATATTTGCATTAGGTTTAATTAAACTGTTTATTTGTCTCCATATTTCTTTAGAATTTCCTTTAGCTTCAGTCAGAATTGTCATATAATAATTTGATTTTAAATTGCGCAATTCTTTTGTTACTTGATTTCGTAGACCTTTAAATAACATAAGATCTGTGTCATATCTAGTTTTAAGATAGGTTTTTAGGGCAAAATCTCTTTTTTTAATTAACTGTCGTACTGCATCACTTACCCATGGAAGCTGTATCTTTCTTTGTGGCCTTCTACATTGTTTTAAGAATTTATTTAAAATGTTACCCATTATAGAAGTAAATATATCACAACACATATTCACTTGATTATGTTGTGAGACTTCATCCCAAGTAGTATTTGCTAACTCATTCTCAAATTTAACAAGATCCTTGCGGGGAATTATTAACTGAGTTGCCTTTTGGTCATATTTATGTTCATTTAAACGTTTTTTTGAAAGTTTTCTAGAGATTAATATCATGTTGTGATCTGATAAGCCACACACCAGATTGTATGTTTTTAAAACTCTTTCCGGCTTATTTGAGAAAGCTAAATCTATTGCTGTCCGTGATGTTTTTGTCAGACGAGTGGGTTTATTTACAAATTGATGAAAGTCATATTTTGATGTTAATTCTTTAAGTTGTTTCCTACTGGATTTATTTAACCAGTTAACATTAATATGTCCATAAATAAGCACCTCACTGTTCAATTTAAAAGATTTAAGAATTTTTTCTAAATTGTGATAAAAAGTTTGTGAGCAACTAGATGGTGGATTATACACCACAAGGATATTAAACATCATGCGTGGGGATAGAAACACGTTTACACATAAACTTTCAATTGAGATGGATTCATCTAATTGGACTTCCTTGGTCTTAAAGGAGTCTTTAATGTAAACCAAAACTCCTCCTCCTCTACCTGTAACCCTGTCCTTTCTATAGCATGTATATCCCGGCACATCTATCATTGAGGTGGGGATTTTAGCATGCATCCATGTTTCACCTATGCACAAGTCATCAAGATTGGAACCAGTTAGCAGAATTCTAATTTCATCACATTTTGGATACAGGCTTCTAATATTTAAATGCCCTCCCAGAATACCTTTGGGCTTTACTGTAGGATCCCAGATTATTTTCGCATGATTTACTGTCTGAAAAAATAAATATTGTCTCTGCTTTATTATTGCTTGTGACTGCAAAGTTTTTATATTGTCAATAATGTCCCTGTTCATTCGCTTGACTGTACTCTTAATATAGTCAGTCTTACAGTTAGTCTTACGTTTAGGAGCGCTTTTGGATCCTTGCGCGCACAGTGCTTTTAAATCCTCCGCCTCATCGACAGAAGAACTCGTGGAAGGATGGCCGCAACTCTGGGCCAGGTCACCCCAGCAATCCGCCGGGTCATTCGCGGGCAAAGCCCCCGCCGCAGCTTGGTCGAATCGGGCACAAGGATCCACTCCCTCCGGTATCAGCGCCCGATTACTCGTCCGCACAAAGCATCCGCAACTATCTCCCAATGAAACTCCGCCAGCCACCTCAGGGTCCGCCAGCCGCCGCAAATGACGTACTAGCTCCGATGCAGAGGCTCCCGCACCCCGCTCCGCCTCCACACCGAGACCCAGCCCCACGCCGGTAGCATGGACCTGCGGTGTACAATCAGCGGCTGGGCCGGGATTAAGCTGGATATCTCCCGCTAACAGGACCAGAAAGGAGAGGTACATTATTGTGCGCCTCATATCTTTTTTCCTACTACCCAGCTCCGCTTTGGTGCGCCCGCCCATTGCGCGTGCATTTCCAAACTTCAGGAGAGAAAAGTAGATGGTAAAACGACCATATCCAAAGTTGTTCAAGTATGGCGTGTGGCACGGAAGACATTCAGGCTCGTTTTGTGGAATCCTTAGGACAAGTGATCCAAATATTAGCAGCAGTAAAAGCCATACCAAACAGGTGAACAGCATGTCTGGACGCTGACTCTGCTTATTTACTCCACGCCGATATTTCAGTTGTTGTTGTTGTTTATCCTTATTACTTACAGCATCTGTTTTTTTTTACATATTCACATATTTGCTGATTATTAATCATAATGTCAGTAAAAAGTCCATCAGAATGCATATCAAAATGCAAGCAATTACCAGTTTTTAAATGACCAAAGCAAGAGGAGCACGGAGCCCAACCAACCGTGCCCAACCAACCGTGCCCGTTGTTTCTCAACAATGTTGCATGCCAAGTTTATTGGCGTTTTGTTAGTTTCTGGAAGTGGATAGGTCCCCGCGGAGCGGTTCCCAATTCGTAGGTCAAAACATGACGTCTCCGTTCCCTTCCTACAGGGAACGAGGGTTACATCCATAACAGAGACATTAACTCAGTGGAACTACACAAGACAATTTAGTTTTATGTCAGATGTGTTTGTAATTCCCATAAAGGCACTAGGGGTTGAACCGACTAGTCGACTAGTCGACCTTAATGCCATGTCGTGACGCTTTAAGCCTGAGGTCGACTAGTCGCGTTGATCACACAGACAGTGGACTAAACGCTACTACAGCTAGTCATCTATTTCTTTCCAAGATCTTTTTGTGTGAAGTGAAAAAATCCCTCACACTCAGTTTTTCATAACTTGCCTGTTTGTACTTAATAAACCAATAAAAAACATTTGGCGCGAGGTCACTGTATTTGGTTTCGCACGCTCACAAGGTTTGCGAAAAGTAAATGCTTGAGGCTATTTTTAAAAATAAATTAATAATAGATAAATTCCTTTATTCGAATAGTAAATAAAATACAGCAATAAAATAATTAAAATTAAAGTCTCTCCTGGTTGTGTTCCAAATTATTAACATTATGTCTTTTAGGCTAACAGTTAAGTGCAGAGTAAGATTTGTTTCTGTAAATCCTCAGACATTATTTTTACCACTTAATTAAGTTTTGCTTTGTAGAAAGCATTTCTTTTAAATGAATTTCGTTTTGTATAAATTGTATCTTAATTTTAATAAATGTTTCATCAACCAATTGCATGTATTTAATTAATAAAAAGCAAATATAGCAGAGAATTTAATAACCGGTCCGTGCATGAAGGCGCCGGCAAGGCTCGTTCACTTGCATTGCATTGTTAACTAGAACGCACCTCATCATAAATGAATAAAACGTAGGTCTATATGCCTCATACATTTGCATTAAATATATTTGCTGTATTTCTAGAGCAGACAAGGGCTTTCAGACCTGCCTTAGCCGGTGTGTCTTTTACGCATTCTGAAGGTGCCCGTTTTATCGTGTTGCAGTCTATTAGGCAACTTTTCGCATAAGATGGGTTTAGATTTGGAAATACATGACATCTACATTTCAGTGGTAACAGATAAGGTGATGATGATCATCCTCTGTCTTTATTATTGTTAGCAGCACTACCTCAAACTAAAGCGCAGTCTCTTCGGAGCTGTCATTTTTTTAAATGAGCCGCGGCAATTTTCAAATGAGCTTCACAAACGACCTTGTACCTAAACTATTTCGAAACTAAGCAGCCATTTGTCCTCCGATTCGGCGCCGCGTTTGTGGGACTCATGTTCCACGCTGTAGGGGATTTAAAAAAGTGTGTTTGTTTGTGAGCCGGAGGCAGAGCGCAGAGAGATGCGACAGAGTTGCGAAATTGCAGGCGCGGCTCGAAATGGCTGTTATTTCAAACAGCGTAGCATATTTTAAACCAGCTAATGAGGCTCGGTGGCCGGTCAAGAAAATTTTTAGTTTTCGCCATCCCTAGTTAACATTAAGTTGCAACATAGGAGCTGTATAATTTTAGCATTGTTATGCCGTCATGCATCGATTAAAAAATGCTCTGAAACTGGACTAAGTGTTGCATTGTTACGTTAAGTTGCAACATATGAGCTGTATAATTTTTTTAATTTAAGTTGCAACATAAGCTGTATAATCAGCATCTGTATTAATGTTCTGCTAATAAATTGTGGCATGTTGCAAAGCAGTCCCATCTCTTGTGTTTTGTATGATTGACATCAACGACTAGTCGACGTTGACTCGACTTTGATGTCATAACAGTCGACTTTAAATAATTTGAAGTCGTTCAACCCCTAAAAGGCACAAAGTGTTCTGGGTGAGGATCCATCCTCCATTGAGGCTTGCATAGCCAGAACCAGAAGATGCAACCTGACTTCAGGATTGTACGGGACCGAATGCAGCAAATGTTTGCATGGCAGCAAAAGGAGATTTCTGATGACATGACTGTAGAGAACACAGTTAAGAAGTACCCTTTCTTAAGGACATCCACCTGGGTAGGTAAAAATATATCCTATGGTCATAGTTAGAATTCTTAATGGTATATTCTTATTTGCTGGTCCATGTGAGTGTAATACATGCACCAAGTTTGATTCCCTGTCATGAAAATGAGTACTTCACCAGGAGTGTCGCTCGGTGGCCGTTTGAGCAGCTCATTACAAAAACAAAGACAGATATGTCAGCAGCTGGAGCAGTGAGATAGAAGACAGCAGGGAGAAGATTCAAGGAGAACATTGATCGCTTTATTACACTTGGAGACTTATGTCTTGCTTGCTAAAATCTCTTTTGTTCACATAACATCAAATACACTTGATAAACATACTGATAGAAAGATAATCACATTTTTACCACCACACATGTCTCCACTAAAAGTAATACTTTATCCACTTTTAAATACCTAATTACTTTTAAGTGGTATGTATAGTGGTAATGATGCTGATCACCTCATTATTGTTTTTATGCTAAAGACTAGCTTGGATGTTCCTATTGCTTTTTGTCTTCCACCAGGGGTGCTGTAAGGGGGGGGGGGTTGGTCTATTCTAAGGGCCCATGAACCTTTGGGGGCCCCAGCCAAGGATTGCCGCACACGCAACCCCCTTAAGCTGAGCTCTCTTAGCTCCGCCCCGTCTTTACTCTGCATTTTAGTGCCTTCTTTAATCCACGGTCTCCCAATGCGGAGTGAAGTTCACAAGAGAGCAAGGTGTGTGTATTTACTGCAGTTTGCTATGATATCAGATATTTGATGATATTGATATATGATTTTTTTTTATCTAAATATTAATCTGATACAAGAACCTCTTGGGTTCTTTCTTCAAACCAATGTGATTACAGAGGGTCGGCTCGTATGTTGGCTTGCAGCCTCTATTTTGGTGCTGCACATTTTCACCACTATGGAAGGCCATTAGCGAAAAAAATCACAAAAACTGTTTTTTGGGCTCCTCCACTGCCTTGATAGCTGATGTTGCAAAGCATCGGCTGTCAGCCTTACCAGATGTATTCCTTGTAATCCTGAGTTGGCTAGGCATCCACATTGGGTCCCCTAGGTGGGGTTAAAATCATCCACGTTTTCCCTTAGCAGAGCCTAGTCTGCGTCTCTCTGTCATACCATGTACTGTTCAGAGCTCTCTATGAGCAACCTGTCGGTTGTTTCACATTTTATGTCCTCCAGTTTAACCTCCTTAGATGATGGCTTCCACAGTGTTCTTAGCTACACCCAGGCTAAGTCGCTTCCCCAGTTCGCTGTTCACTATCATGGGTTTAGGAACAAGTAGTGACCGGCCTTCTGCATTTAGCCTCTGTCCGTCTCTCCAGTGGAGTCGGAAGGCTCATGCAGGCACTGGAAGATTCCAGCTGCAGTGACGTTTTGGTAGGGATTCCCAATTCGTTGGTCACGACGTGACATCATAGTGACCGACTGAAAGGAAACGTCTCAGTTACGGATGTAACCCTCATTCCCTAATGAGTCACGTCTTCCATTGCTGATACCAGGCTGGGCACTGATATTCAGCTTTCTCAGCAAATAATATAGCTGATTTGGTATTATGCACCTGCTCCCTATATACGCACCTGGCGGGGCAGCGCCAGCATTATGCAAATACCTGCATGCCAAGTTTATTGGCGTTTTGTTAGTGTCTGGAAGTGGATAGGTCCCCACAGAGCGGTTCCCAATTCGTCGGTCAAAACATGACGTCTCCGTTCCCTTCCTACAGGGAACAAGGGTTACATCTGTAACAAAGACATTAACTCAGTGGAACTACACAAGACAATTTAGTTTTATGTCAGATGTGTTTGTAATTCCCATAAAGGCACAAAGTGAGGATCCATCCTCCACTGAGGCTTGCATAGCCAGAACCAGAAGATGCAACCTGACTTCAGGATTGCACGGGACCGAATGTAGCAAACGTTTGCATGGCAGCAAAAGGAGATTTCTGTTGACATGACTGTAGAGGAGTTAAGAAGTACCCTTTCTTAAGGACATCCACCTGGATAGGTAAAATATATCCTATGGTCATAGTTAGAATTCTCAACGGTATATTCTTATTTGCTGGTCCATGTGAGTGTAATACATGCACCAAGTTTGATTCCCTGTCATGAAAATGAGTACTTCACTAGGAGTGTCGCTCGGTGGCCGTTTGAGCAGCTCATTACAAAAACAAAGACAGATATGTCAGCAGCTGGAGCAGTGAGATAGAAGACAGCAGGGAGAAGATTCAAGGAGAACATTGATCGCTTTATTACACTTGGAGAGTTATGTCTTGCTTGCTAAAATCTCTTTTGTTCACATAACACCAAATACACTTGATAAACATACTGATAGAAAGATAATCACATTTTTATCACCACACATATCTCCACTAAAAGTAATACTTTATCCACTTTTAAATATTTAATTACAAAATTGCTAGCGGTGCCCCTGTCTTCCACCATTGTTAAATTACTTTAGATTCATCAATGCTTGCTTAAATCCAACAAGTTTTAACAGCAATTCATATCAGTTCTTGTGTGAAAGGCAAAGACAGATGTTTGAGTACATAAGCAGAATATTTGTGCACAATGACTAAAAAATACAATGTTACTTTAATTGTATAGCCTGAACACCCAAAACAAAATCTAATTTAATATTTATTACATAATTTATGCACGCCACATCAGAATATAGTCGCATTCTAATCAGTGTTGTTTTCGTCAACGATGACGACAACTAAATTATTTCTTTGACGCCCCTTTTTTATGATGATAACGCGACGATGACTAGCTAAAAATGTCTCTAAGGTGACGAAAACATGACGAGACATTTTCGAATTTTCGTTGACGAGAAGAGACGGAACGAAAATGATAGAAGTCTGACGTTCAACTTCACAATGCATTTCATTTCTGCCTATTTTGTGTGAAATCACCAATGTTGCCGCTTCCTATCCTTGTTTTGGGTACGCCCACCACCCCGCTGCTGCCTTGCTGCGCACTTTACTCGACAGTCAGCTTGTGACACATTTCATGGCTTTTTTGGAGTAAAATAGTGATTCTGCTGTTACCACTTTATCTGTGTGTAATGTTGTAGTAGCAAAAAAGTTTTTTGCTGTTTAAACTTTAAACCATTCCTTTATTACTGTGATTACTGGTGAAAAAAAGCCAATGTGCTGACATTTTAGAAGAGCATCAATTCATGTTAAAAAATATAACTTGAAATATGGGCATAAAAGGTTTCTGCCCAATGCGACAATGAAGTACAGCTTGGCAGCACTACATCTCCATCAATGAGAAAGTCTATTTTATTATGCAAAGACTGTTGTTTTAAGAATTGCAACACTTGATACAACATGTCAAACATAAGCCCATTTCCAATACTTTTTAACCTAAATTAATTTGTTAAAGACTTTTTTTACTAAAATTGACTTAAACTTAACTAAAAGCTTTATGCATTTTCGTCGACTAAAACTTGACTAAAACCTTTTTTTTGTTTTCGTCGACTAAAACTTGACTAAAACTATCAAGTTTATAAGCAGGCCCGGGGTGGGTAATCGGGAGAACCGGGAGAATTCCCGATGGGCCGCTTCACTTTTGGGCCGGGCAAGGTTTTTTTTTTTTTTTACATTTGTCACGTTAGTGAGTCTATCTTCTCTGAAATGACACTTCACACGTTTCGCATTGACACTGCAGCGCGCAGCCTCTGCATGGGTTGTACCATGTGAGGGAGTTTTCCCCTCCCCTCCCATAGAGTTGGTTCGGTCCATAGCACTAACTTTTCTCCGGTAGGCTGGGCCGGCCCTACCGTAACAATACGCGTCTGAGAGGAGGAGGGCGTAAAAAACAGGTTGAAGAAAAAATCCATTGGAGGAGGATGCTGCCAAATGTGCCAAACCTACAGATTTATTTTCAAGAGGACAAACAAAAGTGGCAACAGGTAACTTAAAGAGAAATAAGCCTAGTAATGATTAGCATTAGCAACTTAATTATTCGGCTAATACCGTTGTCAAACTATTTACAAGCCAAACATTTTTTTTGTTAAAATATTACCCTTTTGTGTATACATGGCGATTCATAGACTTTGCAAATATTATGCAAGCAGCTTCTGAGCAGTCCCCCGCTGAAAATGAGGAGGCCATGAGTAAACAATATGAATTAAAGTTATTTAACCCTCAGGTTGTGTTCAGAACCCTATAACACCTTTTGTTTTCCCAATCAAAAATGACCAGCCTAAAAAAGCTTATAAATCACTTGTTGCCATTTACCCAATATTGTATTCAATATTTTTGTCAAATTGTTTTCTTTTTTAATTAGGACTTTTATATTTCTATTTGCATTAATCATCGGCCTCATAGCATTAGCAATGCTAATAATTTATCAACCTTTCCTTATGGAATACACTCTAAAAAGGGCTGGGTTATTTATATATTTTATATATTGGACAGAACACGCTGCTGGGTTAAAATTGACCCAGTGCTGGGTTGTTTTAACCCAATTGTTGGGTTATTATAATCCATGGTTGCATAACAACAACCCAACATTGGGTTATTTTTAACCCAGCATGGTTCTGCATGTGTTCTGTCCAATATTTACCCATTATGGGTAAAAAGTAACCCAAATATTTTTTAGAGTGTAGAGGAATATTTTTGTTAACTTCTTACCTTAAGTGAAATATTATTTAACTTTTACCTTATTTGGAATAACACTATGGAAAAAGTGGGCCGGTCTTGGGCCTGAAACTCCCGGGCTGAAAAGTGGCCCCACTCCGGCCCTGTTTATAAGTGACTAAAATGTGACTAAAACTAAAAAGCATTTTCGTCCAAAAGACAAAGACTAAAACTAAAAGGGCTGCCAAAAACAACACTGATTCTAATTATAAACCAATATTTGAGCATATAATGAGTGTAAAGAAAGAATGTAGATGATGCATGTGCTTAGAAATCTAGTGTATCTATCCAATAACAGAATGCTTATCTAGTGTATCTATCCAATAACAGAATGCTAATTATTGCTATTTTAACAAACCTATCAATGAACAACAGCCTCACATAGACTGATCTTGACTGCCCGTACCCAACTATTCAGTCGACCGACGGAGACTGGAAAATGGCCTTTGCCAGAACAGCTCCAGACATTCTGAAAGTGGATCCAAGACAGCTGAAGAACACTCTGATGTTTCTCCAACGGTACATTGCCAAAATAGTTGTGGATGGTGACCAGCGTCTGCCAATAACTTTCACTAAGCAAATAGTCTCCTCTACTGACTTCACCATGCCTTGTCCATACCAGTTTTCCAAATGCTCAAGTAGGACATTCATCTACCGATAATAGTAGTGGAATTACAGTAACTCCCATCACTGGATATAAAGCACATGTTTGAGGAAGACACATTTGTTTTAAGAACATCTGCGGTTCATCAGTGTCATCTTGCCTGCATTCAACAAATTCCTGATGACAAAGTGACTTTTGGTGTGTATGGTCCTTGATGTGACAAAAGCTTTACCACCGGACATAATGCACGATTTGTTAAAGGGTGCAATTCCACCTTTTTATGAAGCTAGTTATTGGCAAAGCTAATACAGAGAAACATATAACTATAAGAGATATAAACAAAGAACTACAAAAACTGTGATTAAAATGACAAGTTAAACAAACCAGTACAGTTATCAGAAAGACTGCAGCATGTTTGTATAAATGGATCTGCCTCTCAAAAGTGGTGCCTTTTCAGGCTTTTGCCTTTTGTAATGGCCCACTGTGTGCCACCTGATTGAAATACTGGCATGTTTCTCTGTTGTGTCGAGAGACTATTGAGATTGTTATGGCTCCAAAGTTGAAGAGAGAGAACGTCTCGGTTACATATGTAACCCTCGTTCCCTGAAGGAAGGGAACGGAGACGTCACGTCGTGACCGACGAATTGGGAACCGCTTCGCGGGTGACCTATCTGCTTCGAGAAACCTTTAAAACGCCAATGAACTTGGCATGCAGATAATTGCATCTGCCGGCGCCGCCCCGCCGCGCAGGTATTTAATGAGCGGCAGGTGCAGTTATCAAATCAGCTATTTTTTTTTGCTGAGAAAGCTGGACAGAAGGAAAGGGTCCGGCCGGTATCAGCAGTGGAACAGCAAACTGTGGCGACGGGACGTGACGTCTCCGTTCCCTTCCTTCAGGGAACGAGGGTTACATATGTAACCGAGACGTTCCCTTTCAGTCGGTCACTACGACGTCACGTCGTGACCGACGAATTGGGAATCCCTACCAAAGCGCCACTGAAGCTGACCCTTCCAGTGCCTGCGTAAACCCTCCGACTCTCCCTATTCAGGGAACGGAAATTGGGTTGAAGCAGAGGCCGGTCACTACTTGTTCCTTAACCCACGATAGTGACTAGGCGAACTGGGAAGCGAACTCGTCAGGCGGGACTAAGATCGCTGCGGAAAGAAAGCCCTCTAGGGGTCTACCACTAAGGTGATGGATAACAAAAGACACGAGGTCTATAAAAAATACTCTCTCTTAGTACACTAGAGAGGCGTAGAATGAACTCCACTAAGGGAAACGTGGTAAATCAGAAGTTTCCACGGAAATACTCACAAAGAAACCACTAGGGGGCGCATTGTGGACGCTAGCCTCACCCAGGTTCTTAAGGATACATCCAGTGAGAGGCTGGCAGCCGATGCTCCGCAACATCGGCCACCAAGCGGTGGAGGAGACAAAAAACAGTTTTTTGTAACGTTTTTGCCTTAACTGCCTTCCATAATGGTGCGGTCGTGCAGCACCGAAAAGAAAGGCACCAAGCCGACACAGGAGCCGTCCCTCGATGCTCTCACTGATCTGACGAGAGAACTCGAGAGGATACCGGCTCAACACGAACACTGTAAAATCTAGTGAACGTATTAGGTGTCGCCCAGCCAGCAGCTCTACAAATATCTGCAAGTGAGGAACCACGAGCCAAAGCCCAAGATGAAGCCACGCTTCTGGTTGAATGGGCTCTCAAACCAAAGGGGCAAGGAATGCCCTGTTTCTCATACGCCAGGGCGATTGTGTCTACAATCCAATGAGACATCCTCTGTTTAGTGACAGCTTTCCCTTTCTGCTGACCACCGTAGCAGACAAAGAGCTGTTCTGAGGTCCGAAAGCTTTGAGTACGATCCACATACACACGTAGTGCACGAACAGGACATAACAAAGCCATGGCTGGGTCTGCCTGCTCCAAAGGCAGCGCTTGTAAATTCACCACCTGATCTCTAAAGGGAGTGGTGGGAATTTTAGGCACGTAGCCCGGCCGGGGTCTCAGTGTAACACTGGATTCAGCCGGCCCGAACTGAAGGCACGAATCGTTGACCGAAAATGCATGAAGATCCCCTATCCTTTTAATAGAAGCCAATGCGAGGAGCGTCAAAGTCTTCATAGTGAGAAACTTGACGCTCACCGTGAGCAGAGGCTCGAAAGGGCAGTGCTGAAGGGCTTTCAGCACCATGGACAAGTCCCACGGAGGAATAGAGGGAGGGCGTGAAGGATTCAGCCTCCGCGCACCTCTTAAAAACCTAATGACCAGATCGTGCTGACCTACAGATCTACCCTCTATGGGTGCGTGATGCGCGGATATTGCCGCGATATCTACTTTAATAGTAGATGGTGACAGCCTCTTCTCCAAGCGGTGCTGGAGATATGAAAGCACAATACTGATCGAGCATTCTCGGGGGTCCTCTCGTTGAGAGGTACACCACACAACAAACAGGTTCCATTTCAGCGTATACGCCTGTCTCGTAGACGGCGCTCGCGCTGCAGCTATGGTGTTAGATACCGCCTGGGGTAAATCACCTAGAACCTCCGCGCCCCGTCCAGAGACCACACATGGAGGTTCCACAGATCGGGACGGGGGTGCCATAATGTGCCCCCTTCTTGAGACAGAAGGTCCCTCTTCAGGGGAATCCTCCAGGGAGGGGCTGTCGCGAGGAGAGTGAGCTCTGGAAACCAACTCCTGGTGGCCCAATACGGAGCAACTAAAATAATTTTCTCCTCGTCCTCCCTGACTTTGCACAATGTTTGCGCAATGAGGCTCACTGGGGGAAATGCGTATTTGCGAAGACCTCTCGGCCAGCTGTGTGCCAATGCATCCACGCCGAGTGTTCCCTCGTTCAGTGAATAGAATAGGCGACAGTGGGTTGTTTCTGGAGATGCAAACAGATCTATCTGCGCTCTGCCGAAACGTCTCCAAATCAGCTGGACCGACTGAGGGTGGAGTCGCCACTCGCCGGGGCGCGCTGCTCGAGAAAGCGCGTCTGCCGCTGCGTTGAGCGACCCCGGGATGTGAATGGCACGAAGAGACCTCAGATTCTTCTGACTCCAAAAGAGGAGATGGCGGGCGAGATGCGACATGTGACGAGAGCGCACTCCGCCTTGGCGATTGATATACGCAACAGTCGCAATGTTGTCTGTGCGAACTAATACATCTTTGCCTCTCAACTCGCTGCTGAAGCGGACGAGCGCAAGATATACAGCCCACAGTTCTCGGCAATTTATGTGCCAATGCAGCTGGGGTGATGTCCACACTCCTGAAGCTGCAAGCTCGCCGTACGTGGCTCCCCACCCCGTGTTGGAGGCATCTGTGCATACTATTGCATGTCTGGAGACCTGCCTCAGTGGCACCCCCGCCCTGAGAAAGGCTGGGTCTGACCACGGGGTGAAAGTGAGACGGCATTTCGGTGTGATCGTGACACGGTGAAAGCCGGTGAGCCACGCTCTCCTCGGGACTCGGTCGTGAAGCCAATGCTGAAGCGGTCTCATATGTAGCAAACCGAGCGGTGTAACAGCTGCGGCTGCTGCCATATGCCCCAGGAGTTTCTGAAATTGTTTCAGAGGGACCGCAGTCCTGCCCGAAAATGTATTCAAGCAAGCCAGAATCGACTGAACGCGCGCCTCCGTGAGACGTGCTGTAAGATTGACCGAATCCAACTCCATGCCGAGAAAAGAGATCTTCTGCGTAGGACACAGTTTGCTCTTTTCTCGGTTGACCTGAAGACCGAGACGGGCAAGGTGTTTGAGCACCCGATCCAGATGGGTGCAAAGCATCTGACGCGACTGTGCTATAATAAGCCAATCGTCGAGGTATGCCAGGATGCGAACACCGCTCTCTCTGAGGGGCTTTAAAGCCCCCTCTGCGACTTTCGTGAAGACGCGGGGAGAGAGAGAGAGCCCGAACGGTAAGACTTTGTACTGGTATGCCTGACCCTCGAACGCAAAGCGAAGAAACGGCCTGTGTCGGGGAAGTATTGAGACATGAAAGTACGCGTCCTTCAGGTCGATGGCTGCAAACCAATCCTGTGGGCGAATGCATTGAAATATGTTTTTCTGCGTAAGCATTTTTAACGGCATCTTGTGAAGTGCTCGATTCAGAACGCGCAGATCCAGGATCGGTCGCAACCCGCCGCTTTTCTTGGGTACAATAAAGTAAGGGCTGTAAAACCCTGACCTCATCTCGGCTGGAGGAACCGGCTCGATCGCATCCTTCGCCAATAGGACGGCAATCTCTGCACGTAGTACGTGCGCATCGGCGGGTTTCACTAAAGTGAAACGAATGCTCGTAAATTTGGGAGGTCGCCGGGCGAATTGTATTGCATAGCCGAGACGGATCGTGCGTAAAAGCCAACGCGACGGGCTGGGAAGTTGCTGCCAAGCTTCCAGATACCGAGCGAGGGGAATTAACGGCACGATCGTAGTACCCGCGGCGAGCGGAACAGGGGTGCTCGATGACGCGCTCTCTTGGGCTGCGTTGATATGTATATTGTGTAAATGAGCACTCACCAGACTCCGCTGATGGATGGCTGCGCGGAGAAGACCCTGATGAAGATGTCTCGGTGCGCTCGACACATCCGCTGGCGAAAGAGGAGAGGGAGGACGTAGGGTTATGAGCCCATCCGTCACCCCCGGCTGCCTCTGAAGACCTGGAGGAGGAAGAGGAATTCGCTCTTTTTGTGGTTTTGTGGGTGCCGGCTGAAAAGCCGGCGGAACGGAAATTAAAGAAAACCAAGGATTCCCCACCCGGTCCTCCTCCGGGGGGGGGAGTGGTGCGTTCACCATCTCCCGAAGAGCGATCCCCTCCACCTCCAGGTCGCCCGTCTCAGGGCCGCTTGGATTTACGCTTTCCACCAGGCTTAGCGGGCTGAGAGGGCGGGGCGGGCTGCTGACGGCCGGTTCCTCGCTTCCTAGGAGGGCCCCGATGAGGAACGGAGGCGGCCGCCGCTGCAGGACGCCCTCGGCGAGGGGCAGACTGAGGTGCCGACGTTGACGGGGCAGGTGTTGGTCTCTTCCGACGCGGCATGATGTTGGCAAGGGCCTCAGTCTGCTTCTGGGTGGCTGAGACTTGTTGTGCGAAGTCTTCTACTGCCTCGCCGAACAGGCCGGTCTGGGACACCGGAGCATTCAAGAGCCGGGTTTTATCGGCGTCTCTCATGTCCGCCAGACACAGCCAGAGGTGGCGCTCCTGGACCACCAAAGTGGACATAGCACGACCGACGGCCTGTGCGGTGGTCTTAGTCGCACGTAGCGCCAGATCCGTAGCCGCACGTAGGTCTTTAAAGACCGCCGAATCGTGACCTCCCTCGTGCAGGTCCTTCAGAGCCTTAGCCTGATGAACCTGCAACAAAGCCATGGCATGTATGGCTGAGGCTGCCTCCCCACAAGCCCGGTATGCAGACTCCGTCAGAGCTGACGAATGCCTGCAGGCCTGTGAGGGAAGGGTCGGACGGTCCTTCCAGTAGGAAACGCCGGCAGGACACAACTGCATCGCTACCGAACGCTCCACTGTCGGGATACCGGCATACCCTTTAGCAGCCCCGCCATCGAGGGAGGTGAGGGGTGATGGCTGATGCGGCCGGTTCCGGGAGGAAAACGGGGTTTTCCACGACCGAGTCAGCTCATCATGCACCTCGGGAAAGAAAGGTACTGGAGGGGAAGACTGTGAAGCCCGTGCAGCCCCAAAGTACCAATCATCTAGGCGGGACGGTACGGGAGGGGGAGGAGCTCTCCACTCCAACCCGACCGTCTCCGCAGCCCGAGCGAGCATGGCAGTCATCTCCGGATCGAGATCGGGAACCGCAACCCTTCCCGAAGGAGGGAGAGGATCCGGATCAACGTCCGAAAATGACGGCCCCCCCTCCGATGCTACGATAGATACCGAATCCTCGGGAGGCCCGACAGAGGTAGAAAGCGACGCAGAACGCGCGCTCTCCGTCTCCATCGGGACCTCGGATGGTTGCGGATCCGGTGGCTGAGGGCTGCTGGACGGACCAGCTCGCCGATTCAGCACCGTGAGGCGGAGGTCGTCTCTCCGTAGCTTCACAGCCGCCTTCTTAGGGGCGATCAGCAACGGAGGGCGGCGTTCCCGGAGAAACGCCACACGACCCCGCAGATCCGCAAGAGTCAAGCTCTCGCAAGCGGAGCATGTCCCTCCCACGAAAGCCGCCTCAGCGTGCTGGAGACCCAAACACGAGAGACAGCGATCGTGTCCATCACGAGGAATCATATATTTATCGCATCCAGGAGTCGAACACGGACGAAAAGACATCTTTAAAAAGACGCTTAACGCCCGTGAGCAGTGAACGGCTGTCTTTAAAAAGACGCAAGTTCAACTGCAGCTCTTTTAGGGGAAATCACTCTTTTAGCTGTGTAGTTGATGAAGCACACAGGGAGGAGAACGCACACACTCAACTAAAAAATGTGAAAGAGATCACAAAAAGATAGAGGTGGAAACACTCGCGAGCCCCGCTGTGGTGCCTTCGCCCAACCAACTAGCACGCCAAGATCTATTCCTTTAGAGAGAGCAGCTTCTCGTGAGCAGTGTCACTGCCAGCTTTCGAAGCTAAAAAAGCTGATTTGATAACTGCACCTGCCGCTCATTAAATACCTGCGCGGCGGGGCGGCGCCGGCAGATGCAATTATCTGCATGCCAAGTTCATTGGCGTTTTAAAGGTTTCTCGAAGCAGATAGGTCACCCGCGAAGCGGTTCCCAATTCGTCGGTCACGACGTGACGTCGTAGTGACCGACTGAAAGGGTACCTTTTTCTTTTTTTTGTTAAATGTACTTGTTCAAGAGTTCCTGGCAGAAATGAATGATGTGTTTGGGGGTGTTATATCCCCAAAGTGTCATTACTTAATTCATTATTCAAGATTGATACAAATGTATTGGCCCCTGCGTTTGCTATGGTACATGAGATTTGAGGCCAAGCACCAATACTTGAAAATAGTTTTCTAGGGCTGGACGATTAATCGAAATCGAACCGCAATCGCGATGTGCAACGTTGCGATTAGCAAATCGTGAAAGGATGCGATATGATGCGATTTGAGAAATATGCAGAGAGGCTTTGTGACAGTCTAAACAATTGAGCGAGCGCAAGTATGTCTGTGCTTTCTCCGTGAGAGGCACGTCAACCAAAACAGCGCTTCTCCTAAACTGACGAGGGGTTTCAATTTAAAGCATACGCGCACCCTGTGTCTCTCAATGCTTGTTAAATACTCGCGCCCGTTTCCCTATTGCAAGACTTTGCGCGTGCGTCTTCCACAACAGACAAGGTGTTTAAACTTGACGCACACGCACAGCCTGTGTCTCTATGCTTATTAAATACTCCCGCCTGTCTCCGCAAGTCCGCATCGCAAGACTTTTCGTGCGCGTCTTCCACAACAGACAAGGTGTTTAAACTTGACGCACACGCACAGCCTGTGTCTCTATGCTTATTAAATACTCACGCCTGTCTCCGCAAGTCCGCATCGCAAGACTTCACGCCCGCGTCTCTCAAAACGGATGATGCGTTTTACACACACGCCCAACAATGCTTACAAGCCTGGCTCCTTATTTAAAACAAACTAAAATACCATTTAACTGGGTTGCTAATGTCACTTGAATGAAATGACATGACTTCCGGTATGGCGTCGTGGCGAGTGGCAGTGTAAATTGAGAGCTCCCAGACAAATCGGTTACACTCCCCAGTTTAAATTAATTTTACACAGTGTAATTGATTAACAAAGATGGAGGGGGAGAAACAACGAAAAGCTAGAGGTAAATCATCCCATAGACCTGAGAAAACTGAGAGACAAACGGCGGAAAATGACGACGAGTGCAACGCTGGCGAACAAGAGGCCGCAGACACGATGCAAGTTTACATCAGTGACATATACTCCGAGATTAAGGCTATCCGATCCGACGTGAAGTCAGAACTCAAACACTTTCAAGAGACTTTCACCCGAGATTGGAAAACTGACTTGACAAGCCTGAAAACGGACATTAATCTGAAACTGGACGAAATTTCCAAAGATCTTAAAGATACGGTGAATCGAGTTGAGGAGGCCGAACACCGGGTGGCGGATTTGGAAGAGTGGAGTACCGAGGCTAGAGACGTACTATTACAAACTCTTGATATTCAACAAAAAATGCAAACTAAGCTGACAGATCTCGAAGCAAGATCACGGTGTAACAATCTACGCATATACGGAATTCCTGAGGAGGCCGAAGGAGATAACATACAAGAGTTTATTGAAAGTTTCATTAAGACGGAACTGTCTCTCCCCGATGCAGAACTTGGGATACAGCGTTGTCACAGGGCGCTCGGACCCAAGCCACCTCCAAATGCGAATCCTCGATCGGATGTCATTTACTTTCTTGAATATAGGATTAAAGAACTGGTCCTCCGTTCAGCGTGGAGAAAGAGGGAAGTTTACCTGAATGGGAGACGAGTGTACTTCGACCAGGATTATCCCGCGGAGACCCAAAAGAAGAGGAAAGCATACACTCCTATAAGGAAACTACTCAAAGAAAAAGGTCTCCGTTTCCAGACACCACCTCCAGCCAAACTTCGGGTGTTTTTTGAAGACGGTCCTGTTGTTTATAATAGCCCAACGGAAGCGATGGAAGACTTAAAAAAGAAAGGACTGACCACAGCCGACATTAGAGAAGATGAGGACGCCGTCGCCGCCGCATCGGCTTCAATGGAGAGGCTGAGTAAAATCACCTGGGAAACGGCAGGCGCGAAACCACGACGCGACCGAGAGAAACATCAGGAGAGGGCACGGAAAAGACTTCAGGACTTCCGCCGAGACACTGGAAAGACTGTTTGATTCTCACTCAGGGTAGAGTACTAACTGCTAAACCCGATATAAACAATACTAAAATAGTAGATTAATATAACAAGCACATTTTTCTATAAGAGTTCTGTAAAGTTATTTTAATATTTGTTTATTCCAAATGACTTGATTTTTGAGTAAATTCGTTTTATTAATGGTTGATTTACGTTACGGCTTGACAGACCTTTAAATGAATAACGGTTATGTCTGGGAGTTCGGGGAAATTCGTGCACTGATTTGCAGTATCAGTTAGCACAGGGGAGGCCCTTCGTAAATCGAAGATTTCCTTTCCAAATAGAAGTTACTTTAAAAGGAACTTTGATTATGGAAGTTGTTTTGTTTTTTAGTTGTACATGGTTTTACTTTCTCACCTTTTTGTTCGGTATTACTTGTGTTATAATGTTAAGGTCACTTGGGAGTAACAGCTTGAAAGTATATTTAAAGATAAATGTCACAGCAAGAGTATAGAATTATTTCACTAAATGTTAATGGGTTGCAAAATCCTATCAAACGAAGTAAACTTATAACTAAGATGAAGAGGGAGAACCAACATATTATTTTTTTGGCAGGAGACTCACCTGGTACAAACCGAACATGAAAAATTGAAAAAGTTAGGATTTCGAAATACTTTTTATTCATCCTACACAAAAGGACATGCCAGAGGGGTAGCAATACTAATACCAAATAAGGTGACTTTTCAGGTCTCCAGCCAAATAGCTGACAAAGAAGGACGTTATATTCTGGTTAGAGGGATTCTTGATTCAAAGGAAGTAACATTATTTAATGTTTACAGACCACCAGGACAGGATAAGTTATTAATTAAGAAAATATTTGAGTTAATAACTTCTGAAGTATCAGGGACACTTATATGTGGAGGGGACTGGAATGTACAGTTGTATCCCACCATAGACTCTTCAAATGCAACGAAAAAGATAAATTCTGAATCGTTGTATGTTAAAAAAATGCTTAAGGAAACTGGCATGATTGACATATGGCGGGAACTCCACCCAACTGTGAGACAGTTTACTTTCTTCTCCCACGCTCACGCAGTCTATTCAAGGGTTGATTATTTTTTTCATGTTTCACTCAGACAAACATAGAATTATAGGCTGCGATATAGGAACTAGAGATGTTTCAGATCATGCAGGAGTGTATTTGAAACTCCATCTGGATGTTCAACTTAAGAACACCATCTGGAGATTGAACATTAGTATCCTAAATGACCCCCAATGTATAGAATATATTAGAAAGGACATTGAAGACTATATTGAATTTAATAATGATGAGGATATGTCACCAAGTGTTCTATGGGATGCCGCTAAGGCAGTGTTAAGAGGTAAACTTTTAAAGTGGTCCTCAAGGAAAAAAAAAGAAAAACAGAAAGTATTGACTGATTTATCAAACACACTAAAAACGCTGGAACAAAAACATATTGAATTAAATAAACCTCAAATTTTAGAAGAAATAAAAATAACAAGACAGCAAATAAACAAAATACTTGATAATCAAGTAGAGACTAAGCTTAAATATATCAAACAGAATTATTATGAGAATGGACCCAGAGCTAAAAAAATTTTAGCATGGAAACTCCGTAAACAGCAAACTGAAAGGTCAGTTTTCAAAATTAAAAATCCAGAAACCAACGTAATGTGCCACAAACCGGAAGAGATACTAAGGTCATTTGAAATATATTATAAAAAATTATATTCCCAGCCAGCAGCAGCGGACCCCTCAGTAATTGAACATTTTCTGGAATCTCTAGACCTGCCATCAGTAGGGCGAACACAAAACAAACTGGTATCACAAGAAATTACAGAAGCAGAAATTGATGAGGCCATATCGAATTTAAAGTCAAATAAGGTGCCAGGGGGGGATGGGTACCCAGCAGAGTGGTACAAGACATTCAGAGTATTATTACGACCTATGCTCTTAAAATGTTTTAACCATGTTCGTAAGGGAGGAGAAACCCCAATATCCTGGAAACAAGCTATCATATCAGTAATACCAAAAGCTGGAAAAGATAAGACAGAATGTGGGTCATACAGACCCATTTCTGTTTTAAATATAGATTATAGACTATACGCTTCGATAATTGCAAAAAGACTAGAAAATATTATTCCTGAATTGATTGATACCGACCAAACAGGATTTGTGAAAAACAGACAGACACAAGATAATGTGAGGCGAGCATTATTTCTGATCGATGGCATGAGCAAAACTAGTGCTAAATCTTTGGTAATTAGCCTTGATGCTGAAAAGGCTTTTGACTCCGTGCGTTGGGAGTTTTTGTATCTGGTACTGCAACGATTTGGCTTCAATAAAGAGGTTATAGGATGTCTTAAACCATTATATCACTTGCCAACAGCACAGGTTAAAATAAACGGAAATGTTTCTAATTCAATTACACTGGAACGAGGCTGTCGCCAGGGATGCCCCTTAAGTCCCACACTTTTTGCACTATTTATAGAGCCACTGGCCCAAGCAATTAGAGAGGATGTAGATATTATAGGATTCAAATTTAAAGGAAATGAACACAAAATATGTTTATATGCGGATGACATCCTTATGACAATCTCCAACCCGGACTCCAGTTTACCTAAACTTATGTCATGTCTTGAACAGTTTGGGTGGTACTCTGGATACAAATTAAATGTAGACAAAACTCAGACTCTCTCTTTTAATTATGCTCCACAGGAGACCATACGTAATAAATATAATTTTAAGTGGAAAACTAATAACATTAAATATTTAGGAGTTATCATACCAAAGAATGTGACAAAAACACATACTATAAATTATGAAACCATAACAAAAGAATTAAAAGTAGATTTGGACAGATGGATACCCTTAACCCTTGGTCTGCATAATCGAGTTGAAATTATTACAATGAATGTTTTACCGCGACTACTGTTTCTATTCCAATCACTACCTGTAGAGATTCCGAAAAAACTGTTTCATGACTGGAATCGAATGATCTCTAGATTCATATGGAAAAATCTTAAGCCTAGGGTCAGACTTAAAACACTACAATTATCAAAGGAGAAAGGAGGACTGTCCCTCCCATGCTTGGAAGATTATTACAAAGCAGCACAATTGAAATATCTAGTATGCTGGTGTAATAATGAGTATGATGCAAAATGGAAAGATTTAGAATTCAGCCAGTTGGACATTCCCCTACCCTCTTTATTAGGGGATAAAACTACAATGCTTAAATACTCGAATAAATTGAGTCATTGGACAATGGTTCCTCTTAATATTTGGTTCAAGGAATGTAAAGATTTTAAACTTGAGACACAAGCACGGTTGTTAAGATGGGTGGCCTATGACAAAGATTTTAAACCTGCTCAGTTGGACTCAAGGTTTAAGCAATGGACATTGAAAGGCATTACTTCATATTGTACAATCTCATCTTATGCAGGTTTAAAGAGTTTCCAAGACCTTACTGACACCTATACATTAGAAAAACAAGATTTTTTTAGATATTTACAACTTCGGAACCACTACAATAAAAATATTAAAAGTAACGGAAAAATTGAAATGAATATCATCAATGTTTTTATTGATGCGTATAAGTGTGGGACTCATAAGAGACTGATATCAAGAATATATTCAAGTATACAAGCTTCTAAAAATTATTGTACATCATATGTGAAAGATAAATGGGAGAAGGAAGCAAACATAATTTTATCTGATGAAGAATGGTCAAACATTTGTAAAACACAGTACACTACCTCTAGTTCAGGCCAGTGGCGAGAATTTTCATGGAAGAATATGATAAGATTCTTTATTACTCCAAAAAGAAAATACTTACAGAATGGGAATCTGCACTCTGCTGGAGACAGTGTAATTACTCTATGGCTGATTACCTTCACATATTTTGGAAATGTCCAGCTATTCAATCCTATTGGTTAGAAATAATCACTGAAATAAAATTGATATTGGGTTTTGAAATTGAGAACAGCTTTGGTATTATATATTTAGGAAACATACCACCTGATTATAACACCCAAGACAAGTACCTACTTAACCCAGACAGGACACGTATGTCTGCCCGACGTCGGCTCAAGAGCGTACGTCGGCCTCCTTATCTGAAACATCTAATAAGTATCGGCCAGGCATCGGCCAAATCTTCAGTCAAGTCAACGGTATTTCCCGCTCATCAAGCTTGTCTGTTACGTCGGCTTTGGGTCGGATAACTATACCGGAGGCCGATGCCGCGCTTCTCTCTGTTGGTGCGTGTCCAGTTACTCCTCCCTTTGCAATACAACCCACCAGAGCAAAGGCGACATCATGGGTGTATCAAGTATGTACAAGAACTAAGTAAATGATAATAAGTGAAGAAAAATGGAATCCGTTAAGTAAATGTAAATGTTTTAATATAATATACATGTTGCGAATTCTTTATGGTTTATCTATTATTGTACGTAACTTATCTCGTTAATGTGTTGGGTTACGTGAAATGCGCAGTGCATAGTTTAAAGCATATACGTTTCTAGCGTAAGTGTGGTATTCTCTGTTACGAAAGTATACTAGCTGGAGTTTTCGTAGAGTTCGCAAGCTTTTCACTCGTGTGCAGCATCCTTCAGTGCAAGTTAAAGTTTATGACACAGTAAGTTCATATCATTATACTATGTTTAATGATTAATGTTTGTGTGCACCGTAACTATTTCTGGCATTACGCCAGTTTTGCCGCTGTTTCGTGATCTGTATAATTATCAGTGTAATCGCGCTAACACTTGCGTTAGCACGGGTGCTTATAACACTAATACCTGCAATATATGTTTAGTTCTTCTTATTATGGGCATAATCCTGTATTCTACAGTTTGTTATCTGTTGCTATAATAATGCTGCATAACGTGATTTATGCTATTATATTTCTTTCCGTAGTTTATATCCTTGCTTAGTGTATGAGAGTTCATGATGTTTCATTTGTAATACGGTTGAATCCGTATGTAGACAGGTTATTTTTTATGTCTTATTTGTTTATTACAGAAACTACCTCAGTTGAATACTGGCATGTGTACAAGGTTGAAACTTGCATAAATAAAAGCGAAATCTGATGACTCCTCCCTAATCAGAGTACTGAAGTGGTTAACAGCCTTTAAAACTAACAATCAGTGGGGTAATTCTCAACAATAAAAGTAAAAATAAATAAAATAGCAGCGCTTTCTTTGCTTTTAATGACACACAGCTGCTAAGTTCCATTAATCCGAAGCAGGAGGGGGTAGTAATGTACATACGCTGGTTGCCAGCCGCCGTTAATACTCAAGTAAGTTAGAGAAAAGGCAACTCGGGAAAGTGAGTACAAATAAGGGATTATTGGCTTGTTTTACACGTATCATTGTTTTGTGTTCCCCTCCTTCGTAAAAAAACAGACAATTCCACGTCAACTGGAACACGCAAAACCCCGGTATGAAGCATTGTCATGAGCATGCCAAACCAACAGATGGCGATATATTCCTTAACCCAGAGAAGCCACTCCAGTCTCGTCTTGCCATGAACAAGGAAAAAATGCGGGAGCTGACTTCGCAGACGTACGTGGTTCAGGTAAGTTTTCGACAAAAATCTTATATTTAAAGTCTTAAAAGTTAGTATAAGGCACTCCGTCTACTACAGCACAGCAAATAAAGTCATAACAGTTGTAGTACTAGCAGCGCTATTCAGATTTGATGCATTTTTGCTAAAATGTTTTATTTAATAGAGATTATAATTTCCATTATTTTTATCAATCTAAATACCTTTCACTTGTTCAGTATTGTGTTTTTGTTGCTATGTAAACGATGAACTTAATATAGGCAGATGGCCATTGCTTTTCTGAACAGCAGTTGGAAGTATTCTGAGGTAATTTAAATTTTAGGAAAAATATGAGGATGATTATCGATGATTATATAATTGAGTTCAATAACATAGTAATTTTGGTTGTTTCATTTTATTATGAGTGTTTGTTTGATGTTTAAATGATCAACATAATATGGTTAGTTGTTCTGTCCCGTTTGTTAGAAAAGCTTTTGCAAATATCTTGTCTGAGGTAAATTGTCATTTTAAACACATTTAGTGAGTGTGAATAATATGATTTTTGTCTCTATATATATTTATGATGCTCTGGCAGTTTTAATTACTGTATAAAGTGTATTATTATGATCTGTATGATAGTTTGAGTGCTTACAATGGCAGCAAATTTAAAAACAAAACAAACAAAAGATGTTTACATTGACATTATTTAAGTTAGTTCAGATTTTTTGACAACCATTTTGTTATGCTCAGTGCAATCTGATTTACGTTATTGTATATCAGATGTATGAAATGTACAGTGATTTAATGAACAGGTGTTTCATATCATAGTCATTTGCCATACTGTGGATTTTAAACACATCAAGGGCTGGAAATGACTGAATAAATTTCTTGCCTTTTTCCTTAGCTAATATTTCCCTCATATATGTTTCCTCTCTTCTTGTGTGTTAACAGGTCATTGGCACTGCTGTGTAAGTGTTCCACTGACAGACACCTCAAGACATTTTAGTGTGTGTAACTGGACATCATTTATGTTAATCTGTAATATTAAATTATTATGTTTTATGTCTTTGCAAAACAGATCACAACATCATTTGCTGTAAGTTGTTTTTAACCAGCTGTTACAAACATTTTTATTATTTGACTTTAACCCTAAGTGTTTTTGATCTTAACCATACTGTCATATTAGTTTTATCGGAGATAGGACATAGAGGTACTAAGCCATCTGTTTCATTTTGTGCAGGGCATGTACATCTAGGATGCGATCAATCCAGATGAGATTCTCTCCAATGCCAGCAAACCGACAGTGGAAGACACGAGACAGCACTTCTCCCACCACATTGCCTCAGGCTTTTGAGATACCGACTTATAACTGCTTCTCCCCCCTATGTTGGGATCACCGGGGCCTCCATCGCCCGGCATGTACACGCTACATTAGGTGTAGGTAAGACGCACACTCACTGCTTCCCTGGTGCTTGTGTTCTCAATGTTTCTGTGCAGGTGCCTGGGATAATGAAGACAATTTGGGTTGTCGTGTTACACGCCAGGTGAACAACATCAGAGTGCGGCAGTCAGAGATCCTAAAGAAGGACTCCATAAGTTTAGTTGAGACAGTACGCCGTACATCTCTTACGACAAGGATATTTGTTTCAGGACCGCTTTCCCGATACTGACAAGGACATTTAAGGTTCAATGGACAACTTGCTTTCAATGAATGGTTAATGTATGTAGCTCTTTTCACACACATATTATGGAAAAAATTCAGAGTACACATCCGGGAGTTGTTCGGGATTATTTGCTTTTGGTTAATTCACGCTGCCAATAGTTATCTAGATTTGTTTGTGCTTTCACACACATGCACTTGGTAGGTTTTTCGTAGTATCTGTAGTTTGCTTATCCGTGATTTCTCTCTCGAGAAACCACACGTGTATTTTTTTGTTTATGATAAGATCATAAAGGAGTGCGTTACACCAGTGCTTCCCAATCCTGGTCCTCGAGCACGCCCTCTCAAAAAGTTTTAGATGTCTCCTTATTTAACTCATCAGCTTGTTAGGGAGACATGTTTACCATTTTGGAAGGAGGCTGATAAGTTGAATCAGGTGTTTTAAATAAGTTTTTGGGAGGGGGTGCTCGAGGACCAGGATTGGGAAGCACTGTGTTACACGCTGTTTTGTTATGCTGGTGAATGTTCATAGCTGATAGTGACGAGCCCCCTGATTTCTTCTTCAGTCCAGTTTGCAGATTTTTCTCATTGTGAATGTTATTCTGCATTTAAATCTGCCATGTCAAAGGGGAAAAGGCTATATTTTTGTCGTGATGACACAATATTTATGTTGACTAATTATCGACGTTGAAATTGACACCACCGATTCTATCCACCAAAAGCAACAGCTCTAAGTCTAGCATACACATAATTGCATTCAATAACCTTTGCCTCAGGTTATAAATAACTTAAAGTCGCAATGAAATTGAAATGAAAAACTATATATGTATTTTTAATAGTGTGGTATTATTAACAAATTACTTATCTGTGAGCTTCATTATTTTTTAAAAATTCATGTGTGCTCATAATCTTTAATCAAAAATGCAAATCTCCTCCCCTCCTCAAAACGATCTCTCTTCACTTCCGGTCAAAAGTATGGCAGGTGGGCGGGGTCCGGGAGAAGATCGCAGTGATTAGCAATTAGCAACACGACCCAACTTCAAACGATCCAATCAGATCTCGATGGACAAATTCAAATCCAGCCCTGCCTTATTTCATCTCAAAAGCCGTTTCATTCGGATATACGTCACCACGGGGAAAATAAGGCAATCGCTACTTCCGTTTCATGGCGACTTTAATAATCACAACCATCCACTACCTAAAAAGCTATGAACAGCAGTCATGCAAATTTTTTCAATTTGCTTTTCTATTTCTACTAGCAATTATGTGAGCTGCAGTCTGGATCCTGCCTCTGTCAGATGACCTAACACAAATGGAAAGATGACATCGACCCTTGCAAGGACTTCAGACGATCCCAGCACTGGACTACATACAGTGGTAATCATGTGTGTTTCATGTTTAACTTTGGATACTTTTGGAGATCATTTCATCTTCCCCTCGCTTAAATGTTTACATTAACAGAATTTTTTACCAGGGGTGCCCAAACTTGTGCATGTCCCTGTACTTATATTTACCATACAAATAATGTAAGTTGAATTTACTTATTTGAAACGCATTATACTAAACACTACACTGCAATGTTGTTTTTAACGTTTGTGCATAATATATGATTTTTTGTCTTTTTCCTTCATTAGATTTTCAGTAGTCCGTGTCAAATTTTCTTTCAAGGTAAGATAGCTTTACATGTTTTTTATTGTGCTTTAGTGGTCACACAGGCCCGGTTTATGTTCTTAACCAGCATGAGTTTATTTATTGTGATATACACAAAACAAGATATTTTGATAAATGATGTTAAGTACACAGCTGCTCATTTACTTCAATAAAATGTCTTTTTCCTATTATGGAAGTCAATGGGTACCATCAACTGTATGATTGACATCATTTATCAGATTAAAGAATTTTTGGCAAGTTTATAACAACATGAAGGTGAGTAAATGATACAATTATAATTTTTACGTAAACTTTTAGCTTTGAAGGATTATTTACTCAACCCCATGTTATCCAAGATGTTTGTCTTTCTTTCTTTAGCCAAACACAATCAGAGTTATATTAAATACTGTCCTGGCCAGTGGCGGCTCATGACTGGTCTTCTGAGGGGTGCGAATTCAAAATAAGTGTTCAGAGTGTCATGTGTGTTGCTCGTGTCTTCAAAAATGTGTTTGTTACATCATGTAAACCATGTGCATGTCTTGTCAAAAGAAGTGCCTGCTGCACACGCGTCAAAACCTTTTATGATAAAAGAGATGCTCACGTTCACAAAATATACGCAACACATTCACTTAACATTAAACTCTGATTACGCATGAGATAATGCAGGTATCTTTTATCATAAACCATTATGACGTGTGTGCAGCAGGCACTTCTTTTGAAATGACACGTGATTCACATGCGATACGCCTAACACATATTTTAAAATGACGAACCACACACATGACGGGCTACATACATGTTGGGATGAGCTTCGCTTTGCATTGTGCGCCCTCGGAAAATAAGTCATTGTCCGCCACTGGTCCTGGTTCTTCAATGCTTAAAGGAATAGTCTACTCATTTTCAATATTAAAATATGTTATTACCTTAACTAAGAACTGTTGAATCATCCCTCTATCATCTGTGTGTGTGCACGTAAGCGCTGGAGCGCGCTGCGACGCTACGTTAGCATTTAGCTTAGCCCCATTCATTCAATGCTGCCATTTATAGAGATAAAGTTAGAAGTGACCAAACACATCAACGTTTTTCCTATTTAAGACGAGTAGTTATACGAGCAAGTTTGGTGGTACAAAATAAAACGTAGCGCTTTTCTAAGCGGATTTAAAAGAGGAACTATATTTTATGGCGTAATAGCACTTTTGGGAGTACTTCGATTGCCTGAAAAGTCCGCTCCCCTTCTCACTCTCATAATGGGAGAGGGAGGGTGTTACTGCGCCGAGTCGAAGTACTCCCAAAAGTGCTGTTCCGCCATAAAATATAGTTACTCTTTTAAATCCGCTTAGAAAAGCGCTATGTTTTATTTTGTACCACCAAACTTGCTCGTATAACTACTCGTCTTAAATAGGAAAAACGTTGATGTGTTTGGTCACTTCTAACTTTATCTCTAAATGGTACCATTGAATGAATGGGGCTAAGCTAAATGCTATCGTAGCGTCGCAGCGCGCTCCAGCGCTTACGTGCACACACACAGATGATAGAGGGATGATTCAACAGTTCTTAGTTAAGGTAATAACATATTTTAATATTGAAAATGAGTAGACTATTCCTTTAATAATGGCATTGACTGGGCATCAATGTTTTGAGGTTCCAAAAGTGCATCCATCCATCATTAAAGTGATCCATATATAACCCAGTGGGTCTTCTGATGCAAAATGATAGGCTTGTGAGAAAAACTTTATATTTTAAGCTTTAAGAGAGTTACGATGTATATGTAATGTAAACAGACTACAACAACTCAATCGCATTGTTTCTCATGTGTCTCTACTGTGTTTCATCACAATTCATTTTACGACTAGTCATGAGCTGCATAACATCCAATGCGATAACACGTGCCGCCATATTTAAATTGTCTTTTTAACTTTGTAAATGTCTTGTCTCTATCATAAAAAGCTATAAATATGAATAGATTTTCTCACAAACGTATTGTTTCGCTTCGGAAGACATTTATTAATCCACTGGGTTACATATGGATTACTTTAATGATGGATGGATATACTTTTGAGCTTTGAAAAACATTGATCCCAGTCAATGACATTATAAAGCAAAAATATAAATACAATATATAAATGTAAAGAACCAGGAAATGATTTAATATAACTCTGATTGTGTTCTGTTAAAAAAGTAATAATCAGTCAATTTTCATTTTGGTGGGAGGAGTAATCCTTTAACTCATTTGAGTCATCAGACAGTCATCTTGTTGCTTTGACTGAATTCAGTTACAGATCAAAATCCCTGGTGGTAAATCAACACTGCTCAGTCTTATCTATTTAGGTACACTGACGATCCTGAAGGTGTGTTAACATTAATAAAATAATAAAGTAATGCATAAAGTGATAATTGAACATTACTGATGATGTGTGCTGTTAACAAGCAAAAGGGTAAAGATAAACTAAAACAAAGACGTCAAAGCAACAAGATGACTTGGTTCAGACAACTCAACCCTTTTAAAAGGTCTTTTATTTAACAGTGCATTTTATCCTTTATCTTAGACAAAGCAGACCATGTTATTTTCATTTAATACATTCTGGAACAAATCTGGGTCCACTTATCAATTCTACTTACAAATGAACATTTCTGTTCTGCTCCGTTTACAGTGTTTGGGTGAGATCTAGACCGAGGACTAAGGCGTATACTAGGACAGAACTAAGTGTTGTGGCCCACAGGTGAGACAAACTTTGCTACTTGGTATCTGTTAGACACGATACATTGAAGAAGGGCCCATTCATATTATACTTAAACTTGGTCCAGGACCATTTGATTTTTGGTTCATTCGCACTGCCAATGATTTTCCGGAATCTGTGTTTATGCCGTAAAGACACATGATGCGTTTAAAGTCCTGCACTTGATAGGTTTTATCCACAGTGTCTGAAGGTTTGTTATTATTGGTTATTTCTCTCTGCAGAAGACTGCATTTTTGTTTATGATAAGACTATAATGGAGTGCGTGATGCGCTGTTCTAGTATGCACATGAGTTAACCCAATTTCAAAGTGGATTTTTGAAACTCCCTGAACTCTGTTCTAGTCCAGTTTGCAGACATTTCTCATTGTGAATGTAAATGTTCATTTAAACCCCCGTTTTAAAGAGCTGAATGGTATATCTTGTTGCTATGACGCACATGTATTTTGTTTAATATAAGCTCATGTGAGCACCTGATGCGCTAGAACTGTTATGCTGCTAAATGATCTCTGCTTCAGCGTGGATAGTGACAAGCTCCCTGATCTCTGCTTCAGTCCAGTTTGCCGACCTTTGTAAAACCCTTGTTTTAAAGAGCTGAACCATGACTTCAAAACTATGCCATTGTTTTTGCGTCTCATTCACAAAGAGGGCTTTCCAGGTATCTTACGGTAATGTTACTAGGTCCTCTTTCCTGGAACAATCCCAGAACATCTTTGCGTTCACACAAATGCCTGTCTGCCAATTTTACGGATATTTTCTGGGACCAAAGTGCTGTGTGAATAAGGTTATACTTTACTCGATTACATGAACACTGATGCAAGCACTTGTTCAACACAGTTTGGTGGTAAGCAAGTGGGTGACTGTTATCTTTAGATATCTCTAACAATAAAATGTATAATTTTCAAGACATTTGCATTAATTCCTCCTATAGCACTCATTTTAAGTATAGCTGAGGATGCAAAGAAGAATTAACACTGTTTATAATGCACAGCCAGACATTCAGGAATGCAACAACACAGTAGACCAGATGTTTTATAAGCTTACATAAAGTACTGTATGCTTTGTGGGTCCACTTTTTGATTATCTATCCAATATACACGATTGTTCATGTTTGCCATAGGCACCTAAATTTAAATATAAAAATGTGATCGTATGATTAATAATTTTTTGTTGGATGTTTCCATTTAGGTGATCCTAAAGCAACAAAGAGGAACCATGGAGAGGAAGAAGTGGTGTCCTGATGTTTAAAAGGCAGTGTTCGGGACAGGAAACAAAGGCAACAAAGAGGAACCTCTAAGGTTTAAAGGCACTGCTTGCAGAGACAAGTGCAGAAAACAAGACAGAAGACCTGTCGAGAATGTTTTATGATTAAATGTTTTTGTTATGTACATGCACATTATTATTTACAATATATTTCTAAGATACATAAATATGTGACCTTGTATATGAAATCCAGGCTACTGTCTTAAAATCTAATGACATCTAAAGTTTGAATTTACTGATTTAACATTGAGTTCAGTCTTTGGCATGACCTTACTCAGTCAGTATTGAATATGTCAAGATTATATTTTCAGAGAATGTTTTCTTAATTGTGTAGGATGATTTTATGTAGAAAACAGTAAGTCACAAAGAAATACTTTGCTGGGTTTTCACAGGCCGTGTTTTTCCCATTTGTACAACATATGTGAATTATCTTGAGACTAAAACTTCTGAAATCCAAACTGTTATATTTTAGCATTTCAAATGCAGCCACCCTTTGCCTAGAATTTGAAATATATACCCTTGGGTTTTTCAGTAATTTTTTGACATCTCACCCTGAGATATTTTTAAAGAAATTTCTATGTATTATGGGCTTGAATTGCTTGTTTATTTTATCATTTTGTCCAAGTAATTTGAAAAAAGTTTTAAATTAAATTTTAGTTCTCAATTGAAATAAATGTATATGTTGAGACTATATTTTTGTCCACAAACGTAATTGAATCATATACTTTAAGAGTATATTATTTTGAAGGGTATAAGAAATATTTTAGTTAAGTGTAAGTAAAACGTTTACACAGTAGTATAGCAGTGTATAATAGTTACAGAATATGTAATTTATGTGTGACACATGTAAATATTCTGTTACTGATTTATCCAAGTTGTTTATGTGTTATATTTGTCAAATGAATAAATTTGCAACGGTTATTGACAGTGGTGTACTTGTTTTTAGTTATTATTGCAAAGAAGCACATTATTCTGCATAAGTGTGAATGAATAAAGGTTTGATTTAATAAATAAATGCACGGTAAAGCCCGTGCAGAGCGGCTGTAATTGCATCGTTTAAACATCGGCCCGAGGGCATTTGCGACGAGATGCCGACATCTAGACGACATCTTCCCAATGAGCAAACGCTCCCTGAGCGACATCTTGCCGATGGAACTTTGAAAGTCGGCACAACGTCGGCCAGATGTATGTGTGCTGTCTGGGAAAATATTACTGGTTGCTAGCAAAAAGGCAATAACTAAGAAATGGTTGGATGTGAACCCACCAACAAAAAAAGAATGGATAATGATTGTAAAAAATATGTATGATATGGAGAATCTCACCTTTTCGCTAAGATTAAACATGGATAAATTTTACAAGTACTGGTCAAAATGGATAACGTATAGGAGTGTGGATGGAACATAATGAGAGGTTGTAAATGTCTTGCAATGTCTGTGCTTTTTGTTTTATGAGAGGACCTTGAACCTTTTTTTTCTTTTTTTTTTTTTTTTTAGACATATATTCCCCTGGTGGATGTTTTCATTTTCATTTATATATATATATATATATATATATATATATATATATATATATATATATATAAATTATTATTTTTTTTTCCATTCTCTCTCTTCCGATATTATTTGGAGAGCAACCCCTGACATAAAGTTAATTGTACATGAACATCTTATCTGTATGTGATACCCCAGTGACCTGTCTGTTCTGTTCGTTGGTATGTGTTGCAAAAAAAAAAAAAAAAGTATAAAATTGAATGAAATGACATGACATTGAACGCATTTGGGTTTTATATTCATTTTAAAAATCCCAAATGTAGCTTTTTAATATTTTGATAGTTATGAAGTTGAGTATTACAGTTCTTTGTTTACAAAAACAAACAAACATGCATTCAAATCAGTAAAACTCAGTCACCCATTTAAATATTTTAAATTGTTGTTAAAGTTGCAGCTATAATGAACCCACTTATTTAAATACTGTGTCAGTGTTAGTCCAAGCTAAAGATCATTTTACATTTCATACAATAAGAAGTGTTAATTATATTCTTAATTTCTTTGTTTTTGTTTCCTTATTTTCACATAAAAAAAACAAAAAAAAAAAAACATAAGAATGCAGTTATATTACCAGACCCATAAGCAGTGTCAGTAAGATCTAACCATCTAAAGAGGCAGATGCACATTGCATCTGCACATTGCATCTGCTACAAAATTTAATCGCAAATCGAATCGCAATTCCTGGCAGAAAAAGCCCAATTAGATTTTTTTCCTAAATCGCACAGCCCTATAGTTTTCCATAACTGCAGAAATTTTGTAAACATAGCTACAACACTGAGCAACAGACCAGGAGTATGCTGTTCAGACCAGGAGTATGCTGGGTGAATTTGAGAAAGTCCCGGTAAAAAGTGTGACCACTCCATTCTTATCTTTACCTGTGGAGCTGCAGAGCTATCCAACGTGTGTCTGAAGTAATAGTCAACAATGTGAAGTATGCTGTCATAGATGTATTTGTCATAGATGTACTGCATTCTGAGGTATTACAATCAAGTACTGTATTTTTCGGTCTATAAGCCGCATTTTTTTCATAACTTGGCTAGTGCTGTGTCTTACAATCAGGTGCGCCTTGTAAGTCAGTATGAAAATTTTTTGACATTTATGAGGCAAGAGACAACATTACGGTCTACAGCCGCGAGAGTCCGCTATATGCTGCTTCTGTAATTATAAAATGTAATTGATTATGTAATGTGAAATGACGAATATGCGAACTTCATGCTAGTTGGCTTGGTCGGTTAATTTAGCCTATTCAACCTTCCAGGTAAGTTCTGTATGCTATGGTTTATCGTTTAAATAACTGATAATATTACTTTTAATGTACAGCCTGCTGTTCTGTCCACTATTGTTTAATTTAATATTTTTCAATTAAACATAAACATTTTAGCTATATCGCCCAGCCCTACCATGTGGATCCTTTGTGGAAAATGTTTTATTCCTCTGTCCTATGACCTTCACTTTCATGCATGCAGTGTTAAGGTTGATGAAGAATGGAAACCATGAGATAAAATAGACTTTTAGGCAAATGACACTTACTCAGTAGACGATCCTTTATACAGTTATGTTGGCTAATCATTAATGATTGCCTCATTAGCAACTAATGAAGAGTATGTCTGATTAATATATTAGTTCATATATGAATTGTTATTAATTAAATATGTAATTGAGACTTCCGGTATCATCATGAGTGGGTAGCACGTGCTCGACGATAGCTCCACACTAAATCCAGTATAAATAGTTCAGAACATCTAAATAACTAAGTTTCGAGTTATAATTGATTTTCCGTATTCACATTTATTATATTCATAGTTAAGCATGCCTGGCAAACCTGGTAAACCAGCGGATCAGGCTGCAGCCGTACATGCCTCCGCCTCGGACTCTGCTACAGAAGACGCACCTTCCGGAAATGTACAGGACACGGGCAATGTAGCGAATCTGATATCGGGGAGATGATAGACTCTAAGATTGAACAACTTGCTGTCTCTATAAGAAGAGAGCTCAACGCGTTTCAACAGGAGGCAAGCTCCGCGATTTCAGCTGTTAAAATCACTGTGGATAAGGCCGAAACAGGCATGAAACCCAGGGACTTTGTCGCACAACTACTGATGGAGGCATTATCGCCAGACAATCTGCCGCTTGTTGATTCGGCTACACTACACCCACAAAATGGAAGAAATCCTGCAGAAAGCGGCCAAGATGCAGCAAGTCACTTTCAGGGGACGAAGAATTAATATCTTCCCTGATTATCCTCCAGTAGTTGCGAAACGCCGTGCGCTTTTTAAATGAGCAAGGGAGTTGCTTAAAGACAAACCCGGTGTTAAGTACGGTCTACTGTACCCAGCAAAGTTAAGGGTTTCGTACAATGGCACAGAATATTATTTCACGGACCCAGATAAGGCCGTTAAGTTTGCAGAAAATTGCTTCGGTTCAGACTGATTGTTCTAAGATGTCACGTACTTGAGATAAGTACGATCAATATATCACTCGTTGAGTGTAATTGTGTAATTATTTGATACGTGGTAAGTTTTATAACCCCAACCCAGTGTAACTGTTCCTTCCTTCTATTTATTTTCTATTTTAATTTTTTTTTGACTTGCCCACAGATGTTCTACTTACACTCTTTTGTGGAGCTATGTTAATTTAGTGTTTGAAGGTCGACAAATAAGGTTTTTTTTGTTTGGTTGTTCCCTATCGAGAGCGGTATCTCGACATTGCGTCCGCTGACGCTATGGGTTAACTCCTCCCACTTCACCAAAACTGAAATCTTATTGAACAACGCCATTGCAGGGCACTGGCCAATCGTCGCTGACCGCGGGAAAGCGGGAGCCTTTAAAAGGCAGTGTAAGAGCGACGAACAGAATTCTCTTCACTCAAGATGAAATCAACTAGCAAGTCAACTAGCATGTCAATGATCTATATTCTCTGCGCGGGACCCCTGGAGCAGCCGGACTCCCACGAGCACTGCATCGCCTGTCTGGGATTGGCGCACGCCGAGGCGGCTCTCGCGGATTCTTCGTGCGAGCACTGCGCCGACCTCCCAGCACGCGTGCTCAGGAATAGGAGAACCGTGGCTCGAGGTCTCGCTGGGGAGCAACCCGCTGCCGCCTCTGGGTCGCAGGAGGGTCCCCCCCTCTGATTCTTCCCTTGCTCCCCGCCAGGATGGTAACGATGGCGGGAGCTCCTCTGGTGGCGCCCGCTCTTCGGAACCTAAGCGCTCTCCAGTGGAGTTCCACCCGGATGTTTTCCGCCCCCCTTCTGCTTCGGACGTGGCTGTCTCGTTTGGTATTGAGGACGAGGAAGACAGCATGTCTCTTTCTGCATCGACCAGCTGGGCTGAGGTGGAGCGGGAGCGCCCGTCTCACGTGGATTTACAGTCAGAGATGTCCAGAATTATGGAGATGCGGCAAAGGAGCTGGACCTCAGCTGGACTTAGCCTGACGAGCCGGCGAGGAGCAAACTGGATTCATGGTTTCTCCAATCGGGCCGCCAGCAGGCCGCTCCGAGGAGGAAGACGCCTTTCTTCCCTGATGTTCACGATCAGGTCTCCAAGACATGATCTGCACCCCAATCGGCGCGCGTCCATGCACCCGGTATGTTCTCGCAGGTAGACGGCGGGGAAGCCCACGGGTATGTGCGCATTCCCCCCGTGGAAGAGAACGTCGCGGCACACCTCTGCCCTTCCTCCGCGTCACTCGGCGCTGAGCGCGGTCTGCCGTCAAAGCCGTGCCGTATGACAGCCCATCTGGCGGACAAGGCTTATGCATTATCTGGTGAGGCGGCGGCGGCGCTACACGCTATGGCCATTTTATAAGTCTTCCAGGCGAATATTCTGAAGTCGCTGGATGATGATGTCGACGCTGAGACGGTACGCAACCTACGTGCCGCCACGGATTTTGCTCTCATGGCAACGAAGCTCTCTGCCCAGGCTATCGGAAAAGCTATGGGCTTCATGGTCGTCCTTCATCGCCACCTATGGCTCACCCTAGCTGAGCTGAAGGACAACGAGCGTAAAGCGTTGCTGAATGCCCCGATTACTCCCGCTGGCCTCTTCGGTGACGCCGTGGAGTCAGTCGTCGAGCGTTTTTCAGAGGTTCAAAAGCACTCACGCGCTATGAGTCAGCTGCTTCCCAGACGCTCCTCTCAGCATGAGGTGACTAGATCGCGCTCTTCTTCAGCCCCGCGGTCAGCACAACGCCCTCCAAGATCAGCTGGTTTCTCCGCACCACCGCGTCAGGAGCCAGATGTGCGCCCTAAGAACTGGCAGCCCCGAGGAGGTCACGGTCGGGGCAGGGGCCCTCGACGCCGCGGCGGACAGCATCAGGCTCGCAAGCCTTCTTCCTGATGGAGAGTGCGAGAGTAGGATATCGCTCGTGAGGGGGCAGGCGTCTACACGCCGGGATCCTCTGCCCCCCTCTGTTCCTGTGGGCGACATTCATTGTTCAAATGTCGTTGTAAATACTGTTATGAATACTGTTGTGTGTGTAAATGTAATAAAAACACAAACATCACCACAAAAAGAGCTTTTTCCTCCTCACAGCCATCATATAGCGACCGAGGCCCTGCCGTCAAGCAGCGCGAGGTTGAGAAATGTACAAAGTGCTTATCAGTTAAACTCGGACGCCGCCACCTAGCCGTTGAACGAGAATCAGCTTCTACGTGCCGCCCCGCCGCTGATATTTCTAGCTCCGCAAGGACCAGGCTCATTTGTAGAAAACACGTCGCAAACGTTAATGCACGGTCAGCTTCGCCCGCTATGCCAATTTCTAGAAGCTTGGAAGGCGATTCCAGGTGTATCAGATTGGGTACCAAGCATCATAGAGAACGGCTATTCTCTACAGTTCAGACGCAGACCGCCCCGTTGCAATGGTGTGGTACCGTCATTAACAACACCGCAAAATGCCCCTGTCCTGAGACGGGAGATACAAAACCTGCTCGCGACAGGAGCGATAGAGCGTGTCCCTCACGGCGAGTTGAACAGCGGATTTTACAGCCGGTACTTTGTAGTGCCCAAGAAAGACGGCGGGATGAGACCAATTCTGGACTTAAGACCTATCAATCGTGCGCGACGCAAACGTGTATTCAAAATGATAACCGTGAAACAGATCCTAGCGCAAGTGCGCCCTGGGGACTGGTTTGCGTCGATCGATCTAAAGGACGCTTACTACCATATTCAGATATCCCCCCGTCAAAGGTGTTTTCTGAGATTTGCGTTCGAGGGCGCAGCTTATCAATATTCCGTCCTACCGTTCGGGCTAGCTTTAGCCCTGCGCACGTTCACGAAATGCATGGATGCGTCTCTTTCCCCCCTCAGAGCAAGCGGGATGCGCATTATGAACTATCTGGACGACTGGCTGATTTTAGCTCAATCTCGCGATCTATTAATCAGTCACGTAAAAGCATTGATGCCCCACTTGGAAGCGTTAGGACTCAGAGTCAATGTACAGAAAAGCAAACTCATACCGAGTCAATCAATTTCTTACCTGGGAGTTCTGTTGGATTCTACATCGATGCGCGCTCATCTCTCGCAACAACGTGTAGAAACATTAACGCTGTACATTCGCCGTTTCAGAACCGGCCGGTTTGTCCTCCTCAGAGAGTTTCAAAGGCTGCTGGGTCTGATGGCATCAGCCGCTCCAGTTTGTCACTTAGGCTTGCTTCACGTTACAAATATGGCTGAAAGAACGAGTCCCGATGAATATGTGGGCTTCGGCGTTTTTGCGGATTCAGATAACACACAGCTGTATCAGCGCGCTAAGACCGTGGCGCGACCCGACCCTGTACAGTATCGGAGCCCCACTAGGACAAGTAGCCCTATTCGAGCAGGTGGCCAGCCTTCTTCTATGGGCGGACCGTCATTTACTCTCCATCAGAGCAGCACATATCCCGGGCATTCTGAACAGAGGAGCGGATATGTTATCGAGGAACGGCCTCCCCAGCGGAGAGTGGAGGCTCCATCCCGACTCGGTTCAGCTGATATGTAGCCAGTTTGGGAGGGCGTCGATGGACCTGTTCGCGACCAGCGAGAACACGCACTTCCCGCTGTTTTTCTCGCTCACTCACTCCCCGCTACAAGGGGACGCGTTGACATCGCGCTGGCCGGAAACCAGACTGTATGCTTTCCCTCCGATAAAACTCATACCCTTGGTGTTATGCAAAATCAGGGAGGAGAGAGCCACGGTAATTCTAGTCGCACCAGACTGGCCGAACCAGCCGTGGTATCCGAACCTGAGAGAGATGTTATTAAGCCCTCCATGGCAGATTGCCTTAAGGAGGGACTTACTGACTCAGGTGGAAGGTTCAGTATGGCACCCCAACCCAGGGCTGTGGAACCTATGCGCATGGCAGGTGAGAGGAACATAACGTTAGATAACCTTAGCGATCTCTCGCATCGGGTGGATAACACGCTGACTGAGGCGCGAGCGCCGTCTACAAGGCGCTTGTACTATCTTAAGTGGAATGTGTTTCTAAAATGGTGTCATGGCAACGGCATCGACCCGTTAAACTGCCCGGTGTCAGACATTTTGCTTTTCTTACATCATAGGATGGACGCCGGCAGCTCGCCGTCGACGCTTAAAGTCTACGTGGCGGCTATTGCGGCGATACGCCCCTCCTTGGAAGGGCACTCGATAGGAAGACACGCACTTGTTGTCCGATTCCTGAGAGGAGCGAGACTAAAAGACTAAAACCCCCTCGCACCCCTTCGGTGCCGCCTTGGGATTTAGACACTTTCACGACCGCCGTTCGAACCACTGGAGTCTTGCTCTATTAAAGACCTGTCTCTTAAAACGGCTCTTCTTCTCGCCCTGGCTACTACGAAACGCGTCGGGGATTTACAAGCGTTTTCCGTCAACGAGGACTGCTTACGCTTCGGCCCGGGAGACTGTTATGTCGTCTTGAGACCCAAGATTGGATTTATACCTAAATCTCTCTCTACTCCCTTTCGCGATCAGGTAGTTTCCCTATCAGCGTTATCTGCAGAGCCTGCAACATCTCAGAACGCATCTAACCAGGAGGCTATTTGCCCTGTCAGAGCCTTGAGGGCATATGTGAGCCGTACTGCTGACTTTAGAGCATCGGACCAACTCTTTGTGTGCTTCGGTGGCGCTACTAAAGGCAGAGCGGTGTCTAAACAGCGGCTCTCTCAATGGTTAGTGGATGCTATAACGCTAGCTTACGAGAGTGGCGGATTGGAGCCCCCTTTTAACATCAGGGCACACTCTACGAGGGCTATTTCCTTATCATGGGCTTGGTTTAAGGGTACTACTGTGCAGGATGTGTGTCGCGCGGCTGGTTGGGCTTCACATAACACCTTCGCGAGGTTTTACTTGCTCAATATGCATTCCCTAGCCGCAAAAGTTCTGTCGGTGAGTACTGAACATTCTTATGCCTCTAAGTTATAGCGCCCTGGTTTCTCTCAGGTCATCTTGGCTTCTAAGCAGCTACCTGTATGTATGTGTGCTTGTGTTACTCTCTTAGAACGCTGCGCTCCATCAGGTCGTCTTTACTAAAGAGGTTGTGGGTTTAACGGCGTTACCACTGCGGCTGTTAACTACGTGTTGAGACATAACCCCATTACTTCTATCAATTTTGCTTTATGTTGCCCGGCAAAGCCGTGTGTGCTACTATTACTGCGTGTATTCACTCAAATTACTTGTCTACTTGCCCCGTAGCGGTGCAGTGATGAGTATTCACGTTTCTTAGGTTTGGATATGCAAATTTCATACCTCAGGAGTATCCACATCCTATTGGCCGGACACGCCCCCCTATGATATGGGCGCCGCGTGTCAGGGTTTTTATTGGTTGTGTTCTAGACAACATTGCGTTGCAGGGCTGGCTTTACCCCTCGCTCGGCGTGGTTGTACAATGTTTCCATAGCGTCAGCGGACGCAATGTCGAGAGACCGCTCTCGATAGGGAACGTCTCGGTTACTATCGTAACCTCGGTTCCCTGAGAGACGGGAACAAGACATTGCGTTACGCGCCGAGCTTGCGGCTTGCCAGCCATATTCGTTCAGTCCAGTGTTGTTTTCGTCAACGATGACGATAACGAAATGATTTCGTTGACGCACCTATTTTTTATGACGCTAACGCGACGATGACTAGCTAAAAATGTCTCTAAGGTGACGAAAACATGACGAGACGCTTTCGAGTTTTCGTTGACGAGACGAGACGGAACGAAAATGAATGTAAGTCTGACGTTTACAATGCATGTCATTTCTGCATATTTTGCGTGAAATCTGTCTGTTTTTAGCTAAAAAGTATCCGCAATGCTGCCGTTTCCTCTCCTTGTTTTGGGTCAACACAGTCACGCCCACCACCCGGCTGCCGCCATGCTGCGCACGCGCACCAGATTTCAAACAACAACACCAAACCTGCGGCTGTGGCGAGTTCGAAGGACGTTGCGGAGGCGCCAATAAACGGAAACGATGAGATGATTAATGGACATACTTTCAGTATAATCCATCAGACAGAAAAACGGAATGCATATTGGGAGACGACGGTAAATGTGGCCACAAATAGGGCAAGAATGGGAAGAATACCACCAACCTCAAGCGGCACCTGAAGGCTCATCACGCTAATATTTTTTGTAAAGGTAACTAACCAGTCACGCTGTTAACAATCATATACATTTTACTCGACATTCGGCTTGTGACACATTTCATGGTAAGCTTAAGGTTTTACATGTATCTACTTGTCAAACCTAAGCCCATTTCCTATACTTTTTGTGGTGTATTTAAATAAGGCAAGGCACGCGTTTCTCAAATTTATAAGTGAGGTCTCAGCGTAACACACAAACTCAACATGAGGGTATATCAGGCTCAACTTTTTTGTTATGACATGCGCAGAAGGCACATCAACTAAAACAATGGCAAGACCTCAGGGAGAACCTAAAGCACATTTTAATAGTATTAAATACACCACACTTTTTAACCTAAATTAATTTGTTAAAAAATACTTTTTTACTAAAATTGACTTAAACTTGACTAAAACCTTTTTGCGTTTTCGTCGACTAAAACTTGACTAAAACCTTTTTGTGTTTTCGTCGACTAAAACGTGACTAAAACTAACAATTTCATAAGTGACTAAAATGTGACTAAAACTAAAAGCATTTTCGTCCAAAAGACTAAGACTAAAACGAAAACTAAAAGGGCTGCCAAAAACAACACTGGTTCAGTCGAGTTTCTGATGTCCGTCGCTCTTACACTGCCTTTTATAGGCTCCCGCTTTCCCGCGGTCAGCGACGATTGGCCAGTGCCCTGCAATGGCGTTGTTCAATAAGATTTCAGTTTTGGTGAAGTGGGAGGAGTTAACCCATAGCGTCAGCGGACGCAATGTCTTGTTCCCGTCTCTCAGGGAACCGAGGTTACGATAGTAACCGAGACGTTTTTTGTTCTCTCTAAAATATTTGCTTGCTTTACTATACTACTGGTTTTCTAATACCAATTTAATACAATTACTAAATAATGAGTTAATAATGATGTACCTCAACAAGTACAGTCACAACATAATGATATATTTGCAAACCATTAGCTAATGATTAATGAATAATTAAAGAGTCACTAGAGTTTATAAAAGCTATTTATTAAACACTGGTTTCCAAAAACATTGCCAAAAACACATTTCCATAACACACTACATTTAAATACAACATTATATAAATATTTTAATATATTAAAAAAACAGTGTTTTTTTTTAACTATGACGTACTTTCAACAAGGCAGATGTAACAGCTTCATGTTTTACAGCAATGGTTAAGTAAGTAGTTGATAGAAAAAAACATGCACAGACAAATCCAAATTAAACCCTACGGCTCGTGATGACATGTCGATGTCCTTAGACACGAAACGATCGGTTTGTGTAAAAAAAAAACGAACGGTATTTATATAATTTTTTGCCTCTAATACAACATTGTACGTGTTGCTCTGGGGTTAGTGTTGTATTAGAGGTAAAAAATTATATTAATACTGTTCAGGTTTTTAACACAAACTGATCGTTTCGTGTCGTCATGAGCCGCAGGGTTTAATTTGGATTTGTCTGTGCATGTTTTTTTTCTCTATCAGTTTGTTACCATCCACTTTTACGACTGACAGACTGAAGCGGTTGGCCTTAAAAATGTACATTTGTGTTATGTATTAGCACGGGTGCCAGATTAACACAGATAACTGTGAGGTATGTAGTGGAAGATTTTTTATTTTAATTATAGTTTATGAACTTAGAATTGTTAAATAAAAAATCCTGTTCTTCTGTTCTAGTGAAAGATTTCTGTTCTTTCCATCTGTTCAGTAGTAAAATGTCCAAAGACTAGGACATTATGCAAAGTCCTACCAGATAAGTATGGAGGACCACAAGAGTCATGCAAAATGTAATAAAGAACTTCAATATTTAATAACTACCTGGACAATAAAAATAGCAATTAATAGATTTGTTTAAAAATTCATTAATTAATCTATAAATAAATAAACAAAGTTACAAAAAAAATCATTATCTAACATTTTAATAGGCAATAAAAAGTGAGATTATAAAAATAACGTAGAAATGAAATATTAATCCATTAATAAATAGTTCAAAGTAATATAACAATTTACAAAAACAACATAAAACACTCAATAAGTTCATCATTTTAAATTGCATTAATACATTCTTAATTAAATAATAGAATTTCAAAATGTATTTCAAAAAGCGATTTAAAAAGAGAAATAAATAACTGGATTTATAAGTTGAACTACAAATACAGGTTTAAATTAGGCATTTAAAATGGCATTTCCGTTTAACATTTCTGTTTTCATTTTCCCAAATGGTTCTCCTTATTCTTTTCGCTATTCGATTTGCTTTTTGTTTTAGCCTCTCTATTTAGCTTTTCTGTGACACTTTGGGTCCTTGCAAATGATCAAATGAGAAATGCAAATTAGCTATGGCCAGGTGGATGTAACAAGCTCGCTGATTGGCTCACTGATTGTACGTCATGCGCAGATTTATAGATCTCGGATGAGGACCCAAAGAGTCACGGTAAAGCTAAATAGAGAGGCTTAAACAAAAAGCAAATCGAATAACGAAAAGAATGAGGAGAACCATCGGGAAAATGAAAACAGAAATGTTAAACGGAAATGCCATTTTAAATGCCTAATTTAAACCTGTATTTGTAGTTCAATTTATAAATCCAGTTATTTATTTCTCTTTTTAAATCGCTTTTTGAAATACATTTTGAAATTCCATTATTTAATTAAGAATTTGTAAATGCAATTTAAAATGAGGAACTTATTGAGTGTTTTATGTTGTTTTTGTAAATTGTTATATTAATTTGAACAATTTATTAATGGATTAATATTTCATTTCTACATTATTTTTATAATCTCACTTTTTATTGCCTAATAAAATGTTACATAATGATTTTTTTGTAACTTTGTCTATTTATTTAAAGATTAATTAATGCATTTTTAAACAAATGTATTAATTGCTATTTTTATTGTCCAGGTAGTTATTAAATATTGAAATTCTTTATTACATTTTGCATGACTCTTGTGGTCCTCCATAGATAAGGGCTAGTGAATGAGATAAGTAACAAATGATGAGCAAGTGGAAAAACTCAGTAAATGGTAGAGTTTCACTGAGAACAAAATAATTTCTTCTATTTGACCAGATGTGCTTCAACTGATATGTTTCTTAGTCATTGATAAATTGAAGGTTTATTTTCTAAGTGACGCTGGAACTAAGATGAAATCTTTGGATCATGGGCGGAGATGGGATGACTGTTATGGAGGACCACAAGAGTCATGCAAAATGTAATAAAGAACTTCAATATTTAATAACTACCTGGACAATAAAAATAGCAATTAATAGATTTGTTTGAAAATTCATTAATTAATCTATAAATAAATAGACAAAGTAAGAAAAAAAATCATTATGTAACATTTTATTAGGTAATAAAAAGTGAGATTATAAAAATAATGTAGAAATGAAATATTAATACATTAATAAATAGTTCAAATTAATATAACAATTTACAAAAACAACATAAAACACTCAATAAGTTCATCATTTTAAATTGCTTTTACAAATTCTTAATTAAATAATGGAATTTCAAAATGTATTTCAAAAAGCGATTTAAAAAGAGAAATAAATAACTGGATTTATAAATTGAACTACAAATACAGGTTTAAATTAGGCATTTAAAAGGGCATTTCCGTTTAACATTTCTGTTTTCATTTTCCCGATGGTTCTCCTTATTCTTTTCGCTACTCGATTTGCTTTTCGTTTTAGTCTCTCTATTTAGCTTTTCCGTGACTCTTTGGGTCCTTGCAAATGGTCAAATGAGAAATGCAAATTAACTATGGCCAGGTGGATGTAACAAGCTCGCTGATTGGTTCTGATTGTACGTCATGCGTAGATTGATCTCGGATGAGGACCTGTCCTGAGAAAGACGGTAACTTAAAATGGAGGAAACGTGGACCAACACTATAAATGCTGTAATTTCTTTGGCTAACTATGTGGAGAGTAACATTAATGATCTAGTGAACTATGACTATGCGTTGACGACATTGCTTAATCTTAGAAGAAACCTGGAGGCATCCAGTCGGCATGTTGAGGACACGGTATGGACTAAGTTTAATGAAGTGGAGCGTTTAATTCGCATTGGTAATGTCTCAGAGTTTCAGCCCAGTATTGACATACCACAAGACCAACTACATATGCAAATCTCACTTGGCATCCCTCGCAGTGAGATGGCAAAACGTTTTGGTGTGTCTTTGAAAACACTTAAGGATTACAACACGCAGGATTACACGATGGGGGTTAAGGTAAGATAGCTGCTATGGATGATGACATACAGACACATAACGATATAAAGTTGTTTTTAATAGCTTTACTTTTTGTGTACACAGACGAGTGGACTTGAAAAAAAGTGTTAGTGACGCTGAGTTAGACGTGATCGTGTCTGACATTCATCGCAATTTCCCCAGCGCTGGCTACAAGCTGATACTAGGTCACTTGAGGTCAAAGCAACTTTTTGTCAAACGTAAGAACTTGATTTATTTCTACACTGTTATTGAACACTTTAAACAGAATAATACTTTCAACCAAAATACTGGCCTTATGAAAATTGTGGGCAGACATTTGTTTATTATCAAACGGTTAAGTTCCGGGGCTCATACTGGTTGAGTCTTGTTTTAGGCTGTTGTAAAGGAGCTTATTGCTTTTATTAAGATCATGTGTTAATTATGCAATTACTCTATTTTAGGGAGCCGTGTACTGGCATCGTTAAGGCGAGTAGACGCTGAAGGAGTTCTGATGCGTAGGCTCTCACTACGCACCGTTAGACGAAGAGTGTACTCTGTACCAGCTCCCAATAGCCTGTGGCATGTTGACGGGAATCATAAGCTTATAAGGTAGGCCAAATCCGATGCTCTAAACTTCTGTTCACAATTGTCAGATAATGGGGGTTGTTTGGTGGGGGAATTATGTTGATAATGGTCTCACTCAGATGATTATATTTTCTTGGAGAAAATGTCTTACCCCTTTTTGTATTTGTTGTTAAGAGCTGATTAGTAATCCAGTTTACACTTTAACACTAGTAGAATTTGTATGCAGTGGATGCAAAGCGAGTTTATGATCTTGTTTTCATTGTGTTTGTGTGTGTTATGGTTGAGAAATTTTGAGTGTTTTATCTTACAGATTAGTATAAATGTTTTATATGGTATGCTTTTAATGTGTTTTTTGGTTAAGGTCTACATGAATTAAGTTTTAAGTTGTCTCTCTGTTGCTTGCATATGAATGTGTTGTTCCACAGCTGGGCCTGGAGGAGATGAGGGTGTCCATGGTAAGGATAGCAAAATGGTTGTATGATGTGTTCGAGAACAAAGACATTGTTTTTACCACCAGTGTGAGGATTTATGTATGTCTTGTAGGGTACAGAGATAAAGCCACAGCATCACCAAGTTGTTATGAGAAGGAGCTAAGGGGCCTAAAGGCAGGAGTCTGCTGAGCATTGGGATAGTACAGAGTGAAAGAAAGGCAGGGCTACTGGACCACTATATAATATACTGAAAGACTCAGAACGGGGTCATTATCATTTTACCAGGTGTACACCCTATGACCAGTATTGTTTCAAGCTGTCGGACACAATTCTTTAATAAAATACTTTGAAGAGAATTTTACATCTCAACCGTCTCTGATTCTCCTGAAAAAATTCACGACAGTGTGTGTCTGTTAGAGCTGCTGTGCAGAGTGGCTTATATACATTCTCTCTTAATATTTGCAGATGGAGAATAGTTGTGCATGGTGGTGTTGATGGGTTTTCACGGCTCATTGTTTACCTGACTGCAGCAACAAACAACAGAGCCCAAACTGTTCTGGAAAGTTTCCTGTCAGCTGTGGAGCAGTATGGCGTCCCCTCAAGAGTCAGATCAGATAAGGGAGGGGAAAACGTTCTGGTGGCACGCTTCATGGTGACTAATTGTGGAATCAACAGGAACAGTCACATTGCAGGAAGAAGTGTACACAATCAAAGGTGATTGATACTCCAATTAAGTATCTGATTAGTTTTAAAATTTGTATTACCGTCTCATTTTTAACTTTCTTGTTAGTTACAAGCAATGCATCGACCTAATTTGAACTAAATTCAGCTTTTAAATTACATTATGAATTAGCACAGTTACAGCTTTTATTTGATGTAAACAATTGTGTGAGTTTAGATATTAATAAATTACTTGGACAACTGTAAATAGACCAAATGGCTGTAATAGTGATACTTGTAAATAGTTGTTAGTCCAGGAACTATTATTAAAATACTGACATTTTATTACTTGTTCTAATGCCTTTTCCCAAAGTAAACAAAGACTTAAGACCATTTAACCTACTACCTATACTGTAGCTTCTAACATTTGTTTTGATTAGAAAATTTAATTAACACAGTGACTGCATTTATCTATTACATTGCATGTAAATATAAAATAAAATTAACTGTTAATTTTAACTTTTAAAGTGTTGTTATATGTAACAACTGTCACTTGATCTTATTTTTTTTTAGGATCGAGCGACTATGGAGAGATGTTTTTGAAAATGTCCTTGATCTATTCTACAGCACTTTCCTTCGTCTGGAAGCTGAGGGGTGGCTTAATCCAGACAAGGAGACAGACCTCTATGCTTTACATAGATGTTACATGCCACACATCCAGTCACATCTGCAACAATTTCAGAGAGCATGGAACAACCATTCCTTAAGATCTGCAAGAAACCAGTCCCCTCTTCAGCTGTGGTCAAGCAAAGAAAGAGATAGACACACACTACACATTTCTCAGGTATTTAATCAATATGGAACCAGTCTTGCATATAATGTATCTGACTGTTACACCTGATAAACAAAAATAAATTACAGATAGATGATGACAACAGATGGTGGAGAGGCCCACAACGACCTTCAGTTCAAATTCCTGAGCTACACCTTCCCAGAGCCCTGTCTCTGGTAGAACTTTCCACACTGCCAAATCCAACTGTACCATTGGCAGAGATGCTACCAGTGTACATTGAGACTGTACGGATTCTTCGAGAAATGCTGGATCATTAAAGAACGGATGAACATTGACTGTATATATAACTGATGTATCAAATAGCAAAGACAATCAATTTAATGTTAAAGGGATAGTTTGCCCAAAAATGAAAATTGTGTTATTTACTCACCCTCATGTTGTTACAAAGCTGTACACATTTTTGTTCTGATGGACACAAGGGAAGATATTTTGAGAAATGTTTGTGGAACCTTTTTTCTACTATTGAAGTGAATGGGGTTCACAAATGGTTTGGTTACAAACATTTCACAAAATATCTTCCTTCCTGTTTGTCAGAACAAAGAAATGTATACATATTTGAAGGCGAGTAAGTGACACAATTTTCATTTTTGGGTGAACTATCCCTTTAACATTAAATTGATTATCTTTGCTATCAGAGAACCACTGTTTATAAGAGTGGTCTGTTGTAATAACAATAAAACAATAGGGCCCGAGCACTGAGGTGCTAGGACCCTAACAACATGTTTTTGTTTCAAAACTTATTTAAAAGCTTAAATTCAACAAAACTCAGTTCTGATTTAAAAGCTTAATTTTAACATGTTGAATAGTGCACTATAAAACTTCTAAAATGAGCTATAAATAAAGTGCACAATGAACCTGGTACATTTTTAAACTAATCCAAATGTTGGTGCCCAAAGCACAGCATTGCACATTTGTGCTTTAAAAGAATCATAGTCTTTGTGAACCGGTAATTTTAGAACAAGGACACACGTATTTGCTTCAGGAAATATTTTGCCAAGTTCTTCTGGAAAGACTTCAATTGTGGGCTGAGGGAAAAAACCGCAGGGAGGTATCGTGGAAGCCCCAGATGCGAACTCGAGCACATTCTCCAAAGTTAGTGGCGCACATTCTCCTTCTAAAAAAAAGTCTTAGTTTATTTTAAATACCCAACAATAATGTTTATGTAACTTGAACAAGGTGTTTCATACTTAATGTAGGGCACTTGATAGTTACACATTCCCATAACAGTCTGTGAACTACATTTTAAGTTTTCACAATACATCTTAAAGTCATTTTTAAGTGTAGAAAGGTATGTATTGTATTTTAGGGATAAGACTAAACATTTGGCACAAAAGTTCACAGCAGCTGTACAAAGCAAAGAAAAAAATTCATATTGCATGTAACAAAAACAGACTTAAATTATTGTACCTTCAACATCAATTAGCCAGTCTCGCCAGTAGCATACGGTCTGGTTTTCTAGCTCTCTTTTGTGTGTCCCTGATGCTGAAAAGCTGACTTGGAAAAGTGTTGAGAGGTCGCTAGCCTTCAAAGGCCTCACATCCTTCACAAACATGCTATGGAACAGATCTGGGTGTGCTCTCATCTCTTTGAGGAGTCCAAGTGTGGTGAAGCCCTCCACAAACCTGCATAAAAAGGCATTCAAAAAATTCCCAAATTACCATCTACAAATAGGTAATTGACTTTAAGGCCTTAATGATTTGTTTCCACAAAATGTAACAAATGATATATTTGAGCACATAGCAGTAATTCAATTAATGTGTGTGTGTTAAACAAATACTTACTGTTGCAATGCAACATTTAATCTGCCCTCAACAAAGAAATTGACAGCAGATTGCACAAGGGCATCCCTCTGCTTCAGTGTTGTGATGATTCTGCAAGACCCAACAATAGCCAGGCTGTCCTCTGCCTCCTCTATTGCAGCTTTTGCATCTTCAACAGTTCTTGCTTCTTTAATCTAAAAACATTACAATCACTGTTTTAAATGTTGCATGAATTTGTATAAATTATTACTGACAGAGCAAGACTCACTTTTAGTAGTTTTTCTTTGAATGTGACATCACTCACTTCATCCAATGTTGCACGGGCAGTGGGTTTATCACACACCTGATTAAACAACCTCTCCGAGAAGAAATTTGGTGCCACACCTCCATGTATTGCACACACAGATATCATCCGTGCTATCTGTGTGTATAGTTTTCCTTCTAAGGCTGTGAAAAAAATAATGTTTATTTTCATGACAAAACATTCAATGCTTAATGTGCTGAGAAATACAAGGAATCTTCCCAGTAAATATCTACTCCTACGTATAGGACTGTGTTAATGGCATTTTGTTACATTTTTTTAAACAATTTAAAAATCATGTTTTTCGTGATCACATTTTTAAAACATAAATAATACCTGCAAAATTATAGAGCTCAAAGTTCAATGACAAGCGATACATTTTATTTAACAGAATTCGCTTTTCAAGGACTACAGAGAACGGCTGGTTTGGAATTCAGCCCTCTACTTCCCAATATAAGTGAATGACGTCAATATAAGAGTTTTTGATTAACCTCTGCCCACAGGACTATGCCAGTTACCAGCTAAACTAAGCTGCTGCTGAATCACACACTAAACCAGCTACACAATCAGAACTCAATACGCATTTCTGAAGGAGGGAATTCATAGAACAAGGAAGACATCAGCCCGTTTTTAGGACAGTGAAAACAAGGGTGTAGAGATTAGGGGTGGTCTATAAATCGCCTGCGATTCTTATGCGTATCTTATCAGTAAAGCCGGATTCATGATTGGTAGTAAATCACCATCACCTGCCTTTAGATGGAGCGGCATTTACTACACAGAGAACACGATTTTGCTGAGCTTCTCTGTGAAATACAGCTCAGTGTAGTAAATGCTGCTCCATCTGAAAGCAGGTGATGGTGATTTACTACCAATCATGAAACCGGCTTTACTGATGAGATACACATGAGAATCGCAGGCGATTTATCACCCACACCTAATAGAGATGAGTAACTGTGTGAAAAATACTGCATTTTTACATACATGAAACATGAACACGTTATATTGTGCACCATAAACACAGTCAAAGCTTCAAAAACACAGGAAAAACAGGACCTTTAAACCACCTTTAGGGTGGTATGTCAATTTTGTATTAGGTTTTCCTTACCTGCAAAAGAACTTTACTGTTCAACAACAATATAATCACATGAAGATAATACACAATGTAGATCAGTGGTGACAAATCCGTTCCTGGAGATCTACTGTCCTGCAGAGTTCAGCTCCAACCCCAATCAAACACACCTGAACCTGGCAATCAGGCATTTAGGGCTCCCTAAAAATTAGAGTCAGGTGTGTTGAAGCTGGGTTGGAACTAAAATATGCAGGAGGGTAGATCTCCAGGAACAGGGTTGGTCACCACTGATGTAGAACATACCTTGACTATCGAGAGCCAGTGTCTTATCTGTCTCTGGTCCTTCAAATATGCTGGACTGATGAATGGCTTTCATAAGTAATCTTAAATACTCCCGAGTGGGTCCACCACCATCTACTGAACCTTCGGATATTTGTTCACTGTCAACAAAAATGACATCCAATCTGGCCTCAGGATTAAACTTTCGCCGCTTAAAGGCCTGAACTGTACTCTTTAGTATGTTATGGACGTTGCCAGTGTAGTCCCTGCATATGTTTATGTGATTGCTGGCCGGGCACGAAGTGTGATCAATCTTTTCCCCAAGTCTGTTCAAGATGGTTTTAAGGTCAGTCCTGTACAGTAATGAAAAAAACAAGAGGTAAAATGACTGCTATTTGCAACTGTCAGCAAATCTCATGAAAAGTCCAAGGTTAGCTTTAGTTAATGGAAAATCATATTTCAACAGAGTTTAATGAGGACCAGTTTATTTAACATCAGTTAATACCACCATGTAGAAGTTTTATTTTAAAGGAACAGTATGTAGGATTGTGGCCAAAACTGGTATTGCAATCACAAAACTTGTGGCAAAAACTGGTACTGCAATCACACAACTGGTGGCCAATATACAAAATGACAACATAAACATCAGTTGAGGGCTGCAACTCCACTTTTTAAATGACAATATCCTGGCCAGACCACTGTTGTGAGTGATATAAGTATTTGAAATGAAAATGATTTCTTAATGTCTGGTGACATATCAGGGCCATATTATGATTAATTAATATACATTTCTTACATACGGTTCCTTTAAATAAGTTTTATTTACACTGTGTGTCAAGACAAAAAACAGGGGATATTATAACGGAGGAATAATCTTTAAAAGATATGTTACTAAAAACATTTGCAAAACAACATACCCTTCATGAAAGAATGAGCTGTCCGTCTCTGGTAAAAAAGTAGGTGATGATGGCAAAGAAAAAGAAGTTGCTGGCATTGGAAAGAACTGGTTGCTGACACTGGGAGATTCAGCTTGATTGTTGGAATCAAGTGCTGGGACAAACTGCAATAAATTAAAAACAAGAGTATTGGCGTACCTAATTTTCCAAAACCGAAAGTTACATTACATTATTCGAGTAAGCGTATGTTGGTATAAAGTTATTTACTCTGGTAGAATTAACTACCATATTGTCCCGAATATAAGACAACTTTTTATTTTGGAAATGCCTTTCAATAAACAATGGCATCTTACATTCTAGCTTTAGACTAGTGTTTCCCAATCCAGTCCTACATGGCACCCTTCCCAGAGTATTTAAAGGTGCTCTAAGCAAATTCACGCGTTTTAGATCATAAAATTTTTTTTGTTACATACAGCAAACTTCTCCTCACTATCTGCTTGCTGGGTGTCCGCTGATCAAACTGTAAAAAAAACGCGATCTCTGTAGACAGCCCAGGCTCCACAAACTGCAATAAAAACAAAGTGGCCAAACCTACCACCAGAAACGATTATTAAGTGTTCCAGCCAATAAACGACAAGAAGGATTTGGGGGTGGGGGTTGGGCACGTTCATGAAAGCACGGAAGGGGGGGGTTAGCTACGCTCCGTTATTTTGAAAACAGTTCAAACATCAACAAAAAGTAACTTCACACAGATTCCCTTAGAGCGCCTTTAAGATGTCTCCATATATTAAACCCCAGATTTAGTTCATCAGCTTGTTAGGGCGCACTCACATTATTCCAACCAAACTGTGGAGCATGTTTGACCCCCAAATCTTGGTTCGTTTGACTAGTGTGATCATCACGCCCTGGCCAGCTTGCAGAGGTGGGCACAGTGCTTCCCATTCCTGGTCCACGAGGCCCTCCTCCCAGAATGTTTTAGATGTCTCCTTATTTAAAACACCTGATTCAACTTATCAGCCTCCTTCCAAAATGGTAAACATGTCTCCCTAACAAGCTGATTAGTTAAATCAGGTGTGTTAAATAAGAAGGCATCTAAAACTTTCTGGAAGGGGGCCCTCGAGGACCAGGATTGGGCAACACTGGGCTAGAGCACGGTTCACTTGGGCTCAGGCGCAGAACGCGCAGTGTGATCACAAATCGCGCCAGCGTTGTTCAAAAGGAGAGATGTCAATTGCACGACCACTCAGCTTTATTTGCCTTTGTAAAAACCTTCTGATGTAAGCAGCAGGGTTACATGAATGTCTAAGCTGCATACGTGACTGATCAATTAAACAATATGGCATGTGAGATGGCAGGGTGTCATCGCGCACCAAACCCCCCAGAATAAAAAAACAAAGACAGACTTGACATCACGATGGGTTCTATTGTTAAGAGCGCTTTTCTTCAAAACAATCACATCCTAATGACGATAGCGTGCCTGGGCTCGGATCTGTCAAAGTACAGTCACAGTGTGAGTGCGTGCTTTTGGGGGAGTAGGGAGAATCAGGCTCGGTTTGGTATGATATGACTGCGACCTTAGTGTATTAATTAAGGAAACGTTTCAAACATTCTATAAAGAGCCTGAGTAGTGGAATCAGGTGTTTTATATAAAGAAACATCTAAAACTTCTGGGAGAGGGGACCCCAATGACTTGAGTTGGGAACCCCTGCTATAGACAATTAAATATCTATCATACTGTACACCTGCAAAAATGCAGTAAGTGGTGCCAAATACACAAACAAGTTCACCTGGACTGAAGCTTCTTGATAAACTCTGTTTACAATAAGGCAGTCTTCTACTGTTAATAAAATATTATTAGGCAATGTGTTTTTTTCTCAATGAGATCGACAGCCTAGGCTACTTGTTATTAAATCCAGATAAACTGCATGTGATAAATGGAACTATATTCCATTAAAGGCGCTCTAAGCGAATAATGTGCGACGTCACTTCCTGTTGATGTTTGAACTGTTTTCAAACAGACAGAGCGTAGCTAACTCCTCCCCCTCCCCCTCCCTTCCGTGCTTTCATGAACGCGCCCAACCCCCACCCCCAAATCCTTCTTGTCGTTTATTGGCTGGAATACTTTGTTTCGTTTTGTGCTGCTAGGTTTGGCCATTTGTTGATATTGCCGTTTGTGAAGCCTGGGTTGTCTACAGAGATCGCGTTTTTTTACAGTTTGATCAGCGGACAGGCAGCAAGCAGATAGTGAGGAGATGTTTCCGGTATGTAACAAAAAATGTTTTATGGTCTAAAACGCTTCAATTCGCTTAGAGCACCTTTAAAAGGGTTTAATAAATGTTGGGAACCACACTGGTCCCCTTGGACTTACAAAAAGTATTTCAAATGAAAGCATTTTCATAAGAAAAAGACGAGTTGGTATTAAAAAAAGCCTTTTTCCAAAAGGTGCACTTTAAAGTGGGGTTGGGGGTCATCTTATATTTGGGACAATACGGTACTACATAATTATTAAGGTGAGTCGGGCATAATGTCTAAGAGTACAGTTAACTATTCTCTAAAAATGATAGAAAAAAATGACAGTAATAGATGCTTGTTTAGGTATTATGTGAGAACAGCTAATAAAATTACTACCAGCAAGTACTATTGCAAATCACACCCATTACTTATTTGTGTATTGATATTAACTTAAAGAAATACTAATCAATATTACCATTAACATTAGTTTGTTGACTTTTTTCTAGGCTGCAAATCATGGCTCTCACCTCCAAATCATCAATTTGAATCCAGTGGATGTAAAGTGTTCTTGAACCATTGATATTGTTCCCCAAAAGTGTTCCAGTCATGTTGCTTTTAAGAGTTGTTACTGACAGAGCATCTTGAATGTGAAAATACTCTGTAGCATCATCATCTTCTCCGACAAAATCAAATAATATCTACATAACAAATGTAAAAGGAAATCTATTTAATACTAATTTTTAAAACCTAAAAACACTGCACAGTAATACCGCAATCCATGTTATCACAATCAGAAAGTAGTGGACAAACCTGAATGGATTCAGACAGAACAAATTTTCTTGTTCTTGTAATGCCACTGGGGTACTTAAATCTGAGTGGAACACCATCAGCTGGCTCAGGAACATCAGCCATTCTCAACTGTCTCTCATGTATAGCCTATAAAAATAGAATTGTAATAAAAAATAAAAATAGATGAGAGCTGCTAAATTTGCAATTATATGTTGACCTTGCTACCATGATCTCGATTAAGTTTAAAATGTAAAAAAAAAAAAACCGTAAAACATGTCTGTAGCAACTAATGTGATATCTTCAATTGTCTTGTCCAAAGTTCCAACCATATTCAGTTTACTGACAATGTAGACCACACTTCAGAGTCTGAAATACACTTGAGCATTAAAAATATTTTGAGAACATATACATAATTTACAACAGATCATACCTTTCTACGTCTTTCTTCATTTTCCAAAGAATGCTTCTGCATATTATGCTTTGACAAACATGTAAAACAAAATCAAGACAATTATTTCCATTATCCAGATTATGCAATGAAGTGTATAATCAAACAACATTAAAAACGTGCTGGTACTAACTTGGTGAAGAGGTGTCATATAAAAAAAAGAAGAAACATAATAATGTCCTCACTTAAACCCACATAAAATTTTTATGACATACCTTTTCTTGATCTGCAAGCAAAGACTCCTGGTACTCTTGATCCTGCTGACAACGTAAGGATCGCCATTCATCTAAGGACTCCTGACAGTAATAAACAGATGGACATTTTATTAAACAGAATTTGAGAAACATTGAGTAATGTGACTCTTGTGTCAGTGGAAGCAAAAGTGTAGTATCACTTTTAGAATTCAAAATATAACTTAATAAAAAGTATGTTTCCCAGGAAAAAGCACATGATGTTTTTCTGACAAATTTCATGAGCTAATCCTAATCTGTAAAGTGTAATGCTGTTTACCTGCATTGGCTCGCCTTCTGTTAAATCAATAAACTGTACTATTTCAGAATCTGTGGATGATTGATCTATGTCCACTTCAGCTCGATCAGTAGTGTTGGGAAATTCCTGACCATCTGAAGGATAATTGCTTGTTGATGCTTTACTGATCTCACTTGCAGACCTTGAATGAATATCCAGAGTCAAACATAGGTAATCCATGTAGATTAATAACAGGCACATAGTAAAATAACTGCATTTCTTTCTAAATGTTAAGATTATGTAAGAAACTATGACTAATCATATAATTATCATTCGGCTGACCATCTCAACTGATAAATATATTTAAAATAAAGGGTTAAAAGAAAATACAAGAACAGAAATACAACAGAAAATTAAGATTATATCTGAATTTTCCCAAGACAGACTTTGCTTATGCCGACAACATAACGCAAATGAAATGACTGTACACTGATAATAGTACAAGATTTTAAACTGCACATGTGGGGGTCCTGTGCATACCTGCAGCTTTTGACATGATCTTTGAGTTCACAGAAAAAAATATCTTCTTCACAAATCAGACATCTTTCCTTGGGCCCAGACACAACTGACTCTGGTTCCACCTATTGTTCAGATAATACTAGTACTTTAATCACTTTAACAATCATAGCAATACTATAACCAGTACTACTTCGGTGTACAAAATACAGTATCAGCAGTGTCATTAGAACTTACAGGAGTTGTATCAATGTCCTTTTGCATTGGACGTATATAGATTATGGCACTCTTGTTGTGGTCCTTGATAGATTTGATGGTATACCCTGTGTTCGGGCAAGGCATCACAGAAAGTTTTTTGCTCCTGGTCATACCAGACAATCTTAAAAGCTCAAAGCCACCACAGCTATTCAGTTTTGGGTAAGCTGTCAAAATGTGACATTTGAATTCCTCTGCACTGTTTTCATCACCTGTAAAATAAAAGAAGAAATAAACACTTTTAAATTTTGTTTGATTGTTAAAATTTGAATATTCAGTAATCACTGAGACTATCAACATTACGTCCTTTAACAACATACCAAAAAAAGTAAGTTTTTTCTCCCCAAGGCCAGCTGCATATAGTTTTTCTTTTTCTACTTTTGTTGGTACCATGATTTGATCAATGCTGTCCAGACAAAAGTAGGATCTTGTGTAGCTTGATCGACGTTTTGCAGTTGTACAGTGGCTACCTGAAGTCCTGCCAGCATATGGTGCAAAAATTCTGCAAACTTCAGCTGAAAAACAAAATAATTCTTTACTGATATTCATCTAAATTGATAGCATGGTTCTTAGATCTTTAAAAACTGTGATGGAAAATAGACTTTGGCATTCCACCATCATCTCTCCAAAACATTAATTTAGTTATATCTACAGACATGAAAGACATATAATCCAACAAAATGTAATACTACTTAACAACGCAATCAATTATCTTCGCTCAGCAACTTGTAAATACAATCACTATAGTTAGGTTGCAATTGATTCGTTGCTGGTAAAATACATTACTTTATTAAACTAATATATTTAATATATACACACAATATTTTATCAAACTAATATATATACACATTATGATAGATAGATAGATAGATAGATAGATAGATAGATAGATAGACAGACTAGATAGATAGATAGATAGACAGACAGACAGACAGACAGACGGACAGACGGACAGATAGACGGACGGACAGATAGATAGACGGACGGACGGACAGATAGATAGACAGACGAACGGACGGACGGACAGATCGATAGACGGACGGACGGACAGATAGACGGACCGACAGACAGATAGATAGACGGACCGACAGACAGGGGTGTCTCTAAATCCGCCGCTGCACACGTGTGGGCTCGCAATCTAAACGAGTCTTTCAACATGAAATAACAATTAATGTTAGAATTTGCAGGTCGCACATGCGGGAGTTAACGTGCACATGTCCTGCACATGTAAAGCAGTTATTCTCAAACCTGTCATGCAAGACCCGCAATACTGCACATTTTAAACTCATCTTAAACCGCAATTTGAAAACCCCATGCTTGTGTATCGTATGGTGGCTAGCATAAACTTACCATCAACAGGGTGTCTTGACAAGGTGGGTGTTGAAGTTGATGATCCTTGTGCAACACCGTCTGTGGATCGGCGCTCCATTTCACTAGCAATGTCTCTTAAAATTTTTGATATTTCGGTGTTAACGTTAGACATTTTGAGAGAGATCGATTAACGTAACAACACTAACTTACATCGATCTTTCTGGCGCCAGAATTCAAGGACTACGCTAGCCAATTCCTCTAACCAATCAGCGAGCTTGTTACATCCACCTGGTCATAGCTAATTTGCATTTCTCATTTGACCATTTCCAAGGACCCAAAGAGTCACGGAAAAGCTAAATAGAGAGACTAAAACGAAAAGCAAATCGAGTAGCGAAAAGAATAAGGAGAACCATCGGGAAAATGAAAACAGAAATGTTAAACGGAAATGCCCTTTTAAATGCCTAATTTAAACCTGTATTTGTAGTTCAATTTATAAATCCAGTTATTTATTTCTCTTTTTAAATCGCTTTTTGAAATACATTTTGAAATTCCATTATTTAATTAAGAATTAGTAAATGCAATTTAAAATGATGAACTTATTGAGTGTTTTATGTTGTTTTTGTAAATTGTTATATTAATTTGAACTATTTATTAATGTATTAATATTTCATTTCTACATTATTTTTATAATCTCACTTTTTATTGCCTAATAAAATGTTACATAATGATTTTTTTTGTAACTTTGTCTATTTATTTATAGATTAATTAATTAATTTTTAAACAAATCTATTAATTGCTATTTTTATTGTCCAGGTAGTTATTAAATATTGAAGTTATTTATTACATTTTGCATGACTCTTGTGGTCCTCCATAGACTGTGTTTCTCAGTATCTTACTATAAATATGTGCTCAACCTTGTAAACGGGGCTCTCGGTTTTAAAACTTCTGGGACCAGGGAGTGAGAGCCTATTCTATAGAATATATTAAATTCAGAAAATTATGTTAACAGTGTGTCTGTGTGATCCTTGACTTTCACTCTTAGTGAGTATTATTTGATGCGGCTAAAATTCCACGACAGGTATCTATCTGTAAGTGTTGTGTAATTTTAATCTGTGTTCTTTTTCCAATATATGAATATATGCCAAAAACTATTGTCATAGAGAGGGGAATATATTATATTATTTCATTTTATATTATTTGTAAAAAGAATTTAATGTTGTGTTTAAATGTAGTGTGTTATGGAAATGTGTTTCTGGTAGTGTTTTTGGAAACCAGTGTTTAATTGATGGTCATTAATTATTATTGAATCATTAGCTAATGGTTTGCAAATATATCATTATGTTGTGACTTTACTTGTTGAGGCACATCATTATTAACTCATTATTTAGTGATTGTATTAATAAACACACTACTTTTGCTGTAATTAATAATGTATTAATGCATATTAGTTTACCTGTATTATCTGGAAGTTGAAATATAAGGCTTTGGCTCATTGTGGTAATTAACAAATCAATTAACACTATTAGTTAATAAAATAAGTGATGATGGAATAAATCCACAATTACACATTTAATTAATAACAATTCATATATGAACAAATAAATTAACCAGAAAGACTCTTCATTAGTTGCTAATGAGGCAATCCTTAATGAATAGCTAATGAATAGCTTAGATAATCATTATTAATACATCAATTCAGTATTATCTGTGCATTATTAAGCATGAATTCATGCTTCAGTGTTTCCCCTATATGCAATCTACCGTGGCGGCCCGCCACGCCTAAAACATCCCCGCCACGCCTTCGGTTGTGGATAGAAGGGATACAGCAAACGAAATCTTGCCGGATGAGCACTGTTTTATCCAAATCCTTCACCCAAACCTGACTCTAAACACGATTGTAGGATGTATTTGTATCTCATTTAGCCAGAGCCGCTGTTTTCATCCTAACAATCCTACCTCCAAATCTAATCATTAACTTTTCTGCATTTGCTGTATCCCTTCTAGACAAAACCCGCGGCAGCTCGCAAAATAAATAGCCCTATCAGACAGGCTGTCTTTAAAAATAAATAAATTCCTTTCTGGATTCGCGTTGTAAACTCATTTATAAATAAATTGTCTAAAATATCATAATTTCCCCCATGGGTTTACTTTAATGCACAAATAGATTTAAATCAACAGATGATGATTAGGCTACGTCTCTGTTTTGAGAAATAATAATAAAATAAATAAGCCTACACGAAATATGTTACACTTAAATAATTATCAGATTGACAAAACGAATAAAAAAGTATTTGAGTTTCTGTTCTTTTTTGTGACGCGCTCTAAAACCAAAGCAGCAGAAAGCACGTCATGTTTTTAATTATTTTAAATAAACACAATGTTTTCTCCTTATTGTGGGTTTACACAAATAAAAATACAACATTTACAGTTTCGAATGTTGTTTTACTTTTATCTGTATTACAATAAATTTAGGGTCATTTAAGGTGCAAGGTCATCACGCGTATGATGTTTTTTGGACATTCATTTGTAATCACTGTACTCATTTTATCAACTTATCAGGCCATTAGTTTTTCAGAATATAGGCTATAAACGCAGCGCACTGCTGACCACTCAGCTGTCAATCTTCTGTGCTTTAGATCAATACTCACAAAGTTTCACATTAAATGATAAGATATTTGTCTACAAACAAAAGGCTAAATACTGAATACTACTTATATGGGACTGCAAGACATTAAAGCAACACTATATAGTTTCCATGTAAAATGACTTACAGCTCCCCCATGTGGTTGAAAAGCGCAACAGTGCCTGGTATCAGACACTCTTCTGCAGGCAGGGGGAGGGGCGGGGCTGTGTTTCCGACCCTCCACCGCCACTTTCAGAGTGTGCTTGTAGCAGCTAGGAGGCTGCTCAGGTTGCAGCAACAGTACAATTTGTCCAGTTAAAAGTTGTTCTATCATTGAAATAATTTTAGAGACATTATTTAAAGGTAAAAAAACTACATAGTGTTGCTTTAATAGTCGAATCTGTTTGGAAGGAAACTTACATTATTCCTGTGGGAAGAGAAGTACGTTGGTAATAAAAACTTGAGGCAGAAGGTGAGAGAAAACTTGAGGCAGAAGGTGTTTTATCTGTTTCAGATAGGAGGGTCGGGGTACCCGCGGGTAAAACGCATAATATTTGAGGTAACGAGTGTAATAATATTAACGTGTCATTTGCGTTGTAGATGCAGGTCGGGACTCAATAGAGTTAATTGCGGGTCTACACTGCGCGATTTGCGGTGTGACCGGGTCGGGGTCTTTATGTCAAACAGGCCGGGTGTGGAATAAAATTGCTGCTGATGTCGGATAACTGTTTGGATGTTCTGTCAATCACAGCGGTGCGTATTATCCAACAGGATTGTGCGTGACTTTGCTACAGCTCTGTAACGCTAAACACGAGCACGAACTTGCACACTACATTAAAACTACGCTGAAAGATCCGTACGAAGTTATAAAACGTATTTTTTTAAGAAAATACAATTTAGATCAAACACGGAAAAGTAATATGCTATAAATATAAGGAAAAGTAAATGACAGCATGAAAATTATAAAAAAAATACATGTTAGTTTACTGTAGCCTATTTTCTACAATTAAAAAAATAATGTACATTTATAATCATCATGGGCGCCCCCTGCCGCCACAGCTGGAAAAAATCCTAGAGGAAACACTGATGCTTATTAGTGCACCCTTATTGTAAAGTGTTACCATTATGTTCAAAATAATAGCAGTGTACTAATAAAAGTAAATAAAGTGCAAAAAAAAGTTTATTTCCACATTACACATTCAATTACAAATCAAAGCATTAACATAATTTACAAGTCTGTGTTGTTCTTTTAAAGGGAAGCGAATAAAAATAATATTAAGCTGTTCAAAAGAATAGCAGTGTCAAAATTTTTCTCTGTAGACACTTAAAACTAAAGACATTTTAAAGCAACACCAAAGAGTTTTTTTTACCTTAAAATAAAAAAGTTTCCAAAAAAGTTTCAGTGGTTCATCCACTCAAAACAGGGTGAATGGCACTTTCACATTCGCTTTGCAGCCCTCTATATCAGCCAAAACCGCACTAAAGAAGTTTCCAACCGTCGGGTAGTGGTCCTGTAGTTCGAGTGAAAACTACAAAAACTTGCTTTACGGCAGACCTACAATACAATCAGAGCCAGCTATGCTGCAGTATTTACGACAGTGCTAATGAACAATTACGCGTCTAACCTGTAGGGGGAGCAAAGAGCAATAACTCTTTAGTGTTGCTTTAAGATTTAACTCCACTTGAAACTATTGAATCATTAATATTTAGTTGCATAATCATTGTTGTTGATAACTGCTGCACATCGGTGTCAAATCAAATCAACCAACTTCTGGCACCCAGAAACAGGTATTTCAAGCCAGTATATACAGTTCCTGTCAATTTTTAGGTTTTGCATCAGAAAATGTCGCCCCACAAGTTTTCAATGGTGTAGAGATCAGTGGAATGAGCTGGCCACTCCATAACCTCAATCCTTTTGTCTGAAACCAATATATTGCCCTCTTGCTTGTGTGTTTGGGGTTGTTGTCTGGTTGAAACACCCATTTTAGGGGCATTTCCTCTTTGGCAAAAGGCATCATAATCTCTTGAAGTATAGACCCTTTTACAGCTCACGTGATCAAATAGCCTGCGCGCGCATTTGGGCAACAGAAGTGGGATTTATTCCCCATTGGTTCTAACGTGGTAGCAACTCAGAAAGTTTATTAAAACGGTTTCTCAACATCAAAATGTCCCGTTGTTGCGTTTGGTTGCACTAATATAATATACTAATATACGTATATATGTATCTGGCAACTTTATTTTTCGCCATCTGCTAACGTTTTTTATCCACTCCACTCAGTGGCGAACCGTGGGTACTTCAGCTGGGCCTTCAAAATATGCAATGAAGTGCAAATGCCTCTCCATCCATAATACTAGGCTATTCGTATTTCGTTAAATCATACAGTGAACGTGTAAAAATTCTGAGCAAGCAAAGTTAAATTACAGAATGGGCATTGTCTGCCTTTAAATGCAGTTTTAAAGTTTAAAATTACTTTAATCTAACTGATAAACAAAAATACAGACTCTGCTGCTCTGTAATGACAGGGGCTCTGTAAATTTGCATTTAACAAGCTTAAATTATGTTCTTTAATTTATTTTTTATTTTTTGGAAATATATATTTAGCTGTAGGATACCTTGTTAGCCTTTTTCATAAGGGGAAATATAGCACCCTGCGTTCTCAGTGCACCTCCTTTTGGCTTATAACTGTTGTTATAAGATATCCAGGGCTCGCAAAATCTCTAGCCCGAGCCCCGAGGGCTACCAAAATGTATCTCCGCGAAAAAAATATTTGAATGTTTTCGCATTCTCTCAGATTTGGTTAGGAAATTATATTTTATGTAATTCGGCGTCGTCTGTCAGTCATTACTATCCTCACGTAACAAGTGAAACTGTCAGGAAGTAAAAGTATAATTAAACCCTTTATTTTACTCGTGTTCGCGTCATATGCACAGTCTCCTCTGCACGCGCTTCTCACGGCTGTGCTCTTCACGAGTACGCGCTTAAGTTATTTCGTTTTTACCTCAGCCCTATCAAGCTAACCACAACGTCAATCACGTTTTCCGCCATTTACCTCAACCACTCTCACCGCAGAGATTCGGGGCACTAAACTGTATTAATATTAACGATCTATGATCTTCGTCTTTGGTGTTCAAAGGCTGCTCGCATCCAGTTTGTTGCGTGCTTAGGACTTCATGAAGGCTTACAATGTTTTGTTTTTTACCCGCCCCCTTGAAATCAAAACGTGATTGGTCGATTTGCCCGTCACTCTCCACACCAAAACACATAGCTTGGCCTTCCCTGGGATTCATGAAGTCCTATCCAATGAATGAGCCGGATAACCGGGCCTTAATAGAGACAGACGATTCTGATTGGATTAGATGTTTTCATGACATGAACCTGACAGTAAGCTTAACGTTAGAACAGATGAGAGAAAATATATTACATGTATTCTATTAAATTGAATTAAATAGAAATTTTAAAATGTAAAAACATATTTTTATTGAATACTATATTATTTATTTGTATTATTATTATAAAAAAATATTTTTATTAATTTTTTTAGGCCTTCTCTGAAGGCGTAGAAGGCCCTGAAGGTTCCCCACTGACTCCACTATAGTACACGGATCTGGTAGCTGTGTTGAAAATGTTGATAAAGTCAATTTTTTAAAAATAACTTACTGTTTGTGTTGCTTCACTGTTGATTCATACGATACTTTCGTTGCCTAAATGCGCGCGCATACGCTGCCACGTCATCATTGTGTACAAACAGTAAAAGGGTCTATTCTGATGCATTCAAACTGATCCATGTTCCCCTGTATATGATAAATAGGCCCAACATGATAGTATGAAAAACATCCCAAAACCATGACTTTTGCACCACCATGTTTGTACACCTGTTTTTACAGAGTATTGTGAAGGGCTGGGATAAACGATTTTTTTTTTTACGATTAATCTAGTGATTAATCTATTTTTTTATGCATCGATTCATCTAACAATTCATTTTTCCAGTCTGATTCGATTTCGATTAGATTCTTGATTATCTCCCTATTAATTGACTAATAGCAATTTATACATGTTGACTTACATATCTGAATGAAAAAAAAACATGAATTCCAAAATAAAAAAAGACTAAACAAGTGCAAAGTAATGCATTCTTAGTCAGAGGTAGCATTCAATAAAACGTTTTGCAGCATTTGCAGCACACACTGCAGTTTAACTCTTTCCCCGCCATTGACGAGATATCTCGTCAATTAAGAGAAAACGCTTCCCCGCCAATGACGAGATTTTCCGTCTTTCCGCAATACCGCTATTATCCACCAGGTGGCAACTTTTTAAAACCGGAAGTATTGCTCTATGGCAAGCTGCTGCATGTCCGTGTCTGTTTTAAAGATCGCTCTGAATGGGATCTCTATGAAAAGTCCATCATAAAAATGGAATTATCTCTGCTTTTTGCTCAAAATATGGTGTTTTTGCAAAAACCTACCCATATTCAAAAGCTGATTGCAAAAGAACCACTAAAGGTAGGATGAAACGGTTTTTTTTTTTTGTTTGAAAGCAGAGGGTCTGTTCTTTCATTTGGTATATTGTATGTTTATATATTTAAAAAAGAACATTTTCTGGAAGGCATTAATATTTGGTGAAAATCATGAAAAACGCTGGCGCTGGCTGGCAACTTTTTTTAAAAACGCTGGCGGTGAAAGAGTAAAAAACTCAAGTTCACATTACTTTATTTTACATGCATTTATGAGCAAAACCTATTTAATGAACCTTTTGATGGTCAGTGTAATTTTTATAATTGTGGTTTGTTTAATCCATATTGCTTTTGTGCTGTTCTGGTCTGTGTAAAGACAGTTATAAACACAAATATAGACTTAAGAAGCACATGGCACATTATTTGATCTGTTTCTCTTAAGTTTACGGTGAAATGAAACATTTCACTCCCTGATTGAAAACATGATGCAATCGATCGTGTTTCCCTTCAACAGTATAAGCATAAGATCTATTTCTCTGAAGATTATAAAGATAGATGAGGATTAATTTAGTGCTGGGCAGAGGGTGAATGACAGCGCAGTCTTCTGGCAACAGTGTATTTTTAAATATTTAATTGCTTTCTGTTAAATTGCTCAAAGTCCTGACTGTTTAAAACACATATTCGCATCAATCCACAAGCATTTAAACCATAAACAAAGCACGCTCACTGGGTACTGAAAAAACTTGCGCCGCTTACGCACTGCTCACGCTTGCGTTGTGAAACCGGTGTGGAGCCACTTGCGTTGCTACTACCCTGCTGAAAAAAAAAACAATAAAAACATTCTAATGGTTTTATTGGGAATTTTATTGGTTCTAATGGAATATGGCCCAAAACACACTACAGTGTATTAGTTTTTGTTGGTCTCTAATGGTATGTATTGGTTCTATTTATTGGTGCTAATGGAATATGTATTGGTTCTAAAGAAATATGGCCCAAAACACACTACATTGTGGTTTTAATGGTAAAAGCTAATGGTTCCTATTGGTATTTTAATGAAAACCATTAGATTTTTCTGTAATGGTTTTATTGTTTTTTTCAGCAGGGTACTCTCCGGCACCGGCATTTTGGGTCTGACAAATCGACGCGCATATTTTGCGTCTGTGTATTTTTTGCGTCAATGTCATCGATTACGTCGACACGATGTCCCAGCCCTAATACTGTGACATGAATTCAGTACCCGGGGGTCACCTGAGGTTCTGTCGATAACCACTAGACCCCAAAAGAAAAATTTTACTCTCATCAGGCCACAAAATGTTACACCATGTTTTTTTGAGACAATTAATGTGTTAATGTGATTTTGCACATGTCTTTTTTTCAACAATGGTGCTTTACGGGGGCTTCTTGCAAACAGCTTAGCTTCAATCAGATGTCTTCTGACTGTCACAGTACTTACAGATCATTTTAGATCATCTTTGATCTTTCTGGAGGTGATGAAAGGCTGAATCTTTGCATTCCTGATTATTCTTCAATCTGTTATAACCGTAGTTGCTTGATTTCTTCCATGTGCTTTGGGTTTTTGTTGCCATTTTAAAGCATTTGAGATCATTTAAGATGACTATCATTATAGTCAATGATTGTACACTGTCAAAGCCATTTTTGTACCCTTTTTGATGGGGTCAACTTTTGTACTGTTAAATAAAGGTACAAAATAGTCATCACAGGTACAAAACTGGTCTCTTAAGTTATAAATCACAAGGGTACAAAAGCCCCAGTGACAAGCCATTGTACCCTAAAGGTACAATTATGTACTTTATTTTCTGAGAGTGTATGGAGCAATGTTTGGAAACCATTGGAAACACAAATCTCATGTTTTTCTTTGGTGTGAACTGAACAATTCAAGCGTGTAACACAAGTGATTGTAAGAAAATGTTAAACAAAACTATCTTAAATTTTACATTTTTCCAAATTAGCCACCCAGTTTAAAGCTCTACGCACGAAGGTTTTCTTTCGACATGTGACAGATAAATTACTAATCTGGACATGTTCAGTTTAAACCAAACCTAAGCCAGTTTATAACTGGCACACTCGATTCAGTGTGTCATCTAAGGTGTGTATTTTCTCTTTAACTCTTTCCCCGCCAGCATTTTTTTTAATGTTGCCAGCCAGCGCCAGCATTTTTCATGCTTTTAACAAAAGTTTAAAGCAACACCCAAGAGATTTTTTTTTTTACCTTAAAATAACGTTTCCAAAAAAAGTTTCAGTGGTTCATCCTGTAAAACTGGATGTTAAATAATCAACTTTAAGTTTATTTTTTTACTATAAAACAATTAAACCTAAGGTGGTGTTGCTAACCCAAATTTGACTCTTAGGTGAAACTGTTTACAGATATGCAACTCTCTGTTCTCCTAATCTCTTCATCACAAAGGCTTTGGCACTGTTAGCCTTTAGGCTCATATCACTGTATCTGCTGAAATATATGATGTATACATATTATGTGGTTCTAAGATTGTAATTTTATATTAATGTTTAGTTTTATTTTAAAGGTCATGGTGCATGAGTAAAAAGGTCTCATTTCTATAAGTCTAAGATCAGATGGATTAAGATTTTAGAACTTTGGATAGAAGATGGATTTCTTGTAGAGGTGGGGTTTTGCCTTGATATTTCTGGCTAGTTTGACAAGTTGCCAAGATACTCCTGACTAGTTTGACCAGGTGCTCTTTAGTATCACTTGGCACAGGTCAAACTGGATTTTGACCAGATGTTCTTTAGTATCACCCAGCTAGCATGTATAATCGGCCCGAGCTCGGCTGCCCTGCGGCAGGTGCGGCTCAGACTCGGCATCGGCGTGTGTTAACCGAGCTGATTGTGCCCCCGCAGCTCGCTCTGGCACATTCATTTTTGTTCTGGCTGTAAGCACTGGGCCGATTCATGTTCACCGTAACTGGTAACCCAGCTCTGGCTGTATGATCTGGACCAATTTTGGAAATGACTCGGCTTATGTTAAATCAAGGATGGTTTTAATGGATGCCATTCGGCGACTTTCTTTAACACAAATGTAGATTTTTAACTCCAACCGTTTTAGTCTGTCCATAACAAAAGACAGTAAAAAACAAAACATGCACAGACAAATCCAAATTAAACCCTGCTGCTCGTTGATGTCCTAAGACACGAAACGATCGGTTTCTGTGAGAAACCTAACTGTATTATATAATTTATACCTCTAATACGGCGCCTTCTTCTTCTTTTGAGTTTTAATGGCGGGTTGCAACATAGTTGCATACTGCCATCTACTGTATCGGGTGCACGGCTTGAGGGCTATACAGGGACACCTGAAACCGTAGGTGGCGGTATGCACCTATGAAGTTGCTTCGCAACCCGCCATTAAAACTCTAAAGAAGAAGGTGCTGTGCACGGGCTCATTTGACTACACATAGTACTGTATTAGAGGTAAAAAATTATATAAATACTGTTCGGTTTCTCGCACAAACCGATCGTTTCGTTTCTTAGGATATCAATGTGTCGTCACGAGCGGCAGGGTTTAATTTGGATTTGTCTGTGCATGTTTTTACTGTCTGAGATTTTGTTATTATTCACATGCATACAGACTGAAACGGTTGGAGTTTCTACATTTGTGTTGTACTGAAGAAACAAAATCACATACATCTTGGATGGCCTCGGGGTAAGCTGATAAATATAAAAAATTCATTTTAAGATGAATCCCGTACGTTGGCGGCTGTTTTAAACTGGGTGCTCGGCTCAGACCCTTTTGCCAGTATGAAGCCGATTTCAACGGTAACTGCTGAAAGCGTCAGCACGCTCAGCTCATCACTGGAGTAACGTCTGTACAACGGGTGAGATAAAACTCAACGCCTGACTGAATCATCCATTCCCTTTTCGATTTTACGCCATACGTTAAACTTGAGGTAAGTCTTGTGTTCAGTTTCCTTAAAAAGCATCAACATTCACGCTAAGCATAGTTTCAATCGAGTTCCCGTCACATCATATATTAACTCTATTTCGAACTGTTGCTGATTACATGTTGGTTATTATTGATTCGTTCATGTTCCTTTGACATGTTCATGTACTTTTTTCCAGATGAAACAAACATAAAGAATTCATAATTCATTTAAGAATTATTAATTAGGACAACATCAAATTATTTATCATGTCTGAGAAAAGTAGTGCAAATTTTGGATAATATGAAAGTGGCTCCAACTTTTATGGCGTGAACGAAGCTAGCATTGACTAGCTGGGATGTTAAATAATGGGACGCAATTTTTATTAAATGCAATTTACGTGATTAATATTTACAAGCATAGTGTTCTTTGGAAGAAAATTAAGTGGAACAAAATGTTAGCTGGTAGTGCTGTGACAAATCGCAGTTGATCCGAACCACGGTTCGGCTCGCATGTGATTTGCGGATTAATATATACCAGTGTATGGAATGTCACAATTATAGATTTGTGTGTAAACTTAAACATGTCTTGATGGACCCTAATTTATGCACTGTGCAGTTATGCTGGTAGTTGGGTAATGTCATAATGGTTATTGGGTTGGGCTTGGACTAACAAAGGGAAATTGTAATGGTTTAGTATAATAAGACATTATGTATGGTTTTGTACAATGCTAATCTTTTTTTCCTCAGGTAATCTTGCTTTTGCTGTTCTAAAATAAACACTGCTCTTATGTAAAAATGTCTGATCAAATGCATTATTTTAAATCTAATCTGAGACACAAAGCAGTTAAATCGTTGTCTAATTTGCTGCAACGTATTAAGAACGACAGAAAGCTTGTTGACGATGATCTGACTGATGACTGATATGTGTGATGAGATTAAAACTAGGGCTGTGCAAAAAAATCGATACAGCTAACTACCGTGATAGTTAGCTGTATCGATAGTGTATCGATATTTCGATCTCTACTGTCGATATTTTAAAACCCATCAAATACCTCAGTGTGCGTCAAACGACCTCCTCGCCGCTGCTGTAGTTGTCACTGTCATGTTGTCTGCCATATACGGCCATTCGGCCAATGTCTCAGAAGTTAGAGGGAGTGAGAAAATGGCAGAAAATGTAAAAACACCTGCAGCTTTCAAAGAGCTGCAGGTGTTCAGCTCTATTTTTTTTTACATTTTTGATTGTATTGTGATACGTATCGTATCATGACCCATGTATCGTGACACGTATCGTATCGCGAGGCCCTTGCCAATACCCAGCCCTAATTAAAACAACTTTTCTTTTAGCACACCACCCATACATGGCACACAAAACAGGTCTTGTGAGGGGGCTGTGCCCACAGGTAGAAATTCTGTGGGTCCACGGGCTTCTCCCCTTTCAGCGAACATCACAGCGCTTAAGGCCCGGGTATACTTTTTGTCCGCGTCCGGCTCGCGCGCGCACGCGTCCGCGCAGCTTTCCGGGTATAGTCCTCGCGGCTACACGCGGATGGCCGCGTTCGACACTATACGCAATACAAATGATTTCTTATTCAAATGATTAGTCTAACAGGCTGTCAGGGCAGCACTGATTTGGAGACATTTACAGTACATTATAACATTAGGATAGGTGAAGAAAAGTAACTGATCCACCATTGCAAACACAGTTTAGAACAAACAACAAGACAACAAAGAACAGGAATCAAACAAACATGCTCCAGAGCTTTCTGTTCTTGGAAGAAGTAAAAGTTAAAGAAGAAAAACGATAGTGTGTGTGCAAATGCTGTCTATTTCCTTTGTATAATTGTTTATAGTGGAGTGTCCTGTCTAAATATTTTCATGCGCATGCGCTGTCGTACGCGGACTGTACGCGCACTGTCCGCGCGGTCTCAAATTTTGGGCTGCACGCGGACGGTCCGCGCGGCCGGCCGCGGACCCTCCTGATGACGAAAATGACGTCATGCGGACGGCGCGCATACGCGGACGTCCCGAGTATACTTTCGGCTTTAGTCCACCATCGTGGTCTCCAATCTCCATTACCAACAGCCTGAGTGCTACACCTACAGACACCCCATCCCATGCAGCAGCTGGCAGAAGTCAGACATCAGGCCAAACTGGATTTCAAGTAAGAAGGGCGAGATAGCCCATGGAGAGAAAAAAATCACTTTGGTATTAGGGCTGGGTATTGTTTCAGATGTCTCAAATCGATTCAGATACATTAGATCTCAAATTGATTGGATTGCGATTTTCTATTCAATGATAACATTTTCACTGGCCCACCACAAAAAAAGTAATAAATGAATGAAATAGTTTTTGTAGTTTTTACCCATTTATTCTTGTAATAAGGTTATGACACCCAATATTTTAAATACCAGTGAAAATTAACAATTATCAATTCTATTTTTGATACTACAGCTAAAACTACTAATATCAATTTCATAGATTAAAGACAAGTTAATGGTTGTTAATAAAAATTAAATGCAAGCAACGCAATATAAGTACAATAGAACAAAGATACAAATGAAGAAATCTGTAGTGATGGGATTTATGGCTCTTTGAGGGGATCCGGATCTTGGCGATCCGTTCCTTTCAAAGAGCCGTTCAAAAGAACGGCTCTTTTGGCTCTTGTTACGTTCTTAATTAAAGTGACAGTCTAGGAGTTGAATTTAAAGGTAACAGCAAGTTGAAAAAGTAATAATGTATGGCCAGGTAAAAGTCATTGAGCACAAAAAGGTAAACTGAGAAGTATTTTATTAGTTTGGAGTTCTTTTCTCAGTTAAAATTAAGATAAGGAGGCAGACAAAAATTCAGGAGGGGGAAGGCCCAAAATAACAAACAAAAATGACCCTCTGGCTAGTTAGATGTTTAACTGCTAACCTAGCAACAGAAAATGAAATAAACAACAAAAGTATACTCTACCTCCCTGACTAGGACAAAAACAGGAGAAAACAAGTTACAAAAAGGAATAAGCGGGCACCCACCTCCCTAAGGATTCCAGAGTTCAATATGTAAAAGTAAAGCAGTTCCACTTAAGGGCTACAACCAGCCGGGTAGTACAACACTATACAACAAAGAGTCAAATACTCTAACAACTTAGAAAAGTACAAATGTGGTATTTGGCAATGGGGATTCAACATGCTTAGGAAGCTGCTCCAGAGTCTTTCGCTGCTGCTCTCTTAAGGTGTTTGCCTGCTCAGGGCTAATGAGTTGCAGGTGGTGACAGCAATCAGAGTATCTGTAATCTCTCCTCTCACCTGGTGGAAGACAGAAAGAGAGAAACCACACACACATACCAAAATACCCACAGGTACACAACCACATTAACAATCATAAAAAGAAAAAAAAGTATACGTTCCTTGGAACGTAACACCCCCACCAATAAGTTTTCAAACATCATTAATGTTTTGAAAAAGAAAATAAAGGACCACATAATATATACCCTTCACTATTCCACACAGTATACTCTAGAAAGAGCATCAGCCACAGTATTGTCCGACCCCTTACAATAACGAATAACTAGGTTATATTCCTGAATAACCAAAGACCACCTCATCAAACGTTGGTTTGAATTACACATTCTGTGCAAGAACACTAAGGGGTTATGGTCCGTATACACTATGATGGGATGACTACTACCTCCAAGATAGACTTCAAAGTGCTGCACAGCCAACAATAAGGCCAGTGCTTCCTTCTCAATTGTGCTATATTTCTGTTGAGGGCGGGTAAACTTTTTAGAAAAATAGCACACAGGATGTTCAACACCACAAGTATCCTCCTGCATCAACACAGCTCCTGCACCTGAAAAGCTGGCATCTACCCGCAACTGAAATGGTAGAGCAAAATTAGGAGCAGAGAGCACAGGGGCGTTGCTCAATAGGTCTTTAGCTGAAACAAATGCAGATACACATTCAGAGGTCCACAAAAACTTTTTGGCTGTGCTGAGCAGATCAGTTAAGGGTGTGACTACTGTAGCAAAGTTTTTGCAAAACCCCCTGTAATACCCGACCATACCTAGAAATCTACGCAGCTCCCTCTTGTTACGAGGAGTTGGGAAATCTAGTATGGCTTCTACTTTAGCTTCAACAGGCTTAACTTGACCTTGGCCCACTTTTTTACCCAGATAAGTCACAACTGCCTTAGCAAACTCACACTTAAGCAAGTTAAGAGTTAATGAAGCATCAGCTAACTTACTGAAAACTTGCTCTAGGCTATTTAGATGATCCTCCCATGTATGAGAGTAAATCACAACATCGTCCAAGTAGGCTTCACAGTTAGACACTCCAGATAGTACTCGTTGCATTAACCTTTGAAACGTTGCTGGGGCATTTCGCATTCCAAAGGCCATCACAGAATACTGTAGAAAGTTGTCAGGAGTCACAAAGGCAGAGATCTCAGACGCTCGAGAAGTCAATGGCACTTGCCAATAGCCTTTCAGCAGGTCAAGTTTAGTCACAAAACTGGCAGAACCAACTCTGTCCACACAATCCTCCATACGGGGTAGAGGGAAGGAATCTGGCTTGGTAACACTATTTACCTTGCGATAATCTGTACAGAAGCGGAAGGATGAGTCCTGCTTTGGCACTAATAAGCAGGGTGAGCTCCAAGGGCTATGACTTGGTACGGCTAGACCATGTTTTAAGAGGTAATCAACTTCCTTACGCATCACTTCACGTTTCTGGGGATTAACACGGTATGGATGTTGTTTTATGGGAAGGCACTCGCCAACATCAATGTCATGAGTGATAACTGAGGTTCTACTAGGGACATCAGAGAATAAAGTGGGATATTTGTATATCAATTGAACAAGGGCCTCACTTTGATCCCTAGGCAAGTGTGCAAGATAAGCACCAAGATTATTCAATACAACTGAATTATTGAAATGATTGCCAGGCACTTCACTTGTATCCAACTCATCTCCTACTGGAGAGTAAACAACAGCCGGCATAATCGGGGTGGGGTTGATAGGTGCATTAGTCTTGTTCTTTGACACATAGGACTTTAACATGTTAATGTGACAAATCCTGCTCTTCTTTCTACGATCTGGAGTAGAAATAACATAGTTAGTATCACTCAACTTTTTCTCAACAGTGTATGGGCCAGCAAATCTAGCATGCAGGGGAGAAGTGGGTATTGGGAGCAAGGCTAGTACTAAATCACCAGTTTGAAAACTGCGTTTTGTGGTCTTCCTATCAAATCTTGTCTTCATTTTAGACTGAGCGCATGAGAGGTGAGCCTTAGCCACATCACAGGCATGATGCAACCTCTCACGAAAATCACTGACATAGTCTAAAACATTAGTAGCAACCGAGGTTTTAGAGGTTAACTGCTCACGAAGAAGTTTTAGAGGTCCGCGAACTGTGTGACCAAACACCAATTCTGCTGGACTGAAACCTAAAGACTCTTGGACAGTTTCACGGATTGCAAAAAGTAACAAAGGCAAACCTTCAACCCAGTCTTTACCGGAACTCACACAATATGTCCGGAGCATAGACTTCAGAGTCTGGTGAAAGCGTTCCAAAACCCCCTGTGACTCTGGGTGGTAGGCGCTGGACATTTGGTGGTTAACTCCTAACTCCTTCATGACTTGTGCAAACAGTTTTGAGGTAAAGTTGGAACCCTGATCGGTTTGAACTACTCTTGGCAAGCCAAATGTGGAGCAGAATTTTATGATTTCCTTAACTACCATGTTAGCTTTTAATGAGCGCAGAGGAATGGCCTCTGGAAACCGGGTGGCTGCACACATTAAGGTCAAAATGTACTGGTGACCTGATTTGGCCTTGGGTAAGGGACCAACACAGTCCAAAATCAGGCGTTCAAAGGGCTCACTCATTATTGGTATGGGATAAAGAGGAGCAGAAGGGACAGTCTGGTTTGGTTTACCTGTAACTTGACACTCATGACAGGCACGACAGTAACTCACAACACTGCTTCTTAAACCAGGCCAATAGAAATACCTCAAAATACGCTTGTATGTCTTGGTAATACCCAGGTGACCAGAGAGTGGATGCTCATGCGCCAGCTTCAAAACCTGAGGACGATAAACAGAAGGTAACACAAGTTGGTGTATTGCTAACAGATCTTCACCTACTTGAGGCTGCCAACGACGCATGAGTACTCCGTCATTTAAGTAATATGTGACCTGACCATCAGGAGCTTGCTCCAAGTTAGTAGCAGCAGCGACATCTTGATAAGCTGCCAGAGAGAGATCAGCTTTTTGAGCAGCTATTAGGCCAGCCTTACCAACTTCAAAAGTAGCTTCTTCTGCATTGAGATCTGGGGCTTCAAAAGAACATATTTCAGGTTTAATAGATAGAGAACACTCCACAGAGTCTGACACAGGGTTCATAAATGAATCTGAAAGATTCACAACATCATCCAGTTTTCGAGCTTGTGCTCGAGTAACAGCACAGGCAGGGAAGACAGCAGGGAAACATGTAGCAACATCAGCATGCTTGGATGCATCAGGTCTTTCTACAACAACTGGGCAAGAAAAAACTTTACCTCCAGCCAAATCGTTCCCGAGGATTACACTTATTCCCTCCACTGGAAGTTTTGTTCTCACTCCAAATTGAACTGGACCTGTGATCAAATCACACTTGAGATAGACATTATGTAATGGTACCTTTACACAACCTAACTCAATCCCGCGGACTAGAACATCTGCGCCGGAGTATGACTCTATTGAGAATGGTAAGGCATCAGCTAAAATAAAGGACTGTGCGGCCCCTGTGTCTCTCAGTATCGATATGGGATGGTCAGGTGAGTCAGCTGAAAGAGACACAGTTCCAGTTAGCAAAAATGGTTTATAGCTGGAAGCCTCAAGCTGTGAGAATGAGCTTTCAGAGACAGATCTAGATGGAACAGCAAAAGCTACACTCTTGGGTTTGTCAATACCGGACTTCTGTTTCCATGCCTTACAACTTGTTATCATATGGCCTGGGTCTAAACAGTAGAAACAAACGCGTTTACGATCAGTACGTTTGAATTGATCCTTCTCAGACTTTTCAAAAGTAACAGGTGGCATTTTCTCGGCCTGCTCATTATTAAAACTCCTACGTTTAGCCTGGCGCATGGAGGAAAACAATGGTTTGTGGGAAAGTGCAAATTCATCAGCTACCACTGCAGCCTCTGAGAGTGAACTTATCTTTTGATCATTTAAATGCACAACAATGCTTTCAGGCATGCAATTTTTAAACTCCTCAAGTAACACAAGTTCTTGCAGCTGCTCAAGATCAGTAACTTTACTAGCCAGACACCATTTTTCAAAAAGCACTCTCTTTTCTCGTGCAAATTCTACGTAAGTCGCCTTGGCTGTTTTAATCGCACCTCGAAAACGCTGTCGATACGCTTCGGGCACCAACTCGTATGCACGAAGCACAACAGCTTTCACAACATCATAATCCAGTGACTGTTCAATTGGTAATGCAGCACATACTTCCTGAGCCTTACCTACAAAATTACACTGAAGTAGCAGACCCCACATATCCTTTGGCCAACCAAGTTTTGTAGCAATTCGTTCAAAGGCCACAAAATAAGAGTCAACCTCAGCTTCCCTGAAATGAGGAACTAGTTTAATATACTTTGTTACATCAAAGTTTACTTGATCTCCTGTTGCCGCACCATAATTAGCAGTGCTACTGTCCACTGGAGTATTAGGCATTAGAGGTGAAGGAAAATTTGGGGCTAGATGGGGTCGAAGTCGTAATGACTCTGCTTCTAATTCTAAGCTTCGCAATTTAATATCACGCTCAGCTTCCACCTCAAGTGTGCGGAGCTGAACAACTCTAGTTTCATGTTCTTGCTGTTTAATAGCAAGCTCAAGCTCTTTCAACCGGACTGCTAGCGTAGGATCCATACCCACATCTGGGCCAGTAGGGCAAGCTATAGAACTGGTTTCACTTAAAGCCCCCTCTGCCTCCAAGTCAACTTGTGAATCAGCAGGTAAAATGCCTCGTTCAACTAATTTACCATATAGTTCCTCCTTAATTGCCTGTTTTGTACCAGTTTTAGTCAGTGAAACATCAAAGAAATCTGCAATTAATAAGAAATCCTTTTTACGGCAACGATTAAAAATTTCAGTTGAGGGAGACAAGGTAAACTCAACCAAATCAAATTCCATTTACTGTCAAAGTATATACACTCCTCTTCACCAAAAAAAAAGAAAACAGCCAAAGATTGTCAATCACAAAGACAAATGTTCAATTATAAGAACAGTAAACATCCCATTTAAGCATTATTATGGTTAACAGATGATAGAAAACCTTTTAGGACGAGCCCCCATTTACTGTTACGTTCTTAATTAAAGTGACAGTCTAGGAGTTGAATTTAAAGGTAACAGCAAGTTGAAAAAGTAATAATGTATGGCCAGGTAAAAGTCATTGAGCACAAAAAGGTAAACTGAGAAGTATTTTATTAGTTTGGAGTTCTTTTCTCAGTTAAAATTAAGATAAGGAGGCAGACAAAAATTCAGGAGGGGGAAGGCCCAAAATAACAAACAAAAATGACCCTCTGGCTAGTTAGATGTTTAACTGCTAACCTAGCAACAGAAAATGAAATAAACAACAAAAGTATACTCTACCTCCCTGACTAGGACAAAAACAGGAGAAAACAAGTTACAAAAAGGAATAAGCGGGCACCCACCTCCCTAAGGATTCCAGAGTTCAATATGTAAAAGTAAAGCAGTTCCACTTAAGGGCTACAACCAGCCGGGTAGTACAACACTATACAACAAAGAGTCAAATACTCTAACAACTTAGAAAAGTACAAATGTGGTATTTGGCAATGGGGATTCAACATGCTTAGGAAGCTGCTCCAGAGTCTTTCGCTGCTGCTCTCTTAAGGTGTTTGCCTGCTCAGGGCTAATGAGTTGCAGGTGGTGACAGCAATCAGAGTATCTGTAATCTCTCCTCTCACCTGGTGGAAGACAGAAAGAGAGAAACCACACACACATACCAAAATACCCACAGGTACACAACCACATTAACAATCATAAAAAGAAAAAAAAGTATACGTTCCTTGGAACGTAACACTCTTTAAAATATTTAGTCAGTTTTAAGAAGCCAGCTTAGGGGCATCTCAGTTTATCCTGGAAATAATCACTAGGAGGAATGATGAGGTGAGATTTGTAGTCTAATAATTAAGTTCAGATATCACACACCAATATCTGAGTTTAAATTATTCTGAAATATTGATTTTAACCTCATTTGTCATGTGTGGACTATATTCCATAGGGTTGCACAAAATCCCTCTGCTTAGACAGTGACATCAATGACCACGTTTACATGCACACCAAAAATGCGATTATTTCCAATAATGCGAGTAAGGTCTTAATCGCAGTAAGATGTTTACATGACTGGAGCTAACCTCTTCACTCCGGTTTACATGCAGTTTTTATTTTCGGATTATTCACACAAAGTTCAATGCAGAGCACAAATGATGAACTCACATATATGGTCCACTGTTTTAATTTACTTACGTTAAATGACAAACACGTTGTTATAGATGTATTTCATTATCCGGTGCCGTGATGAAGATATAAATATGACAGTGCCTGTAAAGGGCGTTCACATGATATAAAAAAATAGTTTTAAAAATCGTTTTATATTAAAGATAATAGCAGAGCTCACACAACAACTATAACGATAGCGATTTTGGCACATGATGAACGATAAACCATTGACAGCCAATCAAATCTATTTGAACTTGAAGTGCACGCGCACTTAAAATGCAGCAGAAAGCTCATTCATTGCTGAGGTTTATAACATAAAATTACCTCAGGTATCCAGCGCTGATGCTGTGAAATTTTTCTACCACACTGACTACGCCAAAAGGTATGATATTATTACACAAACTACTACATTCATTCAGTTGAGGACATCTGCTGGTTTCCCGCTGTGTAAATGCAACAAGAACAGCATATGTACATATTCAGTGACATGTAAACAATTGCAAAAAAAGTTTTTATTACAAGAAAGATCCAGTATTAGGTAATGCCGCGCTCGTTTTATCGAATTAGCATGAAGTTATCATTATGATGTGGTCACTAATATATTTATCGTTATAATTATCGTTATAATGTCATTTAAAGGTTTTATACACTGCTGTCGTGTTATTTGAGCTGTTTCTGAATGAAGGCAGACTGCTGACAGCGAGTCGTGTTGGCAGAGTTCATGTAAAACTTCCTAATGTCAAGATTAAAACGAATTTGTGCTTAAGGTGCGTGACTAAAACACACGTGCACTTAATTAGTGCGGTATAAATGCGATTAAAGCGTTTACATGGACGCATACTGCGATTATAAACGGCGTACGCCACCTCTTTTAATGCGACTTTACTTATTGCGATTATGAGCTTAATCGCATTATTTTTATCGAATTATTGCGTTTACATGAGGTAAAGTATAATCGCAGTATTGACAAAATCCCATTATAATCGCATTATTAGGGTGCATGTAAACGCGGTCATTAAAAAAAAATCCGGCTGCAATGAATTTCTGTGCAAAACCGCTTTCTGTGCAAATACTACAAACTCTTCCACAAATTAGAATAAATAAAATGGAAATAAATGTCTACATACAGTCCACTATTAATACTATTATTACGGTAAACTTTGCAAATAGGACATCTGGGGCACACCGTATTTTTTTTTCCACTGGAGTTCTCACGTGAACGATGCGTGCACAACTATCATCATGTGCACCCCTCCCCCTATAACTGTTCTGTCTCGCGGAGGAGCTAATTTGTGTGCATCTGTGTGAAACACGCATAGGAAAAAAGAACGACAGAAAGAACGGCTCCCCTCCAGCCGCGACTCGGCTCCCATCGTTCATGTTAATGAGCCGTTCAAAAGAATCGGTTCGTTCGCGAACGTCACAACTCTAGAAATCTGTGCATTTCAGGTAGGTCTAACAGTATTTTTCAGATACAGAAATTGAAAAAAGTAATCAAATGTAATATCATATCTTCACTAATTAGGATTAACCTTTATTTAATCTGCACAAAGTTACAAATCGTTATTCAGTGAAAAGCAGGGA